>NC_142615.1:14891623-15193197 GCF_059453375.1 Lepisosteus platostomus | reverse complement strand
CTATAGCAAGAAGTAAAACTCTTCAATGTACTTGTATTGACAAAATATTAAAAAAATACCCTGTTCTAATGTCATTGGTTTCAATTGCAGTGTTGTTCATTTTTTTTAAACAAGTTTAGTCTTGAGAAGCTACGCTTCATGCTGGTTCTGGAAACTGGCAAACGTTAAAGAGTTAAAGTTCACAGAGCTCTGAAGATGTCTGGAGAACGGTCTGAGAGATCACATTCACAGACTTCAGCACCTCTTCAGAAGGTAGTGTTCTTGTAGTCGCATTAAAGAGCCTAAAAGTTAATTACACAAATGAGCAGTATCAACATGATCAGGATATATATTTATATAACAGGATTTTGGCTCTGTGGCTAAGGCTCTGTGCCTGTGGCTGGAAGGTTGCTGGTTCAAATCTTGCGGCCGGCAGAGGAATCCTACCCCGGTGGGCCCCTGAGTGAAGCCCTTCACCCCAGGGGCGCTGTACAATGGCTAACCCTCCATTCTGACCCCCAACTTCTCTTCCTGTCTCATGGAGAGCAAGCTGGGGTCTGTGAAAAGACAAATTCCTATTGCAAGAAATTGTAGAGGGCCACCAGTCCTCCCTAGTAAATAGACACAAATGTATAGAAACAAATTAGAATTCCTACACCCTTCCCAAGTTCCTCAGTCGATTGAAATAATAGCATTGTGCATTATTTCATGTGTCTTTTTTAAGCTTCTCATTTTTTACATTCAATTTTTTTTCTCCTCAAATTTGGCACCTCATTTTATCTGGATCTGGAACTGACCAGCATCTGCTGTGTGCACCAGTAGAAATAATCCCTTCCATTGTTCAAAACAAATGTGTTCCTGTGGCTCAAAGGCTAGGTTCAGAAAATACTAGTAATGATAAAGAATTCCTTGCATTTATATAACACCTTTCACCCAGATAGTAATTTATATATAGGAGGGGATATACTCCCCACTGAACTGCTACCACACATGGGAGACGCACAGTGATCATCCTGCAACAGCGGCCCCAGCTGGGAGACGCACAGTGATCATTCTGCACCAGTAACCCCAACTGGGAGATGCACAGTGATCATTCTGCACCAGTAACCCCACCTTCATTCAAATACACCGTTTGCTCCTGCCTACTTGTTTACTATTGGTCACAAATTTATATAGTGTCGTAGGGAAAAAAACGGTGAACAGTTGTAGACAGTTTGCCAAGGTTAATTTATGGCTGGTTTAACAAAAATGGATTATATACAGTACATGTATTGTAATCTCCTCATGTGGGCTTTTTCTCTCCTTTCCAATTTGGACCGGCGGAGATGGAAGATAAAAAGAGGTTTATTCAGACCTCTGAACTTCGGTGTTGAAAGGGCCAGTGCCTCGGTCCAGTGAGTCCAGGGGTCTGTGACTCTGGTCCAGTCAGTGCAGGGCTCTCTGATCCTGACCCAGGGAGAACTCAGGTCTAGTGAATCTTATAGGTCACCCTGAATCACCGGTTTTATTTATGTTTTTTCCAATGATTCCTCAGTTACTTAATTGAACAGACCACCTGTTTAATTGATCATAGTCAAGGTGATCCAGGCCTTTATTAATTGATCAAAGCACTGTTATTTACTCCTGGTCCTGGAGCATGACAGGTAAATTTATATGAGTGAGAGCCTTGTAACAGTGCCAATCGAGTCTAATTATATGAAGAGTGTATTCAAGCCAATATGTGTCCTTTGATTATATGCTTTGCGAGGAGAGTTTGGAGTTTCTGCAAAGAGTTTTACACATGCACTTTTTCTGTTGGGGGTACAGTCTCTTTCTGCAGGATCAAGATGGCTAACCTCTCATAACCACTTGGCTCACCTGGATAGATCCTTTTCAGTCAGTTAACTGGGTTTCATTTGACCTACAATGACTGGAGTGGTTGAACCCTGGGTTCAGTTCTGTTCTGCTGTCTGCTGTCTGGAGGTGGTATGTCCCTCCAGTTCATGTGTGTTTCTTATAGGTTTGCCCCAGTTTCCTCCCACAGTCCAGAGACATGCTGGAGGGTCAATTGGCTTCTGGGAAAATTGGCCCTGATGTGAGTGTGGGCATATCTGTGCCCTGCAATGGGCTGGTGTCCCTGGGTTAACGTAGTCATTCATCTGTCCTGCCTTGTGCCTGTGGCTTATGGCTCGCCCACATTGGTTCAAGGATGTTTCAAGGATGCAAACGATTTAGCATAAACACCTCAGTCTTTTCCCTGAGTCACCTCCCTCAGTTTTGCATCGAAATTTTGTTTTCCCTGCCTGCACGCTGGTTTAAATCATTTGAACTTCATTTGCTGCCCGCTTCTCGGCCTCCGCTAATCCCTCTGTATTGCCTGCGATCGTCTGCGGTCTGGACTGGTCCACTCATCTGGACCTGAGCGAAGTACAGAAATGACTGGGGGGCCGATTGCTCATCAAGAAACCTGTGGCCACCAGCCTACCAACTCAGAGGTTGTACCTCCTTAGACCTTTAATCTTGATTATATGATATTCCATCCGCCCACCTGTTCCACCTCATCCAGTTTAGGGTGGTGGCACAGCCAGAGCTTATTCCAGTAAACAGCAGGCACAAGGAGTGGTACTCCATCACAGTGCACACACACTCACACCCGCACTAACCCTCCCAGACGTCAGTGAATATACCAGCATGCCTTTCGACTAGGGAGGAGACTGGAGCACCCAGAGGAAACCCAGTGTGAGCACAGTGTCGAATATACAAACCAGACCAGAAGCAGAGCTGAACCCAGCATCCCAGCGCTGAAAAACTGCAGTGCTCTAGCCCCTGTGCCACTTCATAGTGCATGGGCAGACCCATTTGAAATCCTCCCCCAGGGAAGACGAAACCACTCAAAACGACAGCCACAATTGTCGGGTTGAGAAGCGCCGGGCCATTCCCTGACCGGATGTTCTTCTCCAATGCGTTGGCCCATCGTGGGCTGGCTTGGCCAGGCATCGCGAGCTGATCACCCCCTGCTCCAAAGCCTCAACCCTGCCTCCCGCCTGCCTCAGTGTGCATAGGTAGCTTGCGATATTCCAGGCTCCTCGTAAAGAAGAAACTAAGCAAATCATACTGTTGGAGCTGCAGTAGACAAAAAAGATCATCCAGTCAATGCTATGCATAATGAGCCACACATTGCTACGTTATACAGAAATCAGAAATGCACTCAATCAAAATGTTTGTCACACATTACACGCAGTGGGTTCCTACCAATATGAATCATTATTGGGGATTTTCTTTGGTTAAAAAGCAGCATTTTAGGAATTCAGGAAACAATCAGATGAATATAAAGGGATAGTGTACTTATTATTGTAGTGTTACCTCACCTGGCTGGGGAAATCATTTGTGAAGAATGAGCCAGGGAGGCAGACGCAAGGGTCAAGTTGGGATGGAGGGAGGGGAGCAAGAGAAGATGAGCGCAGAGCTGTGGACAGACTGGGAGTATTTATAAACTGGGGTGTGGAAGTGATTAATAAACACAATACAAAACAAACAGAAGAAATTACTATTATCTTCCTTTTGGCTATTTGAATTAAGGGAACATATGAATAGGCCCAAAAGTGCAGGGTAGAGTAATAGAGTTAATAAGGGCTTTAAACTAGAATATAAGAGAGAGAATACTGGAGATCATAGTTGCGGTTATATCGAAGCGCTGACCTTTCCCTTGCTGGCTTTGTTTATTGTATCATGCCTGCTCACGTTGGATTGCTCGAAGACCCTTCCGAGTAACCACAGCAACCGACGTGGCCACCTGTCAGTCACCTGGTTGCCATGACAGTTCAATCGGGTGGAAGATCAGTTCCACCTGCTCACATTAGCCACCACCTGCCTCCTTATCCAAGGGAATTGACAATCAGCCCCCCACTAGCTCAGTGTTAAGGAGTTCAGGCTTGAGCCTTGGTGTTCCTTAGTCAAGTTTTCCTTGATGCTTTGACCCCGTTTCCCTCAACCTTGCTCTTGGATTGCCCTTGTGTTTGCTCCTTGGCGTCGAAGATTTCTGGCCTCGACCTCGTCTCTTAGCTGCTTCGCTTGGGTATCTATCGGCTCCGGGCTTTGCTTGCTTTCGACGTCACCTCTCTGGCTGCCTCCCTGCTTCGTTCTGCGACTTTGAATCCCACTACGTCCCACGTTTTCCAGAGAGCTCACTCCAGCTGCCACCTCCCACTACAGACCACTATCACCCGCCACAGGCGCTGTCTGCTGCTGCTTCCCTGTTTCGCCCAGCGATTGCTTCCTCCCCACCGCGAAAAGACTACAGCTCTCATTCAGGAAGACATACCGAGCCCGATTTCTGACCCGGGCGCTGTGGTGCTGTTCCCTCCGCAGCTGACGAGAGAGCTGTCCAAGCACACCGAGCTGAGAAACACCAGCCTGCGCTGGAGCCAGGAGGACAATGGTGTAGTGTTCTCGAAAGAGGAGGAAGACGGTGAGATGCTTAAGCAGCACAGCCTTGCCGTCGTGCGTTCTGAAAGCCGGGTAGTTCATCAGTGATGTGTTTGCTCCGCAGGGCAGTGCCACCCCATGGGAGACTGAGTGTCAGAAGATCAGTCTGCACAGGATTCCTCTGGGCAGTGTGAAACACTGGTCTACACAAAACGCCACTGGCGACAGACCGACATCAAACTTCAAATACCGTAGCATTTATATTAAGGTTCAATATATATG
The DNA here is from genome assembly GCF_059453375.1 of Lepisosteus platostomus. Lineage (NCBI taxonomy): Eukaryota > Metazoa > Chordata > Actinopteri > Semionotiformes > Lepisosteidae > Lepisosteus > Lepisosteus platostomus. Next base: position 15,188,532 of record NC_142615.1, on the reverse strand, counting down.
GATATGTATTTTAATATTTTCTTTATAAGTGATTCTTAAACATGAAGGTCTGGTCTCAGTACAGTGAAAATTCATTGAGAGTTGTTTAATGAATGTATATATATATATTATCACATTTAAATGTAGTAGTATTATTAAAGTCCAAGGAAATACTATTTGAGAATTGTTTGCTTTGGTGTTTTTTTCTCTTGCGTATGTTTGGAAGGGAACAATTGATAAACCTTACTGGGCAACTTGACTTTCTTACCAGCTGCTGAAAAGTTGGGTTTCAAAGTTTTAAAGAGAATGAAAATGGTTGGTCGGTTGATGGTGGATGACATTGAAGCCACAGAACAGAACAGGTGGACTTACAGTAAGTGGAATATGATTAAACGTCAGATTTTCAATGTTGACGGCTTAGAGACTAAGAATAGACTAAACAGATTATGAACATCTATTCTACACGGGGGGACACAGTGGGATCTTTGTAAATTATTCCATGTATTGTAAGTACATGTGTATAGGACAAACACAGAGCTCTAATAAGCTGAATTGTCTATTGGTATCATTACCTTTTCATATGTTCTTAAGTAATTTGATTTGTTATAGATAATAATAATTGCTTACACTTATATAGCGCTTTTGTGGACTCTCCACTCAAAGCTCTTAACAGGTTAATGGGGATCCCCTCCACCCCCTTGTGAGCAGGGTGACAGCTGATCCACTGTGAGAGCAGACGGGAGTGTCACCCTCTACTGCACGGACACCGGAATTCCGGGATTAAGCCGCACTTCCTTAGTGACCGTTGCTATGCACGACTTTCATTTTTTTTTATTGCAACAGCAAAAATTAATACCGTACAAACAAGAGTACATATAACATAAACACCAATAACACCGTCAGGGGCTACATACTGTAATATAATTGCACTTGACCAAAAAAAAAGACTAAACAAGGTAAAAAAAAGATAAGGTCCACACAGCTTTCACATTCTTACATTTAGAAATACTGTATTGTAGATAACGCCATTACGTCTGTTTTAAAGTTTTAAACATGGGTCTCAGACCATTTCATTTAATCTATATAATAACGTGTAGTATTAATGATTTAAAAGGAACATACTTCAAGGAACTTCTTGAAGGAGACATACTGTATATATCTGTGCATACTCAGGGTTATAGTGCTACTTAATCACGCTGGCATGTATGGAATAAATAGTCGATTATAGTGACCATGCAGCTTGGTGTGGGTCACCAGAGTAGTTAAACATAGCAGTAATTGCCTTTGCTCCTAACAAGGCTGTCAATAGAGGATCGAGGCTGTCAGGGTTATATAAATATGGAAAATACCTGCTCAATATCTGGAACTGTAGGCGACTTTCATGAGCGTAAGACATCGCCCAAACTAGGTACTGTGTAATCTTCGTGGTCGTAGCTCCTCTGTCATCCAATGGAAGCACAAGGCACCTGCGTTCAAGTCTTTTGTGAGGTCATGTGCATGCATCCAGGATGGATAGTGGTGTACCCTGCTAGTCCAATAAGGGACACACACACAGAGAAGAACATGCAGACTCCACCCCGACAGCACTCTGGGTCTGGACTTGAACCCTGCAGTGCGAGGCAGCCAAGGAAAACCACTGAGCCCCAGAGCCGTCCCCCAGGTACTCCATATAAATCGAATAAGGAGTCTCAGAGGCTCCTTAACACAATTCTAGCTCCTTAATCTGAAGCACTGGACAATAATGAGACAGGCCAATTTCTATTTTTATTTACTCAAAAATAAAATAAAAGGCAAACTGGAGCTAAATCTCTTCCTACAAAGTGGATGTCCAAAAGCGAACAGAGTTTTAAAAATGCATTGCCATCGAGGACTACAACACCAGTAAAAACATTCGCCACATAATTACACTGTAATCAGAAACACTGCGGTTTCAATGTGAAACATACATCTTTCAGCTCAAACGTGTTCTTGCTCTGTGGTGTTGTCATTGGAAGCTTATTAATATTCATGCCCAGCATTCATGTTCCGCGCACCTGAAGTGTGTTGCCATCTTTAACAGCTTAATAATAAAAATTAATAATGATCCCTTACACTTATATAGCGCTTTTTCTGGACACTCCACTCAAAGCGCTTTACAGGTTAATGGGGATCCCCTCCACCACCACCAGTGTGCAGCCCCATCTGGATGATGCTCCAGTCTGTTCCTCACACACCAGGCTCTCAGTAGGGAGGAGAGCAGAGGGATGAAGCAAGTTCAGAGTTGGGGATAATTAGGAAGCCGTGACTGGTAAAGACCAGGGGGGAAATTTGGCCAGGACACCTGGGTAACACCCCTACTCTTTTCGAGAAACGCCCTGGGATTGTTAATGACCACAGAGAGTCAGGGCCTCGGTTTTACGATTTATCCGAAGGACAGCGCCTGTTTACAGTCTAGTGTCCCTGTCACTATACTGGGGCATTAGAACCCACACAGACCGCAGGATGAGCGCCCCCTGCTGGCCACACTAACACCTCTCCCAGCAGTATCTCAGCTTTCCCAGGAGGTCTCCCATCCAAGTACTGACCAGGCTCACACTGCTGGGTGTCTGTGGGTTGCCAGTTGCGAGTTGCAGGGTGATATGGCTACTGGCTAGCCAGCCTATGTACTTTAAAAATCTGTGGCCAGCATAGGAATCGTACTCTGTTGGGAACCCTGAGTAAAGCCCTTAACCCCAACTGCTCCAGGGGCGCCATATAAATGGCTGACCCTGTGCTCTGACCCCAAGCTTCTCTCTCCCTGTCTGTGTGTCTGTGTGTCTCATGGAGAGAAAGCTGGGGTCTGCGAAAAGACGAATTCCTAATGCAAGAAATTGTAAAAGGCCAATAAAGTGATCTTATCTATGTGAAGACAGTGGTAAAAATGGCACACAGAACAGCTTCCTCTGGTGCAAGACGACTACAGCCCCTGCTGCCATCACACACAGAAGCACCAGAGTCACCACGACATGCAGTCTGGAATCCAGGGGGTCAGAGTTTAGACATGTTGCAGAATCTGTTATAGAGACAAGACAAGATTCAGACGTTAACTGGTGCATAACAAAAAGAATGTGACTGGTGCCTTAAGTTCTGTTATTACCCCAGTGTGTGATACAGTATAAAACACACTGATCCGCTCCAGTCTCACCCCAGTGTGTGATACAGTATAATACACACTGATCTGCTCCAGTCTCACCCCAGTGTGTGACACAGTATAATACACACTGATCTGCTCCAGACTCACCCCAGTGTGTGACACAGTATAATACACACTGATCTGCTCCAGACTCACCCCAGTGTGTGATACAGTATAATACACACTGATCTGCTCCAGTCTCACCCCAGTGTGTGATACAGTATAATACACACTGATCTGCTCCAGACTCACCCCAGTGTGTGATACAGTATAAAACACACTGATCCGCTCCAGTCTCACCCCAGTGTGTGATACAGTATAATACACACTGATCTGCTCCAGTCTCACCCCAGTGTGTGATACAGTATAATACACACTGATCCGTTCCAGACTCACCCCAGTGTGTGATACAGTATAATACACACTGATCCGCTCCAGTCTCACCCCAGTATGTGATACAGTATAATACAAACTGATCTGCTCCAGACTCACCCCAGTGTGTGATACAGTATAATACACACTGATCTGCTCCAGGCTCACCCCAGTGTGTGATACAGTATAATACACACTGATCTGCTCCAGACTCACCCCAGTGTGTGATACAGTATAATACACACTGATCTGCTCCAGACTCACCCCAGTGTGTGATACAGTATAATACACACTGATCTGCTCCAGTCTCACCCCAGTGTGTGATACAGTATAATACACACTGATCTGCTCCAGACTCTTACCCCAGCTCAGTGTGACGCTGTAGTTGGAGCTGTGATGAGTGACAGTACACTTGTATTCCTCAATCTCACTCTCTCTGATCTCCACACTCTTCCTCAGCTGATAGGTGGCATCTCCGTTGGGTCTGAGCCCACTGGACCACACCTCGTCTCCCTCGGTCTCTCCAGCCCTGGACAGACTGACCTCTATGACTCCAGGACTGAAGCCAGTGACCAGACAGGACAGAGAACAGTTCTGCGTGTCTCCCCGATGCTTGGAAGAGACAAACACCTGAGGAGAGACTGAGATAAAAAATGGTTCATAAAGACACTCGAGTACATTAACACCGCACCGAGAGAGAGAGGGGTTCATACAGACACACTGACTGGAAACTCCAGGACACTAACACTGCACTGAGAGAGAGAAAGGGGTTCATACAGACACACTGACTGGACACTCCAGTACATTAAAACTGCACTGAGAGAGAGGGGTTAATACAGACACACTGACTGGACACTCCAGTACATGAACACTGCACTGAGAGAGAGGGGTTCATAGAGACACACTGACTGGACACTCCAGTACATTAACACTGCACTGAGAGAGAGAGAGGGGTTAATACAGACACACTGACTGGACACTCCAGTACATTAACACTGCACTGAGAGAGAGAGGGGTTCATACAGACACACTGACTGGACACTCCAGTACATTAACACAGCACTGAGAGAGAGAAAGGGGTTCATACAGACACACTGACTGGACACTCCAGTACATTAAAACTGCACTGAGAGAGAGGGGTTAATACAGACACACTGACTGGACACTCCAGTACATGAACACTGCACTGAGAGAGAGGGGTTCATAGAGACACACTGACTGGACACTCCAGTACATTAACACTGCACTGAGAGAGAGAGGGGTTCATACAGACACACTGACTGGACACTCCAGTACATTAACACAGCACTGAGAGAGAGAAAGGGGTTCATACAGACACACTGACTGGACACTCCAGTACATTAAAACTGCACTGAGAGAGAGGGGTTAATACAGACACACTGACTGGACACTCCAGTACATGAACACTGCACTGAGAGAGAGGGGTTCATAGAGACACACTGACTGGACACTCCAGTACATTAACACTGCACTGAGAGAGAGAGAGGGGTTAATACAGACACACTGACTGGACACTCCAGTACATTAACACTGCACTGAGAGAGAGAGAGGGGTTCATACAGACACACTGACTGGACACTCCAGTACCTTAACACTGCACTGAGAGACAGAGGGGTTAATACAGACACACTGACTGGACACTCCAGTACATTAATACTGCACTGGGAGTGTTCTCTGTCTCACCTGTGTGGTTTTTGTCTATTTCTCTGAACTCCAGGAATCTCTTCAGTGTTTCCATACAGGCAATCTCTAGGAAGGCTCTGATATACTGGTTTTTAACCCTGTTCTGGTTCCAGCCCCTCTGACTGTCCTCTGCCTCCAGGGAACTTGCTCTCCAGGTCATGTTGTCCACCTCAAAGGACAGGAAGTCTTGTCCATTGAAGCCGTAGTGATCAAACAGAGCCACACTCCCATCATCCCCCAGTCTACAGCCTCGCCACCTCTGGAGCACATCTGAAGAGAGAGACTGAGGACACTAACACACACAGAGACTAACAGTACAGACAAATTCCCATCATCCCCCAGATCACAGCACATCTGAAGAGAGAGAGAGACCGAGGACACTGACAGACACAGAGACAGAGGACAGTGACACACACACACACAGAGGACAGAGGACAGAGTGAAGGGCTGACTGACCTTTCCCCATGTTGCTCCTCTTCCTCAGGATTCCCTGCAGCCTCTCCCTGTTCTCCATCTCCTCGTGCTCGTAGTTGACATCTCTGAGGCCGGCAGCTCTGCTGGGCCAGTGGCGGGTGCGAGTCTCTCTCTGGGAGGTGCTGTCCCAGTGAGAGACCGTCTGCTGGTCCAGCACCCTGGAGATCAGGAGCTGGGAGAGGAGCCCCGCCTCCGACACTGCTGTGGAGGTGTAGACCAGCCAGTGGGAGGCCGAGGCACTCTCTGTGTGCGGGGGAGCAAAAAGAGAACAGCACTGTTTCCTTAGCACTTGAGTGCGGACCTCTTAATTTCAATTCAATTTATTTTGATATAGCACCTTTCACGACAGGTTGCCCCAAGACGCTTAACAATGCAAGTGACCATACATTTGTGTGAACACAGAACAGAAGATCAGAAGACAACCTTTGCCCTTTGCCCTTTGGGCATGCTAACATTATATAATTTAAAAAAAAGGAAATAAATGAATGAGGGTATTAATCCATCCATCATGTCTTCTGTGTGTCAGTACTCCATGCAGATCTCTGTAGAGCAGCAAACTCCTCCTAAATGATAGCTATATCCAGACAGATAGCGCCCATCTAAGACACTGAAGAGATAAAGTTCCTTTCACATGCTGGCCACACACTTCTGAGACGAGGAATGGGCCTGGCGCTCCTGTTCTCAAAGGGAGAATTTTTTTTTTTATTGGGGCGATCCGAACTTTTCTTGAGAGCTGGCTGACAAATGTGTCGTGGTCATTTCAGACAGACGGTCAGGCAATCAGACACACACCTACTTGCAGGCAGACAGTCAGACAGAGTCAGACAGACTCTCGCAGGCAGGCAGACAGTCAGACAGACTCTCGCAGGCAGGCAGACAGTCAGACAGACTCTCGCAGGCAGGCAGACAGTCAGACACTTGCAGGCAGGCAGACAGTCAGACAATCAGACACACACCTACAGTACTTGCAGGCAGTCAGTCAGTCTATCAGACAGACTCTCGCAGGCAGACAGTCAGACAGACTCTCGCAGGCAGACAGTCAGACAGACACTTGCAGGCAGGCAGTCAGACAGACAATCAGACACACACCTACAGTACTTGCAGGCAGTCAGTCAGTCTATCAGACACTCTTGCAGGCAGTCAGACAGACTCTCGCAGGCAGACAGTCAAGACAGACACTTGCAGGCACACAGTCAGACAATCAGACACACACCTACAGTACTTGCAGGCAGTCAGTCAGTCTATCAGACAGACACAGGCAGGCAGTCAGACAGATAGAGTCAGACTGACACTTGCAGGCGGACAGTCAGACAGGCTCTCGCAGGCAGACAGTCAGACAGGCTCTCGCAGGCAGACAGTCATACAGGCTCTCGCAGGCAGACAGTCAGACAGGCTCTCGCAGGCAGACAGTCAATCAGACATAGTACTTTCAGGCAGTTAGTCAGTTTATCAGACAGACACAGGCAGGCAGTCAGACAGATAGAGTCAGACTGACACAGACAGTCAGACTATCAAACACACACCTAAAGTACTCGCAGGCAGTCAGTCAGTCTATCAGAAAAATACATGCAGGCAGTCAGACAGATAAGAGTCAGAAAGACACTTGCAGGCAGACAGTCAGACAGACACACACCTACAGTACTTGCAGGCAGACAGTCAGAGAGTCTATCAGACAGACACAGGCAGGAGGACAGAGAGGAAAGCTGGCAAACAGGCAAGACTGATGAGGCTGAGGTACTCACTGGTAAGGCACAGGGCAGACAGCACAGCCAGACACGACAGCAGGCTCCTCATCGCAAAGGGACATCAGATCACGCTGTGTCAGACCCCAGTGTCTTTCACACAGCATGCAGCAATTTCAAACAGGAGGACATTTAAAACATATATGTTTAATACTATTTAAAAATATGTTTAATATTTTTTATAAACAATCACAAAACAACAGATTCAATCCTTCCTGCCCCCCCCCCATCCCCACCTAAAACAACCACCCAGTCCTGAAAAAAGAGAAGAAAAAAATTAATCAAAAAACCCATCCAAACCGTCCATCCATTTTCAAACAGCTTAATCCAGGACAGGGTCACAGGGGGGAGCTGGAGTCTATCCCAGCAAGCAACAGGCACGAGGCAGGGTTCACCCTGGACAGGACACACACACACACACACACACACACACACTTATTGTGTCTTTGGATTGTGGGAGGAAATTGGAGCACCCGGAGGAAACCCCCACAAACACAGGGAAAACATGCAAACATGCACCCCAGGTTCAGAACTGATCCCAGGGCAGGAATAATAACCACTGTGCCTCCCCAAGACATATATACCTTTAATATGTATGGAAAGATATATATAGAAAGACATGTAAATATCACTTCTCGAACCTCTCCCACACAAAACACATCATCGCCCCCAGACCTGCAGGCATTTGTTTTTCTACAAAGTTTCCTGTAAGGTCGTGTGGAAAGTTTTGTTATTTCTGATACGAAATAGAAGTGAAACTCTCCAGACAGAAGTTGCTTCGACAGCAGGATGAGTCAGGCGTCCCTGAAGTCCGCCTAATGCGTCAGAAACTGGTGCGAGTGTATGCTTTGGCTCATTGTCTTTCTTTTATTCGGTTAGGCAGTTTAAAGTATTTTTAAGTTAGAGAGAGCTCTCGGCTTCCGTCTCTGGACAGGTTTATGATGATGATACACGCGTTTCCTTGTTCTCTGACTGGCTGTGCGGCAGCCATGTGACGAGGAAATGGGAGAGAGCAGGAAGAGAATGAAAGAGAGAGAGAGAGACAATACACACAACCCTAAACAGACAATACACATTAGCCGAATATTTGACCTAGATAAGAAACAGCAAAAAGAAACAGACCCTGATGAAGTACAGACTCAGTGACCACAGCCTGGCCATAGAAACTGGGTGACACAGGCAGACCTGGCTGCACAGAGAGGACAGGCTCAGTGACCACACCCTGGACACAGGCAGACCTGTCTGTCCAGAGAGGACAGGCTCAGTGACCACAGTCTGGACACACACACTGGACACAGGCAGACCTGGCTGTCCAGAGAGGACAGGCTCAGTGACCACAGCCTGGACTCACACACTGGACACAGGCAGACCTGGCTGTCCAGAGAGGACAGGCTCAGTGACCACACACTGGACATACACACTGGACACAGGCAGACCTGTCTGTCCAGAGAGGACAGGCTCAGTGACCACAGTCTGGACACACACACTGGACACAGGCAGACCTGCCTGCCCAGACAGGACAGGCTCAGTGACCACAGCCTGGACACACACACTGGACACAGGCAGACCTGGCTGCCCAGAGAAGACAGGCTGTGCTCCCACTGCCAGCGGGGAGAAATAGAGACAGAGGTGCACTTCCTACTGCACTGTGACAGATAGTCTGGGATTAGAGAAACATTCTTCCCTAAATTCAGAAATCTAATCCCAGAGTTCTCACACCTGCCAGAATCACTTCGGGTCCCAATCCTACTGGGAGAGGGAGGAGGGAACTGAGTTGAACTGGCAGCCCAGTATGTGATCTCGTGTCACAGCCTGAGGAACAGTGAGCCTGTCTCCCAATAATGCTCAATGTGTTTACAGTATATGTCAATATTTTATGATATGTCTTTGTTGTAAATGTCTGTAGATTTTATTTTACTTTTATTTTCTGTTTTGTTTCATGTGAATTTAATTATTTTTATTTGCTTTGGCAACACTGATTGTACCCGTCGGTCATGCTAATAAAGCCCCTTGAATTGAATTGAGAGAAAGAGATGGACGGTGGAAATGTCACAGTTAAACTGCCAGAAGAGAATAACCGTCTCCGTCCCGTCCCTCTCCTTGCAGGCGGAGTGTTTAGTCACCGCCGACCTCACGAACCCTACAGTAGTTAGTGAACAGGGCACTAGATATGGAGCTCCAGTCTGGACTAAGCGCGGAGAGGACGGCGGTTCACTCACCCGTTGGGCGGCCCGGACCCGGCTTCCCCGTCTCGGGTTTGACAGCCTGTCTCCTGCGGAGCCGGAGTGGACTGGCGACGCCAGGCAGCAGTTTAATCGGAGGGGGGAATTAAACAGGGAGTGACTCATAATCATATGAGATCTGTTTCGTCTCAGGCTGACTAACTGTTTTTTTCCGTTAGGGAAATTCATATTACAGGAAAATGTAAATTAACTAGGTAAGGCGTTTAAACATCTTTGAACCTCGCTGTTATCTAAACCATCTTCTTCGTTTCTGTTTTGAGTTTGCGTTTCTTTGTTGCCTTTTCTTCACCCAAGGGCGGGGTGGATAATCCATTTTTGGGGGGGCTGAGCTCGTGTGTAGCGTAATAAAAGTGTGAAGATGCCCAGGCCAAAGGCGAGGAGAGCTTGGGAACCCCCCGAAACCCAGCGCTGGAAAACTTGTCCGTCTCCACTAGGTATAGAACGACGCGATCTTTACACGTCATTCACAGGCGTCACGTTACTCGGGCAACGGAGGTACGCTTATCCTCAGTGGGCAAGTTGATGTACGTGCTTTCAGTAAAGCTGGAAAAGATACTCAGACAAGTTTATTTATCAGCTGCATATATTAACAAAGTTATTTTAGATGGATTTGCAGAACTATATCTCTAAGCATTTAAGTGCCAATGTTAGATTCAAGGCGTTTGATATCATGTTATACTGTGCAAGTTGTAATATCGAAGTTGAATATTTACATTTGATCTGTTAGTAAAACTTTCGCATTTACAAACCAAAATGGTCCATTGATACCCCCTCCTTTAACGCTTATAAGGTGGAAATGCAATATTACTTAAACTGCATTATGAAATAACAAGGTTAAAAAAAACAATAGGTGTATGTAAAACTGATTAATAATAACCTCTAGCTGCGTATTGCTTCGTGTGCGTGTATTTTTTTCGTTCACATATTTTTTTGATACCTTTCCTCCCTTTGTTTGTATTATTTGATGTTGAACTACAGTTTGAAAAGAAAAACTCGCTGCCTCATTTTTCCGGGTTTTCATGGGTTTATGACAGAACGTCTGAGCGTCTCATGGGTCGCTTGGAGGTGTTGTGTTACAATGCGGAAAAAAAGCTTGGAGACACCCAGATGTCGCTCCTAGGCTCCCCGAGACGCCTGCCAGGGATCTTTGCTGGCGGCACCCCAAAATCACAGGGGAGGTGGTGGTCAGGGGGTTGCTAGACAGCAGCGGGGCAGCCAGCTGATCAAACCCCCGTTTCGATCCCCTGTGTTCGGGGGGAGTCCCGAAGATATAGCGGACATCCCCGTCACAGCCGCTGAAACAACAGGGAAAGGCCCTTGAATAGGAAACTGGGCGCACACACACACACACACACACACACACACACACACACACACACACACACACACACACACACACACACACACACACACACACACCCTGGACAGGACACAAGTCCATCACAGGACACAAACACACACCCAGGACAGGACACCAGTCCATCATAGGACACACACAAACACACACACACACACACACCCTGGACAGGACACCAGTCCTTCACAAGACACAAACACACACCCAGGACAGGACACCAGTCCATCATAGGACACACACAAACACACACTCACACACCCACACACCTTGGACAGGACACCAGTCCATCACAGGACACACACACAGAGACACACACACCCTGGACAGGACACCAGTCCCTCACAGGACACACAGACACACACACTCACACACCCTGGACAGGACACCAGTCCATCACAGGACACACAGACACTCTCACACACACCCTGGACAGGACACCAGTCCATCACAGGACACACACACCAGTCCCAGTTTTTCTGGTAGCCAGTTCACCCACCAGCATGTCTTTGAACTGGGGAAGGAAACCAGAGCTCCTGGAAGAAACTCCCGCAAACACAGGAGGAACATGCAAACTCCACACAGACAGCACCTCGGGTCTGGAATTAGAACCCCCAGCACTGCGCCACCATGCTGCCCACCCTCCCCCACCGGAATTTAATGAAGATAAGTGAGTCAGTCAGGGGGCTGTCAGTGGGGTGTGAGGTGGGGTGTGAGGTGGGGTGAGGTGGATAGTGAGTCACAGGGCAGGGAAATGAGGGTGAACAGGTGAAAGGGAAAGAGTGGGAAAGAGTGAGAAAGAGTTTGTCACAAAGGCAAAACAGCCAGCCTGCGGTGAGAGGGTCTCTGAGAGGGGAGACAAGTATTCATGCAGAACATCCTCTTCACCATTAGAGCTTAATCTAATCCAATCCAAGAGTCCCCTGTCTCTCACCTGTGTCCGCTTGTTCAGACTGTATCCTATCATGGACAGCAGGCACGCAGCCAGGACAGCGATCCCAGAGGCCAGAGCTAACCCATGCCGCCAGGACGGCCCATCTCCAGCACTACAGAGTCCTGCAATAACAGCACCGACACACTGCCTAAGGAACAGAACACTGCAGACACACCCTGACCCCTGCAGAAGAGTACAGTACAATATACTGGAGCTTCTTAGTGTCTCACAGTGTGTGATATAGTATAATACACACTGATCTCCTCCAGACTCACCCCAGTGTGTGATACAGTATAATACACACTGATCTGCTCCAGTTTCACCCCAGTGTGTGATATACTATAATACACAATGATCTGCTCCAGACTCACCCCAGTGTGTGATACAGTATAATACACACTGATCTGCTCCAGACTCACCCCAGTGTGTGATATAGTATAATACACACTGATCTGCTCCAGTCTCACCCCAGTATGTGATACAGTATAATACACACTGATCTGCTCCAGACTCACCCCAGTGTGTGATACAGTATAATACACACTGATCTGCTCCAGACTCACCCCAGTGTGTGATACAGTATAATACACACTGATCTGCTCCAGTCTCACCCCAGTGTGTGATATACTTTAATACACAATGATCTGCTCCAGACTCACCCCAGTGTGTGATATACTATAATATACAATGATCTGCTCCAGACTCACCCCAGTGTGTGATACAGTATAATACACACTGATCTGCTCCAGACTCACCCCAGTGTGTGATACAGTATAATACACACTGATCTGCTCCAGACTCACCCCAGTGTGTGATACAGTATAATACATACTGATCTGCTCCAGTCTCACCCCAGTGTGTGATACAGTATAATACACACCGATCTGCTCCAGACTCACCCCAGTGTGTGATACAGTGTAATACACACCGATCTGCTCCAGACTCACCCCAGTGTGTGATACAGTATAATACACACCGATCTGCTCCAGACTCACCCCAGTGTGTGATACAGTATAATACACACTGATCTGCTCCAGACTCTTACCCCAGGTCAGTGTGATGCTGTAGTTGGAGCTGTGATGAGTGACAGTACACTTGTATTCCTCAATCTCACTCTCTCTGATCTCCACACTCTTCCTCAGCTGATAGGTGGCGTCTCCATTGGGTCTGAGCCCACTGGACCACATGTCCTGTCCCTCGGTCTCTCCAGCCCTGGACAGACTGACCTCTATGACTCCAGGACTGAAGCCAGTGACCAGACAGGACAGAGAACAGTTCTGTGTGTCTCCCTGACGCTTGGAAGAGACAAACACCTGAGGAGAGGCTGAGAAGGAGACCGGAAGCAATGTTAACACATTGAGAATTAGTGTGGACACTGTGCAAGGTGAGGCGACATCGCTCCACAGACAACATCTTGTGTGGCTCCTTTCTGTAAACCTTTACAACCACAACATGTCATTATTAGACAATTATACAAATCAAACACATTTTCTCTTTGTCTGTTCCTCAGGCTGGGACAGGAGGTCACACACTGTCTTATTATTATTACTGACAGACAGGCTCACTGTTCCTCAGGCTGGGACAGGAGATAACACACTGGATTATTATTATTGAGAGACAGGCTCACTGTTCCTCAGGCTGGGACAGGAGATCACATACTGTATTATTATTATTGAGAGACAGGCTCACTGTCTGTTCCTCAGGCTGGGACAGGAGATCACACACTGTATTATTATTATTGAGACACAGGCTCACTGTCTGTTCCTCAGGCTGGGACAGGAGATCACACACTGTATTATTATTATTGAGAGACAGGCTCACTGTCTGTGTCTCAGGCTGGGACAGGAGATCCCACACTGTATTATTATTATTGAGAAACAGGCTCACTGTCTGTTCCTCAGGCTGGGACAGGAGATCACACACTGTATTATTATTATTGAGAGACAGGCTCACTGTCCGTTTCTCAGGCTGGGACAGGAGATCACACACTATTATTATTATTGAGAGACAGGCTCACTGTCTGTTCCTCAGGCTGGGACAGGAGATCACACACTGTATTGTTATTATTGAGAGACAGGCTCACACTCTTTTCCTCACACTAGGACTGGAGTACTACAGACACGTCCTGTTCACACAGAATCACACAGGATTCACATTCACACACAAGCCAGTTTCCCATAAGCCAATTTACCCACCAGGGAGGAAACCCACACAAACATGAGGTGAACATGCAAACTCCACACAGACAGCACCCCAGAAACTGCACTGTGCCACCCACTCCTCTGCACATGGGGGATGTTTTTACAAAACTCCTTGTGCAGAGCTTCTAGGGGCATTTGTCTCCTATTGTATCTGATATCTCTCTGTCTCACCTGTGTGGTTCTTGTCTATTTCTCTGAACTCCAGGAATCTCTTCAGTGTTTCCATACAGTATATCTCTAGGAAGGCTCTGATATACTGGTTTTTAACCCTGTTCTGGTTCCAGTCCCTCTGACTGTCCTCTGCCTCCAGGGAACTTGCTCTCCAGGCCATGTTGTCCACCTCAAAGGACAGGAAGTCTTGTCCATTGAAGCCATACTGATCAAACAGAGACACACTCCCATCATCCTGCAGTCTATAGCCTCGCCACCTCTGGAGCACATCTGGAGAGAGAGACCGAGGACACTGACACACACACACAGAGACAGAGACAGAGGACAGTGCGGAGGACTGACTGACCTTTCCCCATGTTGCTCCTCTTCCTCAGGATTCCCTGCAGCCTCTCCCTGTTCTCCATCTCTTCGTGCTCGTAGTCGACATCTCTGAGGCCGGCAGCTCTGCTGGGCCAGTGGTGGGTGCGAGTCTCTCTCTGGGAGGTGCTGTCCCAGTGAGAGACCGTCTGCTGGTCCAGCACCCTGGAGATCAGGAGCTGGGAGAGGAGCCCTGCCTCCGACACTGCTGTGGAGCTGTAGACCAGCGAGTGGGAGGCCGAGGCGCTCTCTGTGTGCAGGGGAGTGAAAGGAAAAGCTGTGATGCAGAAAGAGACCACCAGCGCCCAGATTCCTGCTGTTACTGAAAATCAGACCCGGCCGGGTTCGAGCGCAGCTCCGGGGTGGGAGCTGGGAGAATTCCAGGTGGCTACTGGGACATTCAGGATTCATCCCTCCGCTCCCAGTTATTGAAGCTGCTGCTCAGGAAGATCTTAAATCCCTGCTGTGGGTGGTGGAGACTCTCCGCTAATGACATCCAGCCATCGAACAGCGCTCTCCAGTACAGGGTCATAATGGAGCTGGAGCCTATCCCAGCATAACACAGGCACAAGGCCAGATACACCCTGAACAGGACACCAGTCCATCACAGGACACACACACACACACACTCTGGACAGGATACCAGTGCATCACAGGACACACACACACACCCTGGACAGGACACTAGTCCATCACAGAACACACACACACACACTCACACACCCTGGACAGGAGACTAGTTCATCACAGGACACACACACTCACACACCTGGACAGGACCCTAGTCCATCACAGAAAACACACACACCCTGGACAGGACACCAGTCCATCACAGGACACACACACTCACACACCCATGACCCAGAAGATACCCCATCAGAGCTGCTCCAGTGTCGACACTCACCTTCTCCGACAGACGGCATCAGAAAGACTCCCAACATGATGAAGAAACTCCACATTGGAGAAATGGGCTGAGAAACAAAAAAACAAAAAACAATATTGAGCTGGATTAGAATGTAATATGGCCCTGATTATCATATAATCTGAATTGGATCTGGATGTAAACTGAATGGGATTAGAATATAATCTAAACTGGTTTGGGATTCATCCAAAGTGAATTAAGATACACCGTGAACTGGGTGAGGATGATGTACCGTACGGACTATAAACTGACATCAGGATGTGATTTGATGTTGAACAGGTTTAATATCCAACGCCTGACTGAACATTTTGTTTAGAGGGGAGCCCCCGTCCAGCCAGGGGGTCTCAGTAGGAGTCACACACAGAAACACACAGACCCTGGACAGGACACCAGTCTTTCACAGGACACACACACACAACCTGGACAGGACACTAGTCCATCACAGGACACACACACACAACCTGGACAGGACACCAGTCCATCACAGGACACACACACACACACACGCGCGCGTGGGCGTTTTCCTTAAAATGAAACGAAAAATGAAATGAAAAATGAAATTTCAGAGCTACTGTATGATTGATTCCTAGGAAACCGAACCTCTTTCTCAGAAGAGATGGTAAAGTTTTAATAATTCCTGTAGCTCAACAGTCAACCAGCCAGCAAACAAATTCACTGCAGTGAAATTACGACTGTTACTTCAATTCAATACATTTGTATATAGCGCCTTTCACAACAAAGTTGCCCCAAGGCGCTTAACAATGCAATTGACGATACTTTTTTACTCGCGAAGATGGAAGACCGTTTGGCCCACTAGTTACGATTCCCTGCTGCTCTCGGTGGCCTGTTACACGATCCCAGGTGCGAGTCTCCTGTCCGGAGAACAACTTCTTTCCACGCACAAACCTCGAGCCCTTTCCACGTCAAATAAGACGAAAAAATCCACGCGGAATCTTTTTCTTTGCCAACTCGCTGCTTTAGGTGTCGGTCACGATGGCTTCTAAAAGACAGCGACACGCCGGCCACCAGCACGTGTCCTTCCCGCTCCCCACGCGTGGGGAAAAAAACCGGCAGTCTTACCTGCCAGGTCCTCGTCCCGCGATCGCCTCTCACAGACTGAAAGTGAAAATCGCAGATACTGACGAGACCTAACGACGCTTTTCGATCATCAGTTAGGAACACACTGGTGTGTTATTTTTACCGCATCCTGTTCAATTCAAATTGAAAGAGCCCAACGGCTGAATTTCGCTGCTGTCAAGCAAGTTACAGACCATTTGCACTTATTCACAGTAAAAAAAAACACCCTTACACCCTGACGGCATGTCTGTTTGGGGAAGAGAGACACAGCTTCTGAAATCACTGCCAGTGTCCATCTGTTGCGTCCACAAGTGCAGAAACCCCTGAAAGATCATCAGTGACCGTTCCCACCAGCTGCTAATTGTCGAAGATGCAGCAAATCTAAACCGTCACACCCGAGGCTATTAGTTCTCTTATCGCCACGATACATGTCTGCTTTGATTGGTGAAGGACGATCACCGCTTTGAAGAACAGTTGTAAAATAGTAGAGATTACATCATCTTGCGTGGGTGTGTGCAGATGGTGAGATGCGTGTCGTGAAATCACCTTTTAATTTGATCGAAAAAATCGGTCGGGATCGGTCATTTCGGGGAATTCGGTCTTCTCCATAACGTGGCGTTTTATGGCGTTTCGTACGCAAAACCATCTTCTCCTCTGGCTCTTTTCCGGAATCGCTTCAGAGCTTTCTGTCTGTTTTCACACAGATTTTGCGTCTGTGCGTTTTATAACCGTTGTTTGAGCGACCCACGCCAAATTCCCACCCCTCCCCGGGCTGCTTCTTGCGATAAAATTCACTTCGACAGCAACGGAAAAAAAAAAACAACAACCCCAAAACCCAAACAACTTTATCCGAGAGGCTCAGCTGCCCAGAGCTCCGTGTCTCTCCGTGTCTGTGAGGAATGAAGTTCATCCTCCGTGTCCAAGGAACAGAGAGAGGTCCTCTACAGACACTCGCTCACCAGGAGCCCGCGGCGCCCCCGGGACACGTGTGTCGTCGAGGAGACTCAGCAGCACGTGTTCTGGAGCTGCCCCTTCGCCAAAGCAGTTTGGGGGCAGAATGGACAACACTATTCAACTGCTGAGAGTGGGAGCGGTGCTCAGTCACCAGCACATCCTGCTGGGGGCTGGCACCCACCGGACTGGAGAAGGGGACACAGGACCTGCGGGAGCTTCTGCTGTCCCTCACAAAACAAGAACTGTGGAAGGGGAGGAACACTCTCATCCGGCACAACATAAAGTTCTCTCTGAACTGGCTTCATCCCTCTGCTCTCCTCCCCACTGGGAGCTTCTGTATGCTGAGCGGGCTGGAGCATCATCCAGGTGGGGGCTGCACACTGGGGGGCTGGAGGGGATCTCCATTAACCTGTAAAGTGCCTGGATTCCGCCCGATGTCCTTTATCGTAGCCTCGCCTCTGTCCCGAGCTCATTCTCGAGCGGGTCGTTGAAAGAGACGCAAAAAAAAACACGCAATAAGTTCAATTAAAAGGACTCCCCTCAGCACGAACAGTTAACAATCAGACTCGTGGGAGATTTCCAGTCATTCTTTGCTGATGAATCAGACTGCAGCCCGCGCAGTGATGACAAATATTCGTGATTAGGATACACGTACTATATTCAAGAGAGAAATCTCAAGCCATCCGTCTCATGCGCTACGAGACCGCGGACTGTAAGGACCCGAGCTCTGTAAAAACTCTTTCGCACCGGCAAATTGATTTCGGCGGTAATGAGATACTTGTGTGAAGTGCGATTCGAGCTACAGAGCCGTAGGAGAGAATTAAAAGAGTACAAGAGTAAAAGTGCACATTCACGGTTATTTCCCTGACACGCTTTTTCTTATCTTGATTCAAGAAATTGTTCAAAGAATTTATCACCACTCATTTCTGCATTAGTCTGTACAGCGATAAAGTCCTGACAGTTCCCGGTATATGAACCACTGTATGTATTTGTGTGCGATACACGTAATATCGAGCACACTGCATTACCCTGTCATGCGTGTGATGAATAAACAGGGCTCTGCCCGTTAATACTCATGTTAACTAAATAAGGTCACGATGCATCAAACCCGCAGAAACCTCGAAACTGATGCACAGACATCACTTAGAAACCCCCCGTCAGGATAGTGTCCGGGCGCCTCACGCTCAATCAGCACTGCAGGCAAGGAAAGCGCTCGAGTTTATCCTGAGCCTTTTTACTGACTTTTTATTCTGCTTTGTTGTTTCCTACTCTGAGTACAGGGTTCAGGGGAGATGGTGTTTGGCATTCCATGGTTCAGAATGGAGATGCTTCTGCCAATCAGAAGGTTAACACGGAGATGGGGGATGAGAGATTTGTAGTCGGTAGGTAAAATCGTAAATTGGGTTCAATCCAGTCCTGCCTCGATCAAACATACATTTGGCTTCGTTCTGCATGTATATGAAGGGTGAAATGAGAAAGATGGGTTTTCTCTCGTGTAGTAATGCAATAGTTTCTCAAGGCTGGGATGTTGTACGGACAGCGGGCTCTTTGTCTCAGGGGTCTGATCTCACATGGCTGGAAGTCTGGAGAATGTGGATTCTGCCACACGGGGGCGCTGTGGTGGCGTGGTGCGGGACTTTCTCTTTGGCATTGAAACCTAGACCAACAGGAAGACCGGAGAGCCGTCTACGCCAGAGGAGCCAGCGATCTGGGACCCTGGAGGAAGAGAAGGATAGACATTGAAGCTCTCTGAAGTGTTGCAAAGCCATCACAACAGGAAACGGCACACCACTTAAATTAAAAAACATCCGAGAGCCAACTGTCTCAATGTTTAATGCTCAACCTGAAACGGGGGTGACGTAGCCCCTCAAAAATGCGATTATTCTAAAACGGTGCACCATTTAAGCACAGATCATTCTGTATATTAGCCTCACATTCCTCTTTTTCAGCTCAAATCTGAATCACTAGGATACACAGCAAAAGAAAAAACATTAGTTAATAAAATGAATTATTGAATACAATTTTCAAGGGTGGTTATTGAGCTATAAACATATTCGAGTACAGTGGAGAAAAAAGTCACTTATGCGTGAAACTCAGAAAAGCATTTTTTTTATTTCTTTCTCCTGTAGGAAAACCCTGAACGAGACTATCTAGGATGAGTGTTGGCCCTAATCCTGCCTTTTACTGTCATTTTCGCCCGAAGTTTACCCGATTCCGAGACACTATTTCTTACCGACATAATTGCTGTATGCATCTCTAACGATTTTCAACTTATGAAGAGAGCCGAGTCTGTTCGGAGCTCAAAGGGGTGGGTTTGAATTCATGTTTCCCTTCTCTTTTCTAATGTAGTGAAAGAACTACATTACCCAGAAGGCGTCAGAGGAGAAGGAACTACAGGACCGATTTTAAATTCAATTCAATTAAACTTTATTGTCATTAAACTTACACAGGTGCATGGTATAATGAAAAGTGTTTCTCATACGTCACTCAGGTGCAGTATATAAATAGGACAGAAGATAGGACAATAGTCAGTAACAGATTAGCAATAACAGTAACATGTAATAACATAACATAAATAACATGTAATTAAGTAATCAAAAAAACAAAACGCTGTGCAAAATTCCGCAGAAAAATATGACAGGACGAAAACAGTGCAAGGTAATTCTAGGAACAGTACAAAAAATCACTGTAATGTGATTTAAAAAATCAAGCATTGTAATGTGCACCAGAGTGATTTCACTCTGGTGCACATTACAATGCTTGGCGCCTTTTCTGTTGAATCGGTTTGACACTTTTCATCTTGAAATGTTGTGTTCTGTAAATGAGTGTATATAATAAAGCACTGGACACCTGTGTGATATGTTCGACGGCGATTATCAATGGATAATCGAAAGATCAGCGCCACGTTAAAATAACGTTACAGAACAGCAGAGCTGTCCAATCTGTTATAATGGAACAAGTAATAGGTTTATTCCATGCTGAAAAAAAGAAGAAAGAGAACACAACGTTTCGGCCGTGGAGCCTTCTTCAGGTGTGTGTTCTCTTTCTTCTTTTTTTCAGCATGGAATAAACCTATTACTTGTTCCTTTGGTGCCTACGCATGCTGACACAGCTACCCACCTGAACTACTACATTCTGTTATAATGCCTGTCAACAAGAGGTACCGCGGTGAATAGTTTTAAAACAAGAAAAGGGAAATAATTGTTTTTAGTGAAAAAAGTGATATTGCGACGATCCCTATAACAGTAATCTCTTAAAATACCACCATCTGAAGGTGTTAAACATGTCCAGTTATGACAATACCGGTCTCAATTAGTTTGAGATTGAAAGATACTGTTTTTCTAAGAATGCTTACTTTGTCAGATATAATAAGCATAGTAAATAATTATTTGTATAGTAGCGCACTAGTTACAGACATAACAGAAACAGAGTAAAACAGACGGTAAACTTCTCCCGTGTCTGCGAATTGTTATTCTTACCGCTAGATGGTAAGAGGGTTCCTCGAGTCCAGCTTTCCTCTCGTCCGATACAACACCTTGATTTCTCAGACCTTTATCTTGCATTGAAGAAAATAATGTTTCACACGCACAGAAACTCACAAAACATACAAACAATACAAGTAAACATACATTAAAAATAAACACTAAAATTACATTACAATCATGTCCCCATATATATTAATTTTACATCACTCCTATAGGATTATACACGATTACGTCTGAAGCCTGTAAATGTACTCCCCACCAACGGTGCCCCTATGATCACACATCACACCTTCATTTTTACACACAATCCGCTAATAGCACCTACCCCAATACTTAGGGTAAAACGTCTGCAATGCTGATTAAAGGTTTGAAGAGCAGTGTCCATGTACTGGATTGTTAAGATCTGGTTGGTATTTGTCAATGCTATAGACAGTGTGCTGTACGTTTCTACAGTATGTCTGGAGTGTAATTCGTGGATCATGTGGCAAATATTACTTCTCAAAGAGAAAAAAACAGCTACCTGTACACGTCCCTACTTGTTCCCCATGTTTCTTGCGTCGTTTTGGAAGCCTGTTCATAAAAACACAGCAAACAATCCATTTGATCACATTACTGTTCGCACAGGTACAATGACAACCTCGGTCTACAAATCTTGTATTGAAACTGTTCGGACATTCACTGTGGTCCCTTGGTTTGGTGACCTGAGCACACACGACACAAACAGAGCAAGGATAGTGAAGGCAGCCAGGTAGCTGCTATCACCTCATCCAGGTGGATGTTGCACACTGGTGGTGGTAGTGGGATTCCCCATTTCCTGTAAAGCGCTTTGAGTGGAGTGTCCGGAAAGGCACCGTGCAAGTGTAAGGAATTATTATAATAAAGTATTGGCATTGATGAGTTCATTTCAAAACACAATTAATGTACAAAGAACACGTTAAGGGGTAAAAGTTCCAGTTTACATCACAAAATACACAGTTTCCAGCTATGCGCACCAACATTTCAATTCAGAAGGAGGCAACAAAACTTCCGATGTGGTAAAGCGTCCTTATTTTACATTGCAGACAAGTAGGCTTGTGAAGACACCTATTTTAATCCCATAGGAATATTGCTATTAATGGTAAAAATCAAATTCAATGCACTTAAACCTAGGTTATAAACATAAACATGGTAAAAATCACTTGGGATTGTTTTTCTATTTTTCTAGCTAGCACTGATATCACCCTCTCATTGCGTTCTCTCTCTTTTAATTTTTGCTTTTTATGGTCAAAAACTGTAGGAATGGCACCTTGTTTGAACACACATTTTTGGTTCAGAATCTGAAATGATAAATGATTATGAACTGTCAGGCTTCATAATCCTTTAGACCCCAAAGCAGAGATAATTTCAGTGCCTGTCTTATCCCGAATTGACAAAAGTTGGAAACAAAACTTTTATGAGGCATGTTTTAAACCAAGGCAAATTTTGCTAAGGTATTTCTGTATACAGTATATATATTGTTAGGAAAGCGACACACACGGCCACACATGTTTTAGATAATTTAACCAGACTGCCGATTGAATGAGTCCATTTGAATTTAATTAAACATATTGTCATCAAATACTACTTGTTATCTCTGCGTGCAGATCACGTTGAAACATTTCTGTACTTATCCACTCGTACATCACAGTTCTTTAGGCAGTACAATAACTAGTGAGCTGGAAGGGCTACGTCGTGTCACAATTGGCGCAAACTCACTTTCCCCTGAGGCGAGACTGGGTTTGGCGACAAAATGGCGGCCG
The DNA here is from genome assembly GCF_059453375.1 of Lepisosteus platostomus. Classification (NCBI taxonomy): domain Eukaryota; kingdom Metazoa; phylum Chordata; class Actinopteri; order Semionotiformes; family Lepisosteidae; genus Lepisosteus; species Lepisosteus platostomus. Next base: position 15,165,634 of record NC_142615.1, on the reverse strand, counting down.
TGCTGTACTTCCACTTAGCCCACGGTCTTGCGCTTAATTCGGAATTTTATACAATTTTGCTGTACCATCAATTCATTTATTCATTTTTCACAAAATAACTTATTTTCTTTGACAGAGTCGTTACTTTTTGTGGACACTTTTGACCTCAGCGTGCCTTACAACACCTACGAAGTGTTAAACATTGATGCATACGATCGATATTCTTCCAAATTTCATTTCAGATATTTTCAATTTTTTTTCCATAGGTTATCAAGGTGCAAGAGAACACTTACAATTTATTACCAAATGTAGCGGTATAATTTGTTAGTAGTACAGTACATATTTTTTCAGGTGGGTAGCTGCGTCAGCATGTGTAGGCTGCAAAGGAACAAGGTTTATTCCATGCTGAAAAAAAGAAGAAAGAGAACACAACGTTTCGGCCGTGGAGCCTTCTTTAGGTGTGAGAGAGACAGGGCAGTAGGCAAAGGTAATGTAGCAGGAGAACAAAAGCAGGGAGGGAGGAGGAGTGGGAGGCGGGAGAAGGAGACAGAAGGAGAGGCCAGTCAAGAGGTGTGAAGTCAGAATAGGTATAGAGAGGTGTGAAATGAAACTTCCAATGAATGGAGAAACTTTAGTAAAATAGTAGTCTGTCGTTAAGAGAAGGGGGAAGGTGTGATCCTAGCTGCAGAATAAGTTTGGTTTCGGTAGTCTTTCTGATGTATGAGTTCGGAAAACCATCTTTAAGAACACAGACTGTGTCTTGTCTCTCTCACACCTGAAGAAGGCTCCAAGGCCGAAAGTTGTGTTTTCTCTCTTCTTTTTTTCAGCATGGAATAAACCTATTATTTGTTCCAGTACATTTTTTTTTCACACACGAACACATTTAAGGATAGTCACCCCCTGTAACTTCAATACAAGATAACTGTTCTTGATCTGTGGGCATTCATGACTCTTTTATTACTAGGTATTTTTGTACCTATTATGATTGTATATAGCACCTTGCGTTTTCAACTGATATGTACAGCTCAAACTCTCACACTAACATCTTATTTTTCGTATGATACCCCAAAAACACGAAACAATACAATAATGTAGCCGATTATGTCCTGGTAAGAACGATTTAAAACTGAATTCCAGTTTTTGAAAATAAACTCGTCCTGGATTGAATTAGCCACTTTCAACAGTGTCACTCGCTGCAGTTTCACAGCTGGATCCTAGGGGGCGCCAGCAGCTGGATGGAGGATGGTTTCTGGTTACAGACGAGCACCGCTGACAGCATTCGGTTTTCAATTAAAGTTGAAAGCTTTCAGGACAGCCTTCATCAAGTTTTCTTTCTAGGCGGTAGCTGTCGGCTTACGGGCATGAAGTTGCAATGAAGTGAGGTTTGTGAGCTGTTTTTCTCTATAAATAGGTATTTCCCGACTAAATATGTGTCGCCAACAAGGGGAAACTACAGGGCAGCGCGTTTAGTACTGATATCGTGAGGCGCTGCTTTACACAAAGGGTGGTAGGGGCGTGCAAAAAAGCTGCAAATTCAAGTTGTTGTAGCCGATATCCTGGCTTCTGGATACAGCTGGGTGATATATTTGGATCAAATAGCTACTAACTGCCAAACAGGAAGGCCCGAATGACGACTCTCTCATCTAGTCTTTTCTTCTAAACGAACATGGAAAAAGTGAATATTTTCACATGTATAGCGCTTGCTTTACATTGGGGGGTAGGGGTATGACAGACTGGCGTTAAATATATGTTGTTTTTTTCCTTTGGAGTAGTTCTGTGTTAAACAGCGGAAGCTAGCCAAACTTTTACTTTCAGTTTGGAAAAACAATTGCGTATGTAGAATTAAAGTGCAAAATAGCCGTACTTTAACCACAACTTAATCAGCACCACCTTAATAACGGAAATAAGGTGTTGCGATTTAAAAATCAGTGTCACATCGGGATATTTGGCATCGTGTACTTTGTGAAATGTTGTGAAAATTTTTTTTTAACGAGTCGCTCCTTACAGAGTAAGAGGAAATGCAAAGGGCATGCGCAGCTCATAGACTTCAGCAGGGCTCCGGACAGACAGTGGAAAAGCTTTAGGAAACGATGAAAAATAACAGTTTATATTAACCCGCGCCGTGCCAGAATTTAAAACCTTAAAACCAGCGGGCAAAGGCGAGGCTGAACCTGTTAAGGCCATTTTAAATTCTCTTGTTGGATGCAGAATTACAATTACAACAGGAACCCAGAAACGGGGAAAACGGTCACCGAACCGGATTTTTAATTGTCTCCTTTTAAAGTATTCCCAGAAGACAGGGAATCGGGTTAGAAATATAATACAGCTCCACAATTGTCCAACCGCTCCTAAAATATTCCGCAGCCCTTCTGTAAGTTTCCAGCTAGAGGAAAGCCGATGTTAGTGAATTCCTGTCTTACAATTCCTGTAACCTGCACGTTGCCTTTTGTTCATTATATGCAAATACTCGACCATCTGGACCCGATGTGTGAATTTTAACTCGCTGTAATATGTAGAACATGTCAGTTGTACTGTGGGTTTTGCCATTCCTATTTATTTCTGCTAATATAAATACTGCATTGGGCCTTTGTAACTAATAGATCAGACTTAAATTAATTGCCCTACTACTGCGCAAAACGTCAGTCTTTTTGCTAAACAGAAATGAGAAATGTTCCCCCACTCAAATCCCCAAAACGAAAGATGCTTTCCAGTTGAAATTGATTTTATTGAATGAAGCACCGACGTAAGAGTCTAATTGTAAAATACTGTTCATTTATTGAGAGAAGCCACCAGGAAGTCCTCAGACGTACCTTGAAGTAGTGTCGGTTTCACACGTTCTCAATAAATGAACAGTGTATTACAACAGGAACGGGGAACACGTTTGGACTGACGCTGATCTATGGACTGATCTCTGGCGCTGGTAGGCTTCTCTGTGAGTCTGGGTGACCCCAGACATGGCTTGACGTGGGCACAGAGCGAAGGAGCCAGTCGAGTCATGAGCGTGGATCCCAGTCTTGCACACACAGACACACACTGGTGTCCCTCGGGCTTTCCCAGGCTGTTCACACTTGGCTGTGGCAGTGGACGCAGAGTGGAAGGCGATTGTTGAGGTGTGCTCATGCACAGCCCTGCTGGAAGTCTTCCCAGTTTTCTTTGCTGGCTCCTTCATCCCTGTTTCTGGTCTGTAGGTTGCAGTCCATCACAGGACACACACTCACACCCCCTGGACAGGACACCAGTCAATCACAGGACACACACTCACACCCCCTGGACAGGACACCAGTCCATCACAGGACACACAGATACACTCACACACCCTGGACAGGACACCAGTCCATCACAGGACACACACACACTCACACACCCTGGACAGGACACCAGTCCATCACAGGCTCCTACATCAATGTTTCAGGTCTGTAGGTGGCAGGCTTGCTTTATCAGGATCATGGCCAGCGGTGTGTGCCTGACCTAGCCCATGTTATTCCTGTGGTAGTTCATAAAAAACGCCCCAATTTCACAGATCGCTGGACTTCGATCCCTGTAACAGCCGACCCTCGCTATTGAGTCAGTGCTGACAATGGGCCTGATATCTGAAATAAGAGCCGGCAAAAATCACTGCAGTCGTATGACTTATTTTGTGAAACTGAAAGTCCGTTTGGTACTAGTTACGATTCCCTGCTGCTCTCGGTGGCCTGTTACACTACCCCAGCTGCAAGTTTCGCGTACAACCGCATGTGTTTCGCCCCATCTACTAAAGCGAGACGCGTCGACAGCTATCATGCGGATAAACTTCAGTCTGCTCTAATGATTTATAACGATGTGATGTCACGCAGTTACATGATGTCCTCCATCCTGTAACACAGGAAAAGCCTGAACTGCTGTTTGCAGTACTGCGTCAATAAAACTGTATTGCCTTCCTGAGCGTTGAGATAAAATGGACATTTTCCCTGGGAAGGTCTGCTTTTTGGACTTTCGGAAACCTTCACACTGAATCGTGTTTTACAGTGAACGTGTCTTTTATAGCTGCAAGACTAGAGTCCTTATAACTGCAGCCACATGCTCCTCCTGTCTGTGTAGAGTTGGGAGATAAGAGACACACTTCTGGGTTAACTGGCTTGTGGGGAAAATTGGACCTGGTCTGACTGAGAGTATTCGTGTCCGTCTGTGTCCTGTGATGGTCTGGTGTCCTGTCCAGGGTGTGTGTGTCTTGTGATGGACTAGTGTCTATGGGATTTTATGGGATGCTCCCCTTTAAACATAACATGCAAACAGTCAGGCGTCAGATATTAAACCTGTTCCAGATCAAATTACATCCTGATGTCAGTTTGTTGTCCGTACGGTACATCATCCTCACCCAGTTCACGGTGTATCTTAATTCACTTTGGATGAATCCCAAACCAGTTTAGATTACATTCTAATCCCATTCAGTTTACATCCAGATCCAATTCAGATTATATGATAATCAGGGTCATATTACATTCTAATCCAGCTCAATATTGTTTTTTGTTTGTTTGTTTTTTTCAGCCCATTTCTCCAATGTGGAGTTTCTTCATCGTGTTGGGAGTCTTCCTGATACGGTCTGTTGGAGAAGGTGAGTGTCGACACTGGAGCAGCTCTGATGGGGAACCTTCTGGGTCTGCTCTCTGGAGCCTTGATCAGAGAGGGTGGGGTCACACTTGTGTCCCCTCCAAAAAAAAGAAGAGCTCGTCTTCATTGCTGTAATGTCGGTCTTCACAGAGGAGGGCAGCACAGTGGGACGCAGTAGGTCAGCACTGCTGCCTCACAGTTCTGGGGCCCCAGGTTCAATTCCAGACCTGGGGCTGCTGTCTGTGGGGAGTTTGCATGTTCTCCCCAGGTGTTTCCATGGTTTTCCCTGGCACAGTCCAAGCACATGCTGGTGGGTTAATTGACTTCTGGGAAAACTAGCCCTGTTGTGTGTGTGTTCTGTGATGTACTGGTGTCCTGTCCAGGGTGTGTGTCTTGTGATGGACTGGTGTCCTGTCCAGGGTGTGTGTGTGTGTGTGTGTGTGTGTGTGTGTGTGTGTGTGTGTGTGTGTGTGTGTGTGTGTGTGTGTGTGTCCTGTGATGGACTGGTGTCCTGTCCAGGGTGTGTGTGTGTGTCCTGTGATGGACTGGTGTCCTGTGATGGACTGGTGTCCTGTTCAAGGTGTATCTGGCCTTGTACCTGTTGTATGCTGGGATAGGCTCGAGCTCCACTATGACCCTGTACTGGAGAGCGCTGTTCGATGGCTGGATGTTATTAGCGGAGAGTCTCCACCACCCACAGCAGGGATTTAAGATCTTCCTGAGCAGCAGCTTCAGTAACTGGGAGTGGAGGGATGAATCCTGAACATCCCAGTAGCCACCTGGAATTCTCCCAGCTCCCACCCCGGAGCTGCGCTCGAACCCGGCTGGGTCTGATTTTCAGTAACAGCAGGAATCTGGGCGCTGGTGGTCTCCTTCTGCATTACAGCTTTCTCCTTTCACTCCCCCGCACACAGAGAGCGCCTCGGGCTCCCACTCGCTGGTCTACACCTCCACAGCAGTGTCGGAGGCGGGGCTCCTCTCCCAGCTCCTGATCTCCAGGGTGCTGGACCAGCAGACGGTCTCTCACTGGAACAGCACCTCCCAGAGAGAGACTCGCACCCGCCACTGGCCCAGCGGAGCTGCAGGCCTCAGAGACATCGACTACAAGCTCGAGGAGACGGAGAACAGGGAGAGGCTGCAGGGAATCCTGAGGAAGAGGAGCAACATGGGGAAAGGTCAGTCAGTCCTCCGCACTGTCCTCTGTCTCTGTGTGTGTATCTGTGTGTGTATCTGTGTGTGTGTCTGTGTGTGTGTCTGTGTCAGTGTCAGTGTCCCCGCTCTCTGTGTGTGTGTGTTTGTGCGCGCGTGCGCGTGTGTGACAGTGTCCTCTGTCTCTCTGTGTGTGTGTGACAGTGTCCCTGCACTCTCTGTGTGTGTGTCACTGTCCTCGGTCTCTCTCTCTCTTCAGATTTGCTGTGATCTGGGGGATAATGGGAGTGTGCGTCTGTAGTGTTAGTCTCTGTGCGTGTGTCAGCTCTCTCTGTGTGTGTCTGATAGTCCCCACTCTCTGTGTGTGTGTGTCAGTGTCCCCACTCTCTCTCTGTGTGTGTGTCAGTGTCCCCACTCTCTCTGTGTGTGTGTCACTGTCCCCGCTCTCTCTGTGTGTGTCAGTGTCCTCGGTCTCTCTCTCCAGATGTGCTCCAGAGGTGTCGAGGCTGTAGACTGGGGGATGATGGGAGTGTGTCTCTGTTTGATCACTACGGCTTCAATGGAAAAGACTTCCTGTCCTTTGAGGTGGACAATATGATCTGGAGAGCAAGTTCCCTACAGGCAAAGGACACTCAGAGGGACTGGAACCAGAACAGGGTTAAAAACCAGTATACAAGATTCTTCCTGGAGCTTGACTGTATGGAAACACTGAAGAGATTCCTGGAGTTCAGAGCAATAGACAAGAACCACACAGGTGAGACAGAGAGATATCAGATACAATAGGAGACAAATGCCCCTAGAAGCTCTGCACAAGGAGTTTTGTAAAAACATCCCCCATGTGCAGAGGAGTGGGTGGCACAGTGCAGTTTCTGGGGTGCTATCTGTGTGGAGTTTGCATGTTCACCTCATGTTTGTGTGGGTTTCCTCCCTGGTGGGTAAATTGGCTTATGGGAAACTGGCTCGTGTATGAGTATGCATCTGTGTCTGTGTGAATGTGAATCCTGTGTGATTCTGTGTGAACAGGACGTGTCTGTAGTACTCCAGTCCTAGTGTGATCTCCTCTCCCATCCTGAGGAACAGACAGTGAGCCTGTCTCTCAATAATAATAATACAGTGTGTGATCTCCTGTCCCAGCCTGAGGAACAGACAGTGAGCCTGTCTCTCAATAATAATAACACAGTGTGTGATCCCCTGTCTCAGCCTGGGGAACAGACAGTGAGCCTGTCTCTCAATAATAATAATACAGTGTGTGATCTCCTGTCCCAGCCTGAGGAACAGACAGTGAGCCTGTCTCTCAATAATAATACAGTGTGTGATCTCCTGTCCCAGCCTGAGGAATAGTGAGCCTGTTTCTCAATAATAATAATCCATTGTGTGATCTCCTTTCCCAGCCTGAGAAAGACAGTGAGCCTGTCTGTCAATAATAATAATACAGTGTGTGATCTCCTGTCCCAGCTTGAGGAACAGTGAGCCTGTCTCTCAATAATAATAATACAGTGTGTGATCTCCTGTCCCAGCCTGAGGAACAGACAGTGAGTCTGTCTCTCAATAATAATACAGTGTGTGATCTCCTGTCCCAGCCTGAGGAATAGTGAGCCTGTTTCTCAATAATAATAATCCATTGTGTGATCTCCTTTCCCAGCCTGAGAAAGACAGTGAGCCTGTCTGTCAATAATAATAATACAGTGTGTGATCTCCTGTCCCAGCTTGAGGAACAGTGAGCCTGTCTCTCAATAATAATAATACAGTGTGTGATCTCCTGTCCCAGCCTGAGGAACAGACAGTGAGCCTGTCTCTCAATAATAATAATACAGTGTGTGATCTCCTTTCCCAGCCTGAGGAACAGACAGTGAGTCTGTCTCTCAATAATAATACAGTGTGTGATCTCCTTTCCCAGCCTGAGGAACAGACAGTGAGCCTGTCTCTCAATAATAATAATACAGTGTGTGACCTCCTGTCCCAGCCTGAGGAACAGACAGTGAGCCTGTCTCTCAATAATAATACAGTGTGTGATCTCCTGTCCCAGCCTGAGGAACAGACAGTGAGCCTGTCTCTCAATAATAATAATACAGTGTGTGATCTCCTTTCCCAGCCTGAGGAACAGACAGTGAACCTGTCTCTCAATAATAATAATACAATGTGTGATCTCCTTTCCCAGCTGGAGGAACAGTGAGCCTGTCTCTCAGTAATAATAATACAATGTGTGATCTCCAACAGACAAAGAGGTAATGATTTGTAATAATTGTCTAATAATGATTTGATTTGTATAATTGTCTAATAATGACATGTTGTGGTTGTAAAGGTTTACAGAAAGGAGCCACAGAAGAAGTTGTCTGTGCATTGATGTCGCCTCGCCTTGCACAGTGTCCACACTAATTCTCAGTGTGTTAACATTGCTTCTGGTCTCCCTCTCAGTCTCTCCTCAGGTGTTTGTCTCTTCCAAGCGTCAGGGAGACACACAGAACTGTTCTCTGTCCTGTCTGGTCACTGGCTTCAGTCCTGGAGTCATAGAGGTCAGTCTGTCCAGGGCTGGAGAGACCGAGGGACAGGACATGTGGTCCAGTGGGCTCAGACCCAATGGAGACGCCACCTATCAGCTGAGGAAGAGTGTGGAGATCAGAGAGAGTGAGATTGAGGAATACAAGTGTACTGTCACTCATCACAGCTCCAACTACAGCGTCACACTGACCTGGGGTAAGAGTCTGGAGCAGATCAGTGTGTATTATACTATATCACACACTGGGGTGAAACTGGAGCAGATCAGTGATTATTACACTGTATCACATACTGGGGTGAGTCTGGAGCAGATCAATGTGTATTATACTGTATCACACACTGGGGTGAGTCTGGAGCAGATCAGTGTGTATTATACTATATCACACACTGGGGTGAAATTGGAGCAGATCAGTGATTATTACACTGTATCACATACTGGGGTGAGTCTGGAGCAGATCAATGTGTATTATACTGTATCACACACTGGGGTGAGACTGGAGCAGATCAGTGTGTATTATACTGTATTACACACTGGGGTGAGACTGGAGCAGATCAGTGTGTATTATACTGTATCACACACTGGGGTGAGTCTGGAGCAGATCAGTGTGTATTATACTGTATCACACACTGGGGTGAGACTGGAGCAGATCAGTGTGTATTATACTGTATCACACACTGGGGTGAGACTGGAGCAGATCAGTGTGTATTATACTGTATCACACACTGGGGTGAGTCTGGAGCAGATCAGTGTGTATTATACTATATCACACACTGGGGTGAAACTGGAGCAGATCAGTGATTATTACACTGTATCACATACTGGGGTGAGTCTGGAGCAGATCAATGTGTATTATACTGTATCACACACTGGGGTGAGACTGGAGCAGATCAGTGTGTATTATACTGTATCACACACTGGGGTGAAACTGGAGCAGATCAGTGATTATTACACTGTATCACATACTGGGGTGAGTCTGGAGCAGATCAATGTGTATTATACTGTATCACACACTGGTTTAAGTCTGAAGCAGATCAGTGTGTATTATACTGTATCACACACTGGGGTGAGGCTGGAGCAGATCAGTGATTATTACACTGTATCACATACTGGGGCGAGTCTGGAGCAGATCAGTGTGTATTATACTGTATCACACACTGGGGTGAGGCTGGAGCAGATCAGTGATTATTACACTGTATCACACACTGGGGTGAGACTGGAGCAGATCAGTCTGTATTATACTGTATCACACACTGGGGTGAGTCTGGAGCAGATCAGTGTGTATTATACTATATCACACACTGGGGTGAAACTGGAGCAGATCAGTGATTATTACACTGTATCACATACTGGGGTGAGTCTGGAGCAGATCAATGTGTATTATACTGTATCACACACTGGGGTGAAACTGGAGCAGATCAGTGATTATTACACTGTATCACATACTGGGGTGAGTCTGGAGCAGATCAATGTGTATTATACTGTATCACACACTGGTTTAAGTCTGAAGCAGATCAGTGTGTATTATACTGTATCACACACTGGGGTGAGGCTGGAGCAGATCAGTGATTATTACACTGTATCACATACTGGGGTGAGTCTGGAGCAGATCAGTGTGTATTTTACTGTATCACACACTGGGGTGAGACTCGAGCAGATCAGTGTTTATTATACTGTATCACACACTGAGGTGATAGAGGAGCAGATCAGTGTGTATTATACTATATCACACTCTGGGGTGATAGAGGAGCAGATCAGTGTGTATTATACTGTATCACACACTGGGGTGAGTCTGGAGCAGATCAGTGTGTATTATACTATATCACACACTGTTAGACACTAAGAAGCTCCAGCATATTGTACTGTACTCTTCTGCAGGGGTCAGGGCATGTCTGCAGTGTTCTGTTCCTTACGCAGTGTGTCGGTGCTGTATTGCAGGACTCTGCAGTGCTGGAGATGGGACGTCCCAGTGGCACAAGATAGCACTGGCCTCTGGGATCGCTGTCCTGGCTGCGTGCCTGCTGTCCATGATAGGATACGGACTGAGCAAGCGAAAACAGGTGAGAGACGGGGGCTCTTGAATTGCAATAGATTGAGCTCTAATGGCGAAGAGGATGTTCTGCATGAATACTTGTCTCCCCTCTCGGAGTCTCTCTCACCACAGGCTGGCAGTTCTGCCTTTGTGACACCCTCTTTCCCACCCCTGACTCTTCCCTTTCACCTGTTCACTGTCATTACACCGCCCTAGACTGGACTGTCCTGCCTCATCGTCCTGCTGGTGACACTCCCTCTCTCTGCCCTGTTGTCCTCCGGCTGCGTCTTCTGTCTCTTCCAGCAAAGAACAGGTCATCGAGTCTTCATACTCTCAGCCTGCTCTGTAACTGCAAGAACAGCAATCAGACAGAATCTCAACTTTATCGGAACACGATTATTACTATTATAAGGTTTATTTTTTTTAAATCAAAGAGCTGTATAATAGTCATATACAATGACTAAAATCAAACTATTATTGACCAAAGACAATCACGAGTAAGTGTCATTTAAACATTAATGCTGCTGTAAAAAGTCTTACAAAGCAATCTGGTTATAAAACTATGAACCTTCAGTTCAGATGTTGACAAGAAGTGGCTTAAGATGCCTTTCAGCAAGTCTGCCTTACAGTGAAATACCATTTAAACCAACAGAGGTCAAGTTCAAGCGGTATAGCAGAACTTTACGTAAATCTCAATACCTTTGTGTCCTGCGATGATCAATTCACCAAAACAGCAATTTTTTTTCTGAACAGGTGCAGAAAATGGCCAGTCTAGTCCGACCCCAGCGAAAAAGCAGAGATGTGTGCAGGTATAATAGCTCCTTCAATAAGGCAGTTGTAGGTCTCCTCGAATTTAGAAACTATTGTAACTGTGAAGCATCTCCCCACTGCAGGTTTTGAGAAGTAATGCTGTCAAGACTCCTGTCTTGTGCCTGTTGCATGCTGGGATAGACCCCAGCTCCCCCCGTGACCCTGTATTGTATAAGTATTGGAAACAACCTTTTTTTTAAAAAAATACCTCTTTGAAGGACTATGGAGTGTTCTAGTTTTGCAGTTGGGTTGATGGTGGCTAGCAGGAAGAGAAAATGTTTCCTGTCGCATTTCTTCCCAAACATGATTGATAAGTAGGTAAAAAAAAGTGTGGACAAATGTAAACAAGTGTAAACATCGCAGTCTCCTCCAAGACTCAAGATTTCAGCCCGTGGTAACTGACAAAAAGCATGGACGTACATGTATAACTGAGGACAGGAGCTGCTTCTTTACACAAAGGTTGGTGGGGGTGGGGAACAAGCTGCCCGGCCATGTTGTTGAAGCTTCTCTCAAGACACTGTTGGATGAGCTCCTCCAGTTAGGACAGGAGGTGCTTCTTTACACAGAGGGTGGTGGGAGTGTGGAACAAGCTGCCCAGCCATGTTGTTGAAGCTTCTCTCAGGACACAGCTGGGTGAGATCCTCAGATCATTGACCGGCTAACCACCAGCGCTACCTGGGCTTAATGAAGACCTCCCATTTGTAACTTATGTTCTGATTTGTGTTTCTTTGCCTGTTTCCAGGAAGAAGACCAGTATGCGAATGCAGGCTTTGTCACTGCTCGAAGATAACTAGCTCTCTGGCAGAGCTCAGACCTGTACTCAGTGGACTGTGCTCTCTCTGCTCTGCACCCTCAAATGGACCCACGAACTCAAACTCAACGAAAGCAGCAGCACTGATCACCTCTCAGTTTGAAACATACTGTACTGTGTATAGAATATTTGTTCATGTATACAATGTGCATAAAACCCCAATATAAATAAATATAAAAACTGTGCCACCTGATGCATTCTCCTCTTATGTAACTGTATTGTGAAATATATTTCTGGAATGCAGAGTGCCATCTCATTTAAAATAGGAGGCTTTTACACCTACAAGATTATCATCTTCATAATACAATTGTGGCAATGAGATTTTAAAACAGGAATTCTTCTAATCGTCCTTTGTTTGAACTGTTTACAGCGCAGGCCCTGCTTCTGTAAATGTCACCTGACCGGCATCAGCTGTGGGTCTAACCTGTTACACTCTTACACATTGCACTGACGGACCTATTCCCTGATTACCGTGTCCTGGGGACCACAGCCACACACTGATCTGCTCTGTGGAAGAGACAGGAGATGCAGCCGGAGGACAGTAGGGCAGAGAGAGGGAGAGTCACCAGCAGGACGACGAGGGAGGACCAGTCTCACAGCGATGTCTGGACGAGCTGGGTTGGTCGTCAACCTTGATTAAAGCACAGTATTTTCATTATCGCCACCGTTGTTTGGGTTTACCGATTCTGTCAGTGCCTACACATGCAACACTGGAAAACAAGCTGACCCGCACTGTTGTTGAAGCCGAAAACCTGGCTCCTTTCCAGACACAGCTGGGTGAGCGCCTCCAGTCAGGACAGGAGGCTCTTCTTTACACAGAGGGGGGTGGGGGTGGGGAACATGCTGCCCAGCCCTGTTGTTGAAGCCGATACCCTGGCTTCTCTCGAGACACAGCTGTGATCAGTGAGCTACACCGAAAAACTGCAGTTCTTCCAACAAGTGTAAAGGATTTCAAACAGAACATGTCTTGTGTAATATTGTGTCCACAGAATTTGAGGATTGTCAGTGCCGTCCTCAAATCAAACCACAGCTTAAAGTGTTTAATGGTTCTAATGAATAGTCACCTGCAGACTCACTAACTGAAAAAGCAGTTTCTAATGGGTGACAGCAGACGCCTGAGCTGTTCATCTGGTCCCTCTGAAGTAGGAGGAAGTGTTTGTGGCTGAGACAGTACAGACCCCCAGACTCAGGGTCCTGCAGTAGCTCAGGGGTGTGAACTATGAGCACAGAGAGAGGAGCTGTGCAGTTTGGCTGCTCTCGGAGGTGTCTGTGCTCAGGCAGGGCTCACACTGACCGCAGGGAAACTAGGCGGTCGAGCTCAGAGCAGAGCGAAGCACAAACCAGGACAACAAACTCACTAGATTCTGGCCGACTGCACACAGGAAGACACAGCCTCATCTGTGCCTCTAGCTGACACCGGCTTCAGTTACAAATTAACCAGTTAACTCCTTCTCAAAGGGCTAAATAAAGTGATGGAGGGATTTACTTTTTAATGTTTTTTGTAAATGTTTTGTAAATTTGGCCTAAATATAAAAGATACACTACAGGTTTGGTTAAAAAACAAAAACAAAAATAAGTAAGCTACACGCACTGTGTGAGACTGCTTTTAGCCTCATACTCATCCCTATTTAATATGATCTCCTCTGTTTCCATCTTAAAGTCAGTAACTTACACTTGGAGATTACCATGAGCAAAAGCTGACTATTCAGGGGTGAGTTTCCCGAAAGCATCGTAGCGCTAAGAACATCGTAAACTTGCTCTTAAGATCGATCGTTAATTTACGAGTGTTTCCCAAAACCTATCGTAACTAAAGTAGAACGTTAAATCCTTCGTAATCTACGTGCTCCCCGACCCACTCGTTAATCACTAAGTGCTTCTTAAACTGGCTACTTCTTGAGCCAACCTTAGCGACAGAGATCGCCAGACAGAGCACATTCAATTCACGTCATGGGAATTCTCTGGAAATATAGAATACTGAGATTTTATATTAAGGATTTTGATATTTTGTTGTACTATGTAACAGGAAATTCGAAAAAATAACATTTATTTATACAGTAATGAATTTATTAGTCATCTTGGGTAAATTTCATATTCATAAGTCAAATGTTTTAATAATACTCCCTCTTTTAGTACTTTTGGGGTGGGGTTTAAATTGTATTTAAATTCCATAAAGAACGTGAAACATGTAACATGTATTACAATGTAGCGCCACGCAGGGCGGGCTGAGAACAGCACCTGGACTGTATATAGTGGGACGGAGGCTGGGATATAGTCTCTTCCCTTCGTGTGTGTGTATGTTAGTGTAGGTGCAGCGCTGAAACCCCTGTCCCTGTGTGTGTACCTTTCTCGATTCGAGTTATTAAATGTGTTGCTCAACCCCATTCCCTGAATCCCACGCCTGCTCCGTTCCGTACCGAAACCCGCGGTCGATACAATATTTTAAGTTCGAATGCCGTTTTATGTTCTGTCTTGATTGTTGACGGTAAAGCTTAGACCTACTTGTTTTTAAATTTAATTATAGGTCCTGTATTTGTTGAGTGACATGTACCAAGCTTAGTAGTTAATTTTTCCAGATGTCATTTTAATAAGACCAATTAAAATGGAGTTCCTACACACCCAACAACTTTAAATAACAACAGTATTTTCTCATGAAACACTGTGATTCTTAACGATGGCAGCATGACAAAAAGTATTGCTTTAAATCAAAGACGTCGTGCAGGATGCATACACTGTCCACACAGTTAAACTTGGTTTTCTTTTACAGCATGTCAGTCATTTATTTTATTTTCTCTTAGAAACAATAAGGGTCCCAAAAAAATAGGGGTGTTACTCCGGTTAAATTTTCCCCTGGTCTTTACCCATCATGGCCTCCTAATAACCCCCCTCTCTGAACTGGCTTCAACACTCTGGAAAGAGCTCTGAGTGGGGTGTCCAGAAAAGAGCTATAGCTATTTAATATTATTATGTCCAGCTGTCTGAGCAAATCACAGTGTCAGCTGAATAGCTAAACAGGTAATCTGCCTGAACTCTGCACACTTTACGACAAAGATGAAGTGTCTTGTATTATGTTTATTTAGAGATAACCTCTTCATCCTCTCTCGCCCAGTCTCTGGAGATACCCCAATCTCAGGGAGATTTGGGGAGTGCGTTGTCTTGCCCTGCAATGGAACAGCAGCTGTTGGAAACTCCAGTGATCAGATCGATATTCTGTGGAGACACAAGTCAGGACACGTGGTGGTTTTCAGTCATGAAACAGTCTACCCTGGCCCTGGCTTTGAGCTCAGGGTTAACATCTCCAAAGAGGGAGTCTCACAGGGGAATTTCTCCATGAGACTCTGCAGCACAAGCTTCTCTGATGAGCGACTGTATGGGTGTTATTACAGGAGGAAAGACAGTCGTGTGACAAGACTTGGAGTTGTTCCACTCACTATCACAGGTAACAGACATTGATAAACTTATAAAGTACTTGTCAGTATTTATGATGTGTTTAATTAATTGTTTTTCACATCTAGATTACGAGTCCCAGTTAGAGCTCTGACGTTAGAACATGTGAGTTTCCTAGTGTGGCTGTTTTATTTGAAAGCCTCTCAGTACAGTTACTCTTGCTGTCAGCAGTCGGACTCTGGCCTGGACAGACAGGCTTGCAGTCACCCCAGCATCAGGACATGAAATTTAACAACTACTCAGGAGTGTTCAAGGTTGTAGAAGAATAATTTCAAACCAAGATGAAAATAAGATTAGTTGTACATCTCTTGCAAATCATGGATGCCCATGTGGTTAATTGTGAAGTAAAGGCTGTTTTACGGTAACCCATCTATCCATTTTTAAACTCTTTACCCAGTACAGGGCAAGAAACCAGTTCAACACTCACATCAGGGCTGGTTTTCCCAGGAACCAGTTAACCCGTCCAGCATGTGTTTGGACTGTGGGAGGAAACCAGACCACCAGGAGGAAACACACATAAACGAGTGCAGAACATACAAACTCCACACAGACAGCACCCCAGGAATTGTATACAGACAATGTGTAGCGGCAATGCTTGTTAATAAGACAGAATTAAGTGTTGCTGTGCTTTCCCAAATGAGGCCCCATCTCTCTCTTCATCTCTGTAGTGCAGCCACAGAGAAGTTATTCATGCAGGCTGATTTAAGGTTTTCTTTTGATTAGGGACAGCTCCAAAATGGGGATGCACTTAGCTAAGCCTGGCTATCATGATCAATGGTCATCCATTGGCGCCTATCTGTCTAAGGAGTGCCAGATGGACATCTGGATTGCATTCCTAAGTGTCAGGAGTAAGTGACTCATATCTCATCTTGATCAACCAATCAGGGACTGGTAGGGCTGAGTAACCCACGGGGGACTCTGATGCCCATGGAACTTTCAGCCAATGAATGAGCTGAAGTTCCTCCAGGTAAAAACAGGCAACACAGAGCTCCAGTAGGATTCTGTGGACTTCTCAAAGGAGAATTCCAGGGCAGGACGGCCCAGGAGCAGAAGGCTCCCAAGGGCAGGACATTCTCGCAGCGCACCTCCTGACCATCCTGAGACTCAGCCCGGACAACCACGGAACGGCCAGTGTGTCCGAATGCCAGAACTTTCCTTTGTTCTAAGAGTCTAGAGCTGAGGTTGCCAGAGAGTAACCAGAGGATCCACCCGAGGTTAGCACCAGCAGCAATCCTCGTGAACAGGTCGGAACTGTGGACAGCTGAATCACTATTCAGAACTAACTCTTCATCCGAAACGAACCGGTCCTCTTCCTGACTTGCTGGGACCCACAGTCATCTTTTCTCCTGTGCACAAACTCTTGCTAGTTTCAGCCAACACTAACTAGCCGGTCAGTGAGCATCAGCAGTGCACCGTCGCAAGCCCCACAGCACAGCTTGGCACCGAGCCAGAGAGCGCGGATTGGACAGCAACAAGCCTGCAACTGTTTCTTTGTGCCCGCAGGAGATCTGAATCCCCAGAGATTGGATGAGTATTCAACTTCACTGCATTACTGCTCGAGAATTCAATTGTTATCCCAACCAGTTGATATCAATTTAATTCCTAAGAGTTAATTTTCAACATAAAGCATTACACAAAATCAATACCTCAACACTCTATACTCAACAACGATAATTCACAAACAACCAGAACATGTAACTCCACATTCCCAAATAGACCTCATTTCCATAGCCCTGCCCCTTATGCAAAACCAACATCCCTCCCCTGTTCTCTCTCTCCGCTGGCGTTTGTAATCGTTTTTATTTTTAAATAAATTTTAGCAAAGTCATGTATTTTAAAAATCTTAAGATTTTTATATTTATGTCTTTATTTAGTGGTTTCATTAGTGACAAAGGCTAAACTTTCTTGGAAAAATGTATTTTATGTAAACCATGTTTGCTATTAATTCATTTAGGGCTAGAATATGTTCATTGTCTTCCAATGAAAGAAGGGTTCCTTTTGCCGTAGTCGGGTTGACATTAGAAGCTTGCCACGCCCGGACTGTTACACCAACGCATTAGCATGTTAAAGCGATTTCATTGAGGAGCCTAGCTTTCTTAACTAGTAAGTAATGTACTTTTGGAGGGGGGAGGTGTCTTTCGCTGGAAAGCTTGCCCCCTTCTACTTTGAAAATACCTGTGAAACCGGTTTAATTTGTCACAGCCAGCACTCCCGCAGAGAGGGGGGTTGTACTTGTTAATGTCTTAGCCGGAACACATCATTATATCTCATTTTGTATTTCTATAAAAAAATCGTTTGCCCAGCCTAACACTATTGTTGTTATTGTTTTTATCCTGTAAAGCGCTTTGAGCAGCACAGCTTTCTCACCAGTTAGATTACTTTTTGATACCATCCTTAAACAAAGCAGAAACTTCTTATATTTTCCGATGACATACAAGTGGAAAGATTACAGATTTTAATCGTCTTTTTTCTGAACCAGGGAAAATCTGATCATGTTTCTCTATAACAATAATAAAAAACTTTATTTTACATATCACCTTTAAAAGTGGCATCTCAAAGCAATACAGTAGATGTAAACCACAGATTACAAAGTAAATACCCAGACAAGTTTTTAATAAAATGCTTTTATTCATTCAGCAGAGAGAGCGTAAAACCTGGGCATAACAGCTGTTCCTTTTTCTGATCACCCGCTCTCTGGATACACGTCTCACCTGTCCTGTTCTTTGTTTTCCTAATTTGCTGATTATGCTTTCTGCAATCCACTCCTGCCCTCACACCTAAAGAAGACTATTTTAAATTTATTTGCGCTGTCCATTGTGCAATTAACACTTGTATGTGCTGTCCTTAAGGTGATATCACATAAAGGTGATATGTAAAATAATGGTTTTTTTATTGTTATAGAGAAACATGATCAGATTTCCCCGTATCAGAAAAAAAGATCTAAAGTATACTAGTTTGTCACTAGTATAGTTTTAATACAGTCTTTGCTGTGCTCTTGAGGATCCTTGTGATATTTCGAGCTCTGGTTGAATGATAAGTGTAGCAGTTTAAATAATTTTCTTAGTTAGAAATTATGAAACGCTCTGTTAAAAGCAAGGGAGTTTTTATGTCCGTTACAGTAAAAGAAAATGCCTTACAAAGCAGGGCTTGGACAGATTCCAAGTGCATTTTTGCAATTTACGTTGCATTGTGCTGCTGTAATACAGTTTAAAATAATTAAAAGTCTAAACAGTATCAGCTTTATTTATGGGTTGCAATTAAAAAAAAGTCAAAAACCGCACTCAAAATGCAATTTAGAGCTTTCTGGCAAGAGGAGACACCCAAATTAATAATGTAACATGCCACTGCATGAACAAGGTTATACTGCTATTTCCTTAGATACGCGATTAAAAAAATATTTTTTATTAAATTTTTAATAAAATGCTTTTGTTCACTCATAATCTGACAATTTCAGGAAGACTAAGGAAGGACTAAGGGAATTGTCATCTGTTGTGAAAGCTCTGTGAGCTCTGTGACTTTGAGACCACTTGTTATCCCAGGTTGTTTGAATTGCCACAATTCAAATAGAGAAAAAAGAGCTGACTGACAAGATTTAAGATGTGGCTGTCAATGTTGGATTTAAAAAAACACATTGCCCGACGTTAGTTGCATTGCTTGAAAAATAATTTTATTTCGAGAGACTGGATAAGTAATTCAAGTGTTTTTTTTAACTTCCTGAAAAACAAATAATAATTTAACTATATGTGCAAATGTTTTATGATATGTCGCTGTTGTGAATGTCTGTGGAGTGTATCATATTTGCCTGTCTGTCCTGGCTGTGCTCTCTCGCTTGCTCGCCCTCCTCTTCTCTCTCTCTCTCAATTCAATTCAAGGTGCTTTATTAGCATGACAGATGGGTACAATCAGTGTTGGGTATTTACTTTGCTTTGAGATGCCACTTTTAAAGGTGATATATAAAATCAAGGCTTTAACTTGCTTTAACTCCGCAAGTCTGAGTTCTTGTGTCTGTCCTATCCGAACCCGAAAGTATTACAATATGTATCTTTATAGCAGGTGGTGTACAACTTTTTAGTATAGATTACACTTTTCTAAAATGTATTTAAAAAATAAAATCGATTACAATCTAATCTTTCCACGTTTGATCCCAGGATCCCAAGAAAAATAAATCTATACGGGGAGAATGCTATGCTGAAAGTTTATTAAGATACTTAGAAGACAAAGATATCAATTTATGTTGCATTTGTCTGATTGTGAATCAAAAAACACATATATTTAAACCTGCGTTTGTGATTTAAATCAAAACGCGATTTAAATCAATATAAATGTTTATATTGTAACACATAGGTGACTATTCATTGTTATTAAAATGACTTAAATTCGATCATGTTGTGATATTTAGAAATATAAATTTGTTTGGTGCGAGTGAGGTTTTATTTAATCTCTGACCCAGGGAAATGTTTTATTTTTTCAAAGAAATGTTTGTTGAAAAAAAAGTCATGACTCCAGCAGGATTCAAACACACAGCATGTGAGGTAGGAGTCAGGAGCCTAACCCACAGTGCCACCGGCAAGGTCACATGCAGAGTGCTGAAAAAGCACTACAGAAACATTATCAACAGACAATGTACAGCATGTACTATTCTTGTGTTGCGGTACATGAATATAATTATATCGTTATTAATTTCTTTAGATACGCGATTCCATATTATATTCCCTTTTAATCAAATTCTAAAAGTATGCTTGTTGACTCCAGTATCACATTAGTTAAAGACTTCGAAGCTTAAAATGTTTAGGGAGAAATGGAATACTGGTGTGTATTTTTTATTTAAAGTACAGAGACCAGCCATATACTGTATGTTTATGTTCCAAAATTAATATTGTTTATGGCCTTCACACGCGTTACAGTATGCTCCTATTCTTTTTATGCTCAGGTACTAAGATTTCCCTTCAGTGGTAAAATTCCATATGAATATTCAATGCTAAAATGGGCATAGTAAAGACATTTACTGTAAATCTTTCTACAACCGACCAACGGACTACGAGTGCCCCTGTTGGTCAACCAATCACGTACCGCGGTATTTTGCGTCATCGCGCGTCACAATGCGCGACGCCGTAGCCAATTACCTCCGGTATGTGTCTGTACTGCGCACTTTGAATGGCTGCATCTGTACCTTCCAATCACTGATGTCGCTCTCCCTAAACCTTAACGTGATGTTTTGCAGATGTGCAGTGTGCCTTTACTCCTGTATTAAAAACGACCTCTGTTGTCGGGCGGAGTTGAAGGAGAACTAACTGCACAGAAAAAGTATGTAACGATAAAATGTTTCTACACTTCAGAATGTCCCTTTAAATCCCTGCTCACACACGTCGGTGTGGGGAGCGGGCAGGTAGAGAGCTTTTCCAGAAACTCATGATGTTTCTCATGGGGTGTTACCTGCAGTAGTATCTCTCTCCACGCCTTTGGAAAGAAAAGAGTGGCTCCAGTGCAGGGTAAGGTCAGAACAGCTGGTCTGATTGTCTTAGAAAACAAGAAATTAAAATCAACAGGGAAATTGAACAATACAGAAATCAGAGCAGTATACAATAGGAAGCAAGCAAACAAAATGCTCAGCAAAATCGTAGTTGAGTAAATTGGTGTAAAAAAAAATATTTGTAAGCAAAGGAGAGCCCGTGCTGCGTGTGAAACACTTCAATAGTTCAGCATTTCTGAAACGTTTAATTGAATTGACAAAGAAATCCTCTCCTTAAACTTCAAAAAAGGATTATCTGTGGAGCCAGCAGGCGAAACACTGCAGTTGCCTGTTTCTCACAGGTGTTTGAAGTTGTGGATAACATTTAGTTAAACCTAATAACTGGTTGGGCCACCCTTAGAAGCAACAACTGCAATCAAGCGTTTGCGATAACTGGCAATGAGTCTTTTACAATGCTGTGGAGGAATTTTGGCCCACTCATCTTTGCAGAATTGTTGTAATTCAGCCACATTGGAGGGTTTTCGAGCCTTAACCACTTTTTTAAGGTCATGCCACAACATCTCAATCGGATTCAGGTCAGGACTTTGACTAGGCCACTCCAAAGTCTTCATTTTGTTTTTCTTAAGCCATTCAGAGGTGGACTTGCTGGTGTGTTTTGAACTTGAACTTGAACTTTATTGCCATATGTAACCGGTACTGGTACAATGGAATTCTTACTTACAGAAAGTCTCTCTATTGTAAAACAAGTGTAAAAAACAAGACAAAGTGCAAACAGTGCATCAAGACAATGCACAAACAAACAATAGAAAATGTGCAAGTAAACATGTAGACAGTTTGAATGTAAACAATACAGACGTGTAAACAATGACTGGAGATGTGCAATAGATAAGAAATCATAAAGAGGTAGATGGTGATGGTGTAGGTGTGGTCCGAGGGGGATGGCTAAATTTGTTCGCCAGTCTCACTGCTTGTGGATAGAAGCTATTGAAGAATCTAGTGTTAAGTGTCCGTATGCTCTTATACAGTGCCTTGCGAAAGTATTCGGCCCCCTTGAACTTTTCAACCTTTTGCCACATTTCAGGCTTCAAACATAAAGATATAAATTTTTTATTTTATGTGAAGAATCACCAACAAGTGGGACACAATTGTGAAGTGGAACGAAATCTATTGGATTTTTGAAACTTTTTTAACGAATAAAAAAATGAAAAGTGGGGCGTGCAAAATTATTCGGCCCCCTTGCGTTAATACTTTGTAGAGCCACCTTTTGCTGCGATTACAGCTGCAAGTCGCTTGGGGTATGTCTCTATCAGTTTTGCACATCGAGAGACTGAAATTCTTGCCCATTCTTCCTTGCAAAACAGCTCGAGCTCAGTGAGGTTGGATGGAGAGCGTTTGTGAACAGCAGTTTTCAGCTCTTTCCACAGATTCTCGATTTGATTCAGGTCTGGACTTTGACTTGGCCATTCAAACACCTGGATACGTTTATTTGTGAACCATTCCTTTGTAGATTTTGCTGTATGTTTGGGATCATTGTCTTGTTGGAAGATAAATCTCCGTCCCAGTTTCAGGTCTTTTGCAGACTCCAACAGGTTTTCATCCAGAATGGTCCTGTATTTGGCTGAATCCATCTTCCCCTCAATTTTAACCATCTTCCCTGTCCCTGCTGAAGAAAAGCAGGCCCAAACCATGATGCTGCCACCACCATGTTTGACAGAGGGGATGGTGTGTTGAGGGTGATGAGCTGTGTTGCTTTTACGCCAAACATATCGTTTTGCATTGTGGCCAAAATGTTCGATTTTGGTTTCATCTGACCAGAGCACCTTCTTCCACATGTTTGGGGTGTCTCCCAGGTGGCTTGTGGCAAACTTTAGACGAGACTTTTTATGGATATCTTTGAGAAATGGCTTTCTTCTTGCCACTCTTCCATAAAGGCCAGATTTGTGCAGTGTAAGACTGATTGTTGTCCTATGGACAGACTCTCCCACCTCAGCTGTAGTTCTCTGCAGTTCATCCAGAGTGATCATGGGCCTCTTGGCTGCATCTCTGATCAGTCTTCTCCTTGTCTGAGCTGAAAGTTTAGAGGGACGGCCAGGTCTTGGTAGATTTGCAGTGGTCTGATACTCCTTCCATTTCAAGATGATCGCTTGCACAGTGCTCCTTGGGATGTTTGAAGCTTGGGAAATCTTTTTGTATCCAAATCCGGCTTTAAACTTCTCCACAACAGTATTACGGACCTGCCTGGTGTGTTCCTTGGTCTTCATGATGCTCTCTGCGCTTTCAACAGAACCTTGAGACTATCACAGAGCAGGTGCATTTATACAGAGACTTGATTACACACAGGTGGATTCTATTTATCACCATCAGTCATTTAGGACAACATTGGATCATTCAGAGATCCTCGCTGAACTTCTGGAGTGAGTTTGCTGCACTGAAAGTAAAGGGGCCGAATAATTTTGCACGCCCCACTTTTCATTTTTTTATTAGTTAAAAAAGTTTCAAAAATCCAATAGATTTCGTTCCACTTCACAATTGTGTCCCACTTGTTGGTGATTCTTCACATAAAATAAAAAATTTATATCTTTATGTTTGAAGCCTGAAATGTGGCAAAAGGTTGAAAAGTTCAAGGGGGCCGAATACTTTCGCAAGGCACTGTATCTCTTGCCTGAGGGCAGTGTGGTGAAGAGCTCATGCCCGGGGTGGTGACTGTCCTCTGTGATGGCCAGAATTCTCTGTAGTGCCTTTCTTTCTCGCGAAGAGGTGTTACCATACCACACAGTGATCCCGTTGGTGAGGATGCTCTCGATGGTGCAGCAGTAGAAGTTCACCAACACATGTATTGGCATCCCGCATCGCTTGAGGCACCTCAAGAAATAAAGGTGCTGCTGAGCCTTCTTCATGATAGAGTCAGTGTTCACAGTCCAGGTTAGATCTTTAATGTGAATTCCCAAAAACCTAAAGCTGGTGACTGTTTCCACTTCCATTCCATCAATACTGAGTGGGCTGTGAGTGTGTGGCCTATGTCTCCGAAAGTCCACTATTAGCTCTTTCGTTTTCTTTATGTTCAAGTCCAGGTTATTGCTATGACACCACCTAAGCAGCTGTACATCTTCATCCCTGTAAGTGGACTCATCATCATCACTGATCAGTCCTATTAAAGTGGTGTGATCGGCAAACTTAATGATGCGGTTGTTGCTGTGTCTTGCTGTGCAGTCGTGAGTAAATAGGGAGTACAACCTTGGACTCAGACAGCAGCCTTTTGGGGTTCCAGTGCTCAGGGTGAGTGGTGTTGATGTTTTATTGCCTATCCGCACCACCTGTGGTCTCTCGATAAGAAAGTCCAGCAGCCAGTTGCAGACAGAGTTGCACAGACCTAATCCCCTGAGCTTTGTCACCAGTTGACTGGGTATGATGGAATTGAATGCTAAACTGTAGTCCACAAACAGCATTCTCACATACGAGTTCTTAGTGTCCAGTTGTTCCAAGGTTGTATGCAGAGCCAGGGAGACAGCATCATCCACTGATCTGTTGTTCTGGTAGGCGAACTGCAAGGGGTCCAGGGACTCTGTGATGGAGGAGTTGATGTGTGACAAACCCAGCTTCTCCAGGCATTTCATCACCACAGATGTTAATGCTAGTGGGCGGTAATCATTCAGGCATGTCACTTTTGTCTTTTGGGGGGTTGGAACAATAGTGTTTTTTTTAAAGCAGATGGGGACCATGGACTGTGACAGGGAGGAGTTAAAGATGTCCGTAAACACTGTGGTCAGCTGGGCTGCACATGTCCTCAGGACGTGAGGTGGTATCCCATCAGGCCCTGCAGCCTTACGGATTTTCATCCTGCTCAGAGTCTTCTGCACGTCCTGCTCTGAGAGTTTCAGAACAAACTCGCCCTGCACACTTGGGGTCTTCTCAGCATTGCCCGTTTTCAGAGCATCAAAGCGGGCATAGAATTTGCCCACTTTGGATCATTGTCCTGCTGCAGAACCCAAGTGCGCTTCAGCTTGAGGTCACGAACAGATGGCCGGACATTCTCCTTCAGGATTTTTTGGTAGACAGCAGAATTCATGGTTCCATTTACCACAGCAAGTCTTCCAGGTCCTGAAGCAGCAAAACAGCCCCAGACCATCACACTACCACCACCATATTTTACTGTTGGTATGATGTTCCTTTTCTGAAATGCTGTGTTACTTTTACGCCAGATGTAATGGGACACACACCTTCCAAAAAGTTCAACTTTTGTCTCGTCAGTCCACAGAGTATTTTCCCAAAAGTCTTGGGGGTCATCAAGATGTTTTCTGGCTCATCAGTGGTTTTCGTCTTGGAATTCTGCCATGCAGGCCATTTTTGCCCAGTCTCTTTCTTATGGTGGAGTCATGAACACTGACCTTAACTGAGGCAAGTGAAGCCTGCAGTTCTTTGGATGTTGTTGTGGGGTTTTTTGTGACCTCTTGGATGAGTCTTCGCTGTGCTCTTGGGGTAATTTTGGTCTTTAGAAATGGCTTTATAAACTTTTCCAGACTGATAAATCTCAATCACTTTTTCACACAGGGCCATGTAGGTTTAATTTTTCCCTTAATAATAAAAACCTTCATTTAAAAACTGCATTTTGTGTTTACTTGTGTTATCTTTGTCTAATATTTCAATTTGTTTGATGATCTAAAACTTTCAGTGTGACAAACATGCAAAAAAATAAGAAATCAGGAAGGGGGCAAACACTTTTTCATACAGCTGGCTCTGTGGCGCAATGGAGAGCGTGTTGGACTTCTAGGCCTTGATAGAATTAAGTCATTCAAAGGTTGTGGGTTCGAGTCCCACCAGAGTCATGTATCATTTTTATTGAACCTTTCGAAATCCTCTAGGGATTGGTGTTGATCAAGTCAAATACAGGACTTCTTAAGAGTCCACAGTTGAAAATGAACCAGCAGCCACAAGAAAGAAATTAGCACTGGACTGTGATCACATCACTCCTGTCCTGGAGTGCACTCCTTGCACTGGCTTCCTGTCAACTTCAAAATCCTCAAGCTCAGCTATAAGGCTCTCCATGGCTTGGCACCTCAGTACCTGTCTGGGTTATCGCCCTACTCCCCACCTCACAACCTTCGCTCTTCTAATTGTGTTTTCCTATCTGTCCCCCAGTCCATCTGGACTACACTCTATGGGTGACAGGGCCTTCTCCTGTTTTGCCCCAAAGCTCTGGATCTTTATCCCCAAGGATATCAGTCACCTTCTCTAAACTCCTTCAAATCCAGACTCAAAACCCTCTTCTTTAGAAGAGCTTTTAATGAACTATTCTTTACCCCTCTGTTCCTACTGTATTTAATACCACCATCTATTGTCTCCTCTAACTGTGTATTCTCATCCTGCTTATCTTGTGTATTTTTTTAACTTTATTGTTGTCATTCTGTAAAGTGCTTTGAAAAGCCACCTTTAAAAGCGCTATATAATGTAAAGATTATTATTATTATTATTAATAATGAACAGTGCATTTAACACTGAGCACATGCGGTCCTTCTTTGCAAAGGATTGCAAAGGTTGGGAATTAGCTTTTCACTCGTGTTGTTGAAGACCGTATCCTGGCTGTGTTGCAGGAAATGTCTGGATGCCATCACCGGATCAAGGAGAGGATCAGGGTTTTGGGAAGTCTTTTTGATGCCTGACACTGTGTGTTTCCTGGTTGTAACGGGTGTCATTCTGGACCTAAACAACAGAGAACACCATTGAAATCGCTGAACTGCCTAGCGGACACTTTGTCGCCTTCTTCTGACCTGTAATTAATGTGATTCTCTGAAAACGTGGCACGTTGTATCTGTGCTACCTTTATGGAGGGTGACCACACTCATAAGGATCATAGATTCGATCACAAGCATCTAAAAACGAGAATGAGAAAATGACATCACGCTATAAGGCTTAATGGCACGAATTCTCCTGTTCCTTCTGCAGCAAATGTGAGTTTTTTTGCTTCTTAACACTGAGATAGTTGGAGATATTTGGCAGCTGTGGGATTCCAACTCAACCCTCAAAGAGACTGGAGCTTTAATCCAGCTCTAAACTAAAAACTGGGTGACTTGTAAGGGCTGGTAGGAGAGGAAAAGAATAAATGCTTCTTTTTTGGTCTTTAGCTACTAAAAGAAAGGAAAAAATATTTGATTATTATTTATTCACCAGTTGTTTTGATCAAATTATTGTAACGCAGTGCCATATTAAGGTATAATATGTACATGAACGTCATGTCTGAGTCGATGATGGCAGCTGAGTATTGCTGGAGGACAGTTCATCATGAGTGGGTAAGCCTGCATAATGAGGGAGAAGAGATCGGCCTTTCTGATGCAGTGTCCAGTGACACTAACCTTCTGTCCTACTGTTCTCTGCTAATGTAGAGGGTGAATGTTTATTTAGGTGAATGTAAGGTTTAATTCTTGTAAAATATTTCTGAGCACTTTTTTTGTTGCTGAAAATTAATCTTGTGCATTTGAATGAATTCCGATATTGTCACCTAATTCTATACATTGTTTCATCAGACTAGAACTTTAAGAGGAGCTCAATTGCATTTATGAATTGCATAGTGATAGTATTTCTTTCCGTTTAAATACTTCAGTCAAAAATGTAGAGAAGGTGCTCCTGTTTTCACCATTATAAGAACTGTGATGCACCAGTAATATTTACTCTCACAAAAGTATTGTAATTGTATTGTTCTGTTCTGTAACAATCTTGAGTGACACAAACCTTCTGTTTTACTGCACTACACTTCTCCAGAGGCCAGTTCAGCACACAAGGATCCTCAGTCAAACAAACACTGCAATCGCTTGATAAAAGCCATTCCTCATCCTTTCTCTTAGTATTGGTGCAACTTTTGTATCCAAAGAAGGCGATTTGACAATGAAAGGTGCAATCATCTTAAAGAGAGTCTTCATGAAGGCATGCACAGGTTAAGGCACATGAAGCTGAATCCGTGAGCTGATTGACACAAAACAATGTCACTTCACATTATCCGCAAAGCTGTTTTGCTTGTCTGACCACCTCTTCGTACTTTACAGTGAGCGCATATATTTCAGTTTCTTCTTTTGTATTTTCTTTACTATTTTACTGTCCCTTTCCCCCATGTGGAGATGTATCCAGTGCCAAAACTGCTGTCTGATTATTTAAATTATCTGTAAAACTGTTACATGACTTCATCTAATTGTAAATTTATAAGACAGTCTGTGAGACATTTGTGAGAGTAGCTGAATCCCACGGCTGGTGTGGAATCAGACACAGACAGGTCTTCTGTGTGATCTGAATCCCACTGCCCAGAGCTACAGACTGGTCTAATGGTCACTATTGTAGACACGACCATCGGACAATCGGCTACAAATAATCACTATACTGATCATATTGTCACTACTGGTGTTTATTACATAAATACTATATATAAATAATAAGATAATTCCACACTCATGTGTGTTATAAAACATTTATAAACATTTTGGGAGGCTGACATACAGTAAAGAAAGTAATACTGAAGGGCTGGAAGTCCTGGAAAGCGTTAATAGAACCTTCTTGCTTTCGACCTGGAACAGAGCCCACAACTGCCAGATCAGTGACCCCTGAGCCCAGTTCACAGAGAGGAGAACCAGGGGCTTTTCTATGTCTCTAAGAGGGCTGGGAGGAAGGATAAAAGGGGGAAATGTGACATGAGTCCAGGCTGTTCTGTCTGATATTGTTCATGTAGCAGCACTGATTGTCTGAATATCTTCTGGTTCTGGATTGTGAGGATAGAGAGCAGTACGGAGTTGAGATCCTGTCTGAGTGTGAGTCTGAGCAATGAATCTGACTGAGAAAAGAATAATGATTTTTTATTCTGCCTGAGAATTTTCCTGAGAATTTTTCCTGATAATTTTTCTTCTTTTCCAAGTGGTGTTACATCCCCTTCAGATACTCTACACAGACTGCCAGAGAGAAGAGGAGCGAGAGATGGACAGATAAGAGCACACACAGCAAGAGACACATACGTCTTGATTTACTTTGAAGCAAGTGTTCATTTCTTTTCAGGAACAAGTTGTTTTTGAACTTCAAGAAATTCATACAACTTCTGAAAGATAAAATACAAATCTTGCTTCTCAGGACAGAAGAAATGCTGCAAAAAAATGCCAGTGATTTGTGAAAAGCAACGGGAATGTGTCCCTCTGCAGCTGTTAAACAAAGGGCTGGTGGGTCAAACGCACTCAGGGACGTGCTTCAGATTGTGATGATGTAAACATAATCTCCGCTAAAAATTGAAGGGATTTCTTCGCAAACCCTCTTGAATGTTGCAGGAAATCTTCGTGTTTTACTCGTGTGCAACTAAAACAAGTAAACAATTCAGTACCTAAGTCAATGTCCAAGAAAACCATCCTCACGTGTGGAATTTTTCTTTAACTGGCTGTTGGGAGAATTCATTTATACACCCGTTGTATCCTTAGCAAAAATATTTTAAAATTAGAACACAGATTTGTTGGAGAACTTGACAATCCTTGACAATCATTATTAAATGAGCATTATAGAAATGTGCGTTGATATTTTAAATATGTAACTTAATTGTAATATATATATAATTGCTTTGATATGGATGTTCATTTGAAGGAATTGAGGAAACTATGAAGGATCGCAGAACAACCAAAGATACATTTGGGCATCTGCTATTGGTAAAGATTAACGAATACAGTAAGTGTGAAGCTTGCACATACACGAGAGAAAAAGATCAGTTTAAATTCACTTCATTAGACTGACAGTGTGTATAGCAATGGATGGTTCCGATACATCGACCTCTGGGTTATGGGCCCAGCACGCTTCTGCTGCGCCACTCTGCTGACAGCTGTCGTAGTGTGATTCAACACAACTGCTCTATCTTTGCTTTCTAAAAGTGCGCCCGAGATGAAAAGTTTCAACGGCAAACACAGACGTCACTTTGAGCACTTGGTCTTTTATAGTACGAATCATCACACGCTGCTCTACATGGGCGTGTCTTCAAGATCGTTGAGAACCAAACCTTCTGCTTTCCGAGGCAACTGATTATTTCCTTGTTAATTCACAAATCTTCAATGGGAATCAGTGAAACGAAAACCAAACACATGTACACACTCGCGTCCTAGCCTGAAAGAAAAATGATGGAAGCATTTGAGAAATAACAAGAGTAGTCTGAACAGCTCCAGTCTATCAACTGCTCTACAAAGTGATCGCTACTTCCACACCCAGTTTATAACGCTGAAAATGATTCAGGAAGCACAGCAAAGTTCTAAAAGCAGTGGTTGAAAAGCGTCTAGATACATAAAATGACAGTTTCTCAAAAGTAAAATCTTAAGCTTTTAAATATTGTCATCCATATATTTTCGTTTTTCTCTTTTTTAAATAACACGCTTTCGAGAAATAGACTGTCTTGTAATGAAGGCTGCATTAGAAAATGTGTGTCTAAATTAAAATCGGGTTTATGACTTCTGCGTTTTTCAGCTTTCTTAGCGCTTGGGTCTCGATTCAGATATTGCAATGAAAGCAACAGGGGAGTAAGTTTTCCTTTTCTAAATCAAAGGTGATCTGCTCACAAGGAAGTATAAAAACTTCAGCGTTTACTTTTTGAAGACCGCAAATTGTCGAAACACTATTGCTTCATAAGCTAATAAGTAAGGTTTCTGAGCACGCATTGTATTACTAATGCTGTTACTAATAAAAAAAAGCTTAAATTCACATAATGGAATTTGGACGGCTCAAAGTAGTCTATTCTTTGTACAACTTTACTTGCCCGCTGAGTAGAGTTTAAAGCAACGGCAGCAGAAGTAGCAGTAATAGCAACAACGTGGTTAGAGTGTCACAATACACTCTATGAAATTATTGCGGCTTCAGATCGTTTTGTTCTGTTGAAGCTGCCTACAGGCTCTGAATTGCTGACATTGGCTGTGATCTTTTTTCAGGTTTCATGAAATTCTTCACATATTTGAAATATTTAATTCGGGTTCGCCTAATACACGGTGCAAACCGTACCTGCAGCAGAATGCTGTGGCACATGAAGCCGTTTTGTTTATCGGTTGTAAGGATTTAGGAGCGTACTACAAATCGAGCAAGGGAAAAGAAAGTTAAACAGGAGTCACTTTTTGGATTGCTAATTCATTGTGCTCTGCTCGTCTAGGTTCAAATCCTATCCTTGTCATGGTTAAGCCCTGAGACGTGTGTGTTTTTTCTAAACGGTGTTTGCATTTGTTTCCTCTTTACTCCTGTAAACTCAGGACTTTTTTTCCTTGGTGGCAACAATACGCTTCTGCAATACAGTAAATCAAAGACTCTGCTTTCAAATGAGCTGCACCAGGCATTCGGATACAGAAAAACACAGGGATTTAAAATTCAGGAATATGAATGGCCAATTGCTTACAGCTAGGGTTTTTACGTTTACTTATTTAGCGATTTGTGTATCAATCTTTTAACAATTCATTAAAATGCTAACAATATGTAAAATCAAAACAACAGCACCGTTAAATGCCGGGGAGACAGGTAGTTTTTTTTTCATCAGATGCCAATCTCTAATACTGTGTGTGAGAGCTTACGTACCTTTCCTTTTCTCACATTTTCTGACAACTATTCCAAAGGGGCACCCTGTCAGCTCCTAATACTTTTTAAAAGTCTGCCTGCATGTTTGATTATTGTCGTTTTATTTAGAAAAAGTTCAATATTGATCATAACTAAAGAAAATTAGGATCACGAATAAAAAAAGGGCTGAAGATGCGAGTCGCTCTTGAATCAGAGCTGGGCGACACGGGCTTCTGTTCTGATATGATTGTACGAGAAGCAGGAGGAATCTCTTCTCTCCTATGGAGCATGAGCTGAATCAGGAGTGAGACATTTCGTATGCTCGTGCATATGTTAACACATGACCTACATCGTAAAACTAAATTAAAAACTAACATTAAGTTGTCAAAGACATTCATTTATATACAAACAAGAGACAGACATAGTAATGATTCTACATTAACTTGTCCTGCACTGATCAGACTAATTGAAATGTATGAAAGCCCGTTTCCGCCAGGGAGTTACAAAACAACGCGCTATGGTATCGCAGAATTCCGACTAAGTAACTCAGAATTGCGACTTAGTAACTCACAACTCCGACTTTATATCTCACATTTGCAACTTCGAAATAGCCCATATTTCATTGTCTGTCCTTTTGTTATTGTAACGGATTCGGGTTCTAGCTAGCAAGACCTGGGTTTGAGCCAATAGAGTGAGGCACGAAGTAGGGTGGGAGCGGCGAGGGCACAAGCCCTAGAACCCGAATTCGTTACAATAACAAAAGGTCAGACAATGAAATATGGGCTTTTCGAAGTCGCAAATGTGAGAGATAAAGTCAAAATTCTGAGTTTTTAGGTCGCAATTCTATGATTCTAAGTCACAATTCTGAGATACCATAGTGCGTTTTTTTTACTCCCTGGCGGAAACGGGCTTCCATAGGTTCTCGGTGCTGCGAAGCAAAAGCAATCTCTGGAAAATCAGACAAATTATTATCAGATCATGTCAAAAGCTGATCAGTATTTCTTTACTGGGAAGCAAAGAAATGCTTGTATTACACATTTTAATATGACATGCAATTACACATGAAAAATAGTAAAATTATTTTCATTGCGGTACGTGTTGATAGAACAGCCCCCTCGATAAAAGAAAGTGTGGACGGACGTGTCGCATGTTCCGTACTCTGTCTGACAGCGAGTTTAACACACTTTCCTCGGAAATTAGAAACTAATTTAACAATAAATTAATCTGAGCAAATTTTACACGTGTGGGTGATTTAATTCTGTCGAAATTGCGTGGAACTCCTCCGCTGAGGTCAGATACACACGGGAAAATGTTCAGGCGGCTTCACGGAGTCCCGCCTCAGACTGAAATCAGGTTCTAATTAGACGCTGAGAACAATCCGGATCTCTGTATGTAATTGATTGTGTTGATTGTGTGACCAGGTGTGCGGTAACAGGTCCTGCCAGTATAAAAACCTAGTCACCGCGTTCACACTTTATGCTTTCTTGCTTCAACACAGTTTTGTGGTTTACTTATTTTACTCCTGTAGCAATTGAGCGGGACGTTAATTTGGCGATGCGCTCGTTTCTCTTTGTGCTGTGCCTGTGCGCAGGGGCCGGGCTCCCCACACTGATCTCCGCCGGGCCGGCTGGCTGGGACTCTCGGGAATTGGCGCTCCAGGCCGACCTCCCGGCTCCTGAAGACGCAGCCCAGTTGGAGGACTTGAACCTGGCAGATGCGCCCTCCGAAGACCTGTCTGCAAGCGAGAACGACTCGCAGTCCTTGGCTCCCGACTTTCGCCGCCTTCCCGTGTCCAGAGACGCGTACTCGCCCTACTTCGACAAGGAGAAGATGAAGCCCGAAGCCGGCAGCCGCCCCTTACCCGCCTACATCAAGAGCGTCCTGTTTCCTCCCCAGCGAGGGCGGCAGCCGGCTCGCCCGGCCATCGGGGGCACCCGAGGAGTGGCTGTGTGGTGTGACTCCAGCAGGATGTATGTGAGGGTCAGTCGGCTCCTGTTCGGCTTCAGCTGTCGGCCATCGGAGGTGACCTTGGGCAACTGCAGCGTCAGCCGAACCACACGCAGTTACTTCTACTTCATCTACGGGCTTCACGAGTGCGGCACCGAGCGATCGGTAAGCGGGTCTTCATCTACAGGCAGTGTAGCGATGTGAGCTGTAGGGCCAGTGTCGGGGTTGCCTTTCCTGGGAATATCCCTTCCTCTGTGACCCTGCAGGTTGTCCAGGGCCGCCTGGTGTACTCCAACACTCTCCGCTATGCCCCGCCCTCCTCCAGTGCACCTGTGCATCGCTTCATTCCCTTCTCTGTGCCTGTCAAGTGCTCCTACAACAGGTAGGCAGGGCTCTGCTGCTGAGAAGCCGCTAGGAAAGTGTCCAGATGCCCCTCATCCCCTCTGTCCTGCAGGTTCCACTACTCCTACAAGGTTGGCTATGTCCCCACGTGGGCCAGGAGAAGGACCTTCTTCAAGGACCTGAAGAACAAACGCAGCTTTGTGCTGCTCACCACCAACTGTAAGCTCCTTGAGTGAGTGGCTCCTCCTGCCTGCAGGGGGTGCTGTGTGCAGGTGTAATGCTGCCTCTCTCTCTCTCTTTCTCTCTCTTTCTCTCTCTCTTTCCAGCCCGCTGGGTCCGGCTCTCTCCCAAGGATGAGTACTTCCTGGGTCAGCCCATGTACTTCCAGGCCACTGCCTACTTTGCCACAGCAGAGCAGAGGCTGTACATCCACTCGTGTTACGTAACGGAGAAACCAGACCAGCACTCCCAGCCCCGTTTCCCTGTGATCGACAATTTGGGGTACGGCCCCTTCTGGGAGGAGAGGTGGGCAGGAGCCCCGAGAGCCTGCAGGGGTTCATCCTTGTCCTTGTCCCCAGGTGCATGGTGGACAGCAAGGCAGATGGCTGCCTGTCCAGTTTTGTCCCCTCCAAGCAGAAGGATGTGCTCCGCTTCACAATTGATGCCTTCCTCTTCCAGAAGAAGCTGTCCAGGAAGGTACTGCTCTCAAAGGCTGCTCAGCCTTCTTGCTCTACTGATCCATGGTCTGCTTTTCCATCCATGATCTAGATGTGAACCAGACTGTGGCAGCTGTAGTGCCTAGAGCTGCCAGCTTGCCTTCACTGATGGCAGAAGGTCCTTCTCTGTCCCTCTATTGGCCTTGATCCCTTAATGCTGTGACCTTCCCTCTTGCAGCATGAAGTGACTGAGCTGTACATGCACTGTGTCATGGCTGTGGCTCCTGCTAAAGCAACACCAGGGACCAAGTCCTGCACCTACAACAGGGAGGCGAAGAGGTACTTCTGCAAGGAGCCTGCTGAGGGTGCTCTGGGACATGCCAGGTTTAGGCCTCACCTGTCCTCCTCTCCTCCAGGTGGGAGGAGCTATATGGTGACCATGAGGTCTGTGCCTGCTGTGAGTCCAGGTGTGCTGGCAGTTGGAATGAAGGTGGGTCTGGTTCTCTATCCCTTGTGGATGCATCTCTGCTCAAGAGACAACCATGCTTGGACAACTGAGGAATGATCCCATGCTGGACAAAGGGACTGTTTAGATGAGTAGCATCACTGTGGGACTCTGGGTATAGCAGATCCCTCACTCCTGGGTGCTGCTTGTCCACAGGTACCAGGAGCCTGGTGACCAGCAGTCGGGTGGCTGTGGCACCAGTAGAAGCTCCTCTGGATGTGGGAGCTGACTGGACTGAGGATGAGGAGGGAGACCCTCAGAGCTCCAGTGAAGATGCAGAGAGCACCAGTGAGGATGTGGAGGGAACAGAGGACTTTGGAGATGTTGGCAGTGGACAGGTAGGGTCTGGCAGGAGGAGCTCCTGTAGGGGTGGTGTCCTGCAGTTCAGCTGGATTGTTCTCCTTCTTTCTCCCCAGGTGCCTGAATGAAGGCTCCAGCCTGGCCCTTGTGACTCTCCTGCCTCCACTTGCCTTGTAATGGCAACATTTCAATAAAACTGTGAAAGACCCTTCTGCCTGCCCTTGTTTCTTTATGGTTTATAGGTTTGAATGGGGTGGAGGAATTCAAGGGAAGTGAGACCCATTAATCAATGGAAGTATTTGTGGGGGTTCCCCTTTCAAGAATGCTTCCCGTATTGCTGCCAATGAGGACTGAAAATGGCTGGAGTAATAAAGCGTTGTAGTGGGGGAAGATGGCCGCACTATTCCTTGGGCAGGGCAGTGTGACTTTTTTTTACTGTGAGAGAGACGGAGGTGTTCAATATACTGGAAATCCTCCTGTTTCTGAGATGGGTAGTGCTTATGGAGTGTGAGTTGCTACTGTAGTGCCCAGTAAGAGTGAGATCTGGTGTCCTATTCTAGGCTGCACAAACTGACTAAAAGAAACACAAGGAAGGAATTGTCAACATGGGCTTGGTGTAAAGTAGGCCTTCCCAACCTTAGCAGAGGAACAATACTGGTGCACAAACATCAGTGAATAATTGTGCAGTTAGAATCTTGGAGGTCTTGTCTTATGGGTGTTGGTTTCACAGTAGTGGTATTGGACAGTCATGGGGAAGTATTAGGATTGAGACTGGAGATCCCAGTACTTGACTGGGAAGGCGGGTGTTCACAACCACCTCTACCAGCAGCACAAACTGTGTAGATTGAGACTGAATGCTTACTACACAAAGCCTCTCCCCTGTTTCAGTGTCCCATGTCATGAATTTCAAGTGAATCCTAGTCTTCCTTTGTGCCTACCTATAATTTGCACAAATCCTGCTGGCCCACTAACACTGTCAATTCTTAGCCCTACTGCAATGCCCTATTAAAGTTTCAAGGATTTAGGATAAACTATTTTATATAATGGTTCTGAAGGTAGCTTCTCAAAGCACTTGACAGAATTACAATAAGAATACACAGGATAAAACAATTCCAATAGACAGAGGAGACCATGGATGGTGGTACTAAGGAAAGTAGAAGCAGAGGGGTAAAGAATGGAACCAGTTCAGTAAAGGCTCTTCTACAGAACAAGGTGTTGAGTCTGAATTTGAAGGAGTTTAGGGAAGCTGACTCTGCTATCCTTGGGCAGAGAGTTCCAGAGCCTGGGGGCATAACAGGAGAAGGCCCTGTCACCAATACAGTGTAGACGGGCTTGGGGGACAGTTAGGAGACCAGAATTAGAGTGAAGGTTATGAAGTGGGGAGTAGGGTGATAATAGATTAAACTGCAACTGAAATGTAAAGGCAGGTTCTACAGTTTATGCAAGAAAGGGTAATGTTAGGCTTTTATGGGACGGGGGTAATGGCAGCACTTTTGAGGACTGTTGGTACAACAGCAGTGCTCAAGGATTCATTTCTAATATTGAGGACAATGGGTTATATACCCATCGTTATTACCAAAGGCTCAGAGACGTTTTGCTATATAAAAAGACTCCTTTCCACCACTAATTTATTCAGGTTTGGTTCATTTGGGTTTTATCGGTTAAACATTAAATATTGTATGTCAGTTTGTTGATGCCTGTGTATCACAGTGATCTGCACACACACCTTTGACTGAATATGGGCTGCCAAACCTCTCCAGCAAACTTATGTATCACGGTAGGTACACAAGAAGTTTATTTGTAATAACAGGGTTGTTGGTGCCAGTAGTCAGATTGGGTCAATTGCAAGGTAAGAACAGCATCGCATTAACTGGAGATGATCCAGAGATTAGCATGCAGCTCTGTACGCCAGATTAATACCGATTTGCAACTCGCTCGTCTGCTGACTTTAGTCCCCTGCTCAGTAATCACAATGTTCCCAATTGCAATGAGCCCAAGGAAACAGCTGCTGCTCTCTAGAGGACACTACAGGACAGGACTAAGTACAATTTCTGCAATAGACTAAGCAGTTTAGTGCCAAACTAATGGAACACTGAATCCTATGGGACAGTTCCGAATGTAGTAGCATCTTAATACTGAAATAATATCGTAAACACCTCGTGATCTTAAGAATCTGTCGCTGTTAAAAAGTATTATAATAATAAGCTAAAATTGTACTGCAGCCACAACACAGTGGACTTGCAGCTCCTGTCCTGATCATACAGAAAGATGTCATCACTATAACACCTGTTAACAAACATAGCGCCTGCAGTCTGTGAAAGAGAGCTCTGAGGTAAATATTCCTTGCAGGGAAGTGAACTGAAAAACAGGCAAATACATCACTCAGATGAGGAGCAACGACTGTCGCTAAAGAAAGTGAGCGAGGGTACACCTACTGTATAGTAGTTCATCCACAGTAATTCAAACATAAATTTGTGACGCACCAGAGTACCACAAAGCTAGAAGCGTGCCTTCAACTGGAGTATTGTAGCACAACTATTTATAAGTAATATTAACTTATTCCAGGCGTTCATCTGGTTTAAGAATACGAATCGATGCCTTAAAAATAGACCTTTAACAGTCCTTTGATGTAGAATTAAGAAAATGGGGAATTATCTGATCCCGTTCTCAATCCAGTAGTTTATGGACAGGCGCTCTCAGCGGACTGTGCGCAGGAGTGATGGGTGATGTGGAATTCTATGGGCTCAGTGGGACTCCGGGAGTCAACTCAGGGCTCTGCTGTAGATTCCTGTAGAACCGGTGTGAAATGATAATGTATCGTTGGCTGGTATTATTAATGTAACGTTTACTGGTACGTTTCGGCCAAAACATATTTTCTTTCTTCTTTTTTTCAGCATGGAATAAACCTATTACTTGTTCCTTTGCAGCCTACGCATGCTGACACAGCTACCCACCTGAACTACAAATTGTATGTTGGCCGTTCTGTTACACTATATTGATGAATCGTACAAGATCATAGGATCTATAAGCCTGAAGACTTGTCTTGTACAGTGACCTGATAAAAATCAAATTAATTACATTAATTTTTATGGAATAAAAACGAAGACAATATGAAACAAGATACATAAATAGACACTTCACATCCAGGAGAATTCACAATTATAAAAGCTGAAACTTTTTAAATATTTCCATTGTATGTCCTTTTTTACTTAAAAAAAAAAACTCTTCTTTAGCTCAGCTGGTAAGGCCTGGGTTCGAGCCAATGGAGTGAGGCACGAACTAGGGTGGGAGCGGCGAGGGCACAAGCCCTGGAACCCGAATCCGTTACAATAACAAAAGGACAGACAATGAAATATGGGTTATTTCGAAGTCCCAAATGTGAGATATAAAGTCGCAATTACGAGATATAAAGTCGGAATTCTGAGTTTTTAAGTCGCAATTCTAAGTTACTAAGTCGGAATTCTGAGATACCATAGCGCGTTTTTATTTTTACTCCCTGGCGGAAACGGGCTTCCATAGAAATGGTCAGATTCAGAGCCATTGCAGTTCGTGCTAATTAGAACAACGCCAGAACTGAACCCTCAGCACCGTACTGACTACTGAGCACAAGATCAGCTGCTCGCCAGCTTTGTTTCGCACAGTTTTGCATTGCTATTGAGCTCAGAGCAGGAGCTGATCTTCAGACAGTCAGATGCGTTATACATTACGTCACTGGCCCTAATCTTACGGTGCTCAACTGCACCATAGTGACCTCAGCGCCACTACTAGTAATGCATCGCCCCCGGCCAAAATTGCTTAGTAAAAAAAAATATTTTCTATACTGTCTGTTTAAAAATATTATATCTTTAAAAATGACAAAGGGTTTGTGTGTCGCACTAAAGTTTCGATTCATTTCGAATGCAAAGAAAAAACATTTTCTTCCAAGAAATCATAAATTTGTCTCATCCTCCATACTATAATTCTCTCTTGAAGTAGTAAAGCATTTTGAGTCAAACCGAACAATATATTAAAGGAACAAGTAATAGGTTTATTCCATGCTGAAAAGAGAAGAGAGAAAACACAACGTTTCAGCTGTGAAACCTTCTTCAGGTTTGTTTTCTCTCTTCTCTTTTCAGCATGGAATAAACCTACAGTAGTACTTGTTCCTTTGCAGATACGCATGCTGACGTAGCTACCCACCTGAATATATTAAACGTTTCATCCATACGATTAACATAATGTTCTCCTGAATAACTACAGTAAATGACAAAGCCTTAGAGCCACAGAGAAAAACAAATTGCATTTAAAGTAATTTTAAAGGCTCGAGATAATATTGCACTATAAACGCAAATGTCTGTCTTCTTTGTGGCGCTTACTTTTTGTTGCTTTAGCAAATTTCATGCAGTTTATTTCTGACACAAGACATAACAAGCTTGTGTATTTATGACAAAAAAGCAGGGCAGCAATTTATATCGGCCTTGAAATTGATATTGTTAAAAAGTGAGTTAAATGCAGATATAGTAAATATATGTTCTTATATAATGGTGTGTTTTTTTTATTCTAAAAATCCTTCATGAATGGTTTAACAGACACCTTGCATAATTAAAAAAATATATTTACGAATTTTAACTTTTTATACAGTAAAGTTTTGTTGTGAACATGAGCCAACACAGTTCTGGATTTTATTCTGACTTCCTACGCACATATGAATTTTCTTTCACACAACAGCTCGCATGTATGGTAGCGTATTAGCGCCAGGGATAAAAAGAATGATGTTGTCTTTTAAATGATAAACCATTTGCGTTTATACAAAATCACAATGCGTTGTCGCAGACATTGGGACATACTCTGTTTAAACACCTGTCTTTTTCTCTTATATTGGCTCCTGTGCTTCGGTCCATTTGAGAGAGAAGACTGAAAAAGTCTTGTGAAAGTGGATTTTGCACCTGCGCCAGTGCTGTAGTGGTATCATACAGACTCCCATCCAAATCCATCAAACGCTGGAAGCTCTGGAAGGCAACGTAAAATATTGCTCTGTCCGTTGGTGGATTAGGTATGCATGCTACATTTCAACGTAAAATGCAATGTAAAAAGATCAAATTTGATTCAAAATCGATTAATGTAAAAACCGATAAAGCTCATGTTTTTTATCTAGTTTTATCTATATCTATATCTATATCTAGTTTTTCAAAGGTCTTAAAAAAATGTTTATCGCGATTGTGAAAGTTCGAGAAGGTGTACCAGCGCGTGCCTTTATATCGCCAGCTTCAGTCTCGCCTGTAGCTGCGAGAAGGTTAAAAGCGCACAAGTGATCTGTCTTTCGTCCAAATAATTGCTGGAGCAGCAGGACGTAGAGCACCATCCAGCAGCTGTAGACGATGTTCAAGGAAGAGCTAATTCTGTTTTCAGCACAGGGAGCAAGAATGAGCTCAGTCCGGCTCCCAGCAGAATCCATTCTGGTTTGGTTGCTGTCAGACTGTGCATCTGAGGCTTTTTGGATCGCAACGTGAAAAAAAAAAGAACAAAAAACAATTGCTCACATCGTGTTACTTCTACCAGAGGAAGGGAAGATATCACTTAAAAAAATCAGCACTTAATATTTGGATCCGGGGCCTCATACTAATTATTTAACTATCAGATTGTGTTTCTGCAACATTTCGTGCACAGTATGCCGTATTCAACAATAAAACAACAGTCACAACGAGGCCTTTACACCCAGTCTGGGGTATTTTCCCCTTTTATATTTTTGCCACTTTATATCGAACCTGTTATACTCCCAGAAGTGCGCAGTAGCTTCTACTTAATAAAAATATACAATTCACCGCTGGTATAAACAGATGTGTGCCATGTCTGCTTTTGTAAGCATTTGTTTCAAAAATAAGTTCACAATATGTTAAAAACACAAAAAGCACAAACTTAATAATACAACGATACAAAATCAAAACCAAATCATAAAGCCAATTAAGTACCTATCCTTTGAAAACAGAGAACACCTTTATATCTACAATAAAAAAGTGACATTTGTATCTACTTTTGAATTACTGTACAAAGCAGACAGAGTATTCCCTGAATTCAAAGATCAGATCTTGGCCAAAACAAGACAATCAGACGTGAGCTGAATTCAGAACAAGAGCCTCTGCTTCGTCGTTTATTGAGCTTGTGATCAAAGTCTGAGTGAAAAAAGACAGGCTATTTTAACTGTTTGAATGAAATACACAAAGGGCACCTTCCTTCGAACCGGTGTCAAACCAGCAACCTAAGGGCTCCCTCTTGTTTCAACTACAGTCCTCCACTCTACCAACTGAGCTACCAACAGCTGTCAGGAGATGCTCTCTGGCACATACTGTCCAATGTAGTGTAATGTTCCGGATGATTTAAATCCCAGATCGACATCGTTTCCAACTCGTTTCCTTAGTCTTGTTTACCTTGAATTTAAGCCACATACCAGGATTCTACTGTATAAACTTCCGGAGATATTACAAAATGTTTGATGGAGCATCAATCATTCCAGGCGGAAATTGACTCCTTTTCTTTCTCGAGGGATCATATTAAACATTTCATTTGGATCGAGAAGAGGATCACCATGAGACACAAAACAAACAGTTTCATTCTGTCTTTATTAGAATCTGTATCACAGCTCATGAATGTAAAGCCTTTAGTATGCGAGAGTGAGAGTCCAGTTATGCCAGGGAGTGTGAGAAAAGAGAACTGAAATTGAGTAAATTAATATTTACATAGAGCGTAAATCTTCAAAGTGTCACTGCAAAATTATTACAGGGGTCTACCAGCTGCCGGACGTACTTGTTTTGGGACTATTTCCAATAAGTACCGCATTAGTAGTTGTGTGTCCTTACTGGTATCTTTTAAACATTCGGTTATATACAAACGGGACAGAGACACAGTGATAATCTAATTTTAACATGTCCTGCATTTTAACTTACTGAACAGATAAATTGAAATGTTCTGATTCAGAGCCCCTGCAGTTCGTGCTAATTAGAACCACAACAATACTCCTGAGTCCTGAGCACCAGACTGAGCAAAGGTTAGAGCTGAACTCTGACTTTCTTCAGCACGACTTGTTGTTGCAGTTGAGCTCAGAGCTGGAGATGATCTCCATATTCTACCACACTAACTAGTCCTAAACGTAGTACACAGTACACACTTTTTAAAAACAATTTAAAATATTACACAAAGGCTGTAAAGCACACTCTAAATCGATCCGAATATTTGATTTCCGCGATCCGTTTAGACAACATTAGGCAACGTGGCGCTTCTCTAGCAAAGCATTTCTCAGTTTTGTGAACTACTGGTGCTTTTAACACACCAACTTACGCACCTCGTCAGGATGGCCGAGTGGTCTAAGGCGCCAGACTCAAGGACTCCTGTCTTTCCATTGCTTGGGTGTTCTAGTCTCTGAATAGAGGCGTGGGTTCAAATCCCACTCCTGCCAGCTTTTCCCTCTCTTGCATTTTTCCTGTCTTCTTGTGCTCGCTGACAACGACAGAAAGAAGAAAACGGAGAAACCGGCTTGTGGGCACATGATGGGCAGGGAACTGCTTCGTGAACACTTCAATGTGATTAGCAGAAAGTCAAATAGGCTTCGATTTCTCCCTTAAGAACTGTTTGGGGTGCCTGTAATCGAGTAAAGATTTACGGTCAAGGTATGCATTCAAAGGTGAAAGACCGAAATATAAATCCAGAAGAAGATGTATTAAAACATATTGTTTTCCTTGCGGTTTCCCCTGTATTTCATTAAATGTGGCATTGTGAAATCAGCCTGTAGCCCTACGGAATGCAGCCACTCTCCCGGTGACAGCGGCAGGAGCCGAGAGGATTAAATCAGAGCTCGAACAGAGAGTTAAAAAAATATGGGCAATTAGAACATAGATCATAGAACATTTTTATTAAACTTTCCTATCTGCTCGGCCTTACTGAAGTATTTTAGCTGCATTTTAGCTTCTATTTATATACTTTACAGTAGATAGTGTTTAGAAAGAGAAGAGAGATACAAGCGCTAAACCCCCACAATAACCAAACCTTAACTAAAGCAGGAAGATCAGTTTCTGCTCGAGACAGCCGTTTTCTGAACTGTAAATCTCTGGCTGGAGACGCTGTGTGTCCGGACTCAGAGGTTGTATAAGAAAAGACTCGGAGAGCTGCAGGCGCAGCTCATTGCTCTGCGCTCCCCGTGCGGAATGCGCGTGTCCTCCCTCCTTCATTACCTTCATACACTCCTCTCAAACCATATCAAACTCCTGGAATATTTCGGTGAACAGATACTGGATCTTTCTTTCCGAGATCATAGGCAGAAACAATAAACACGGTGAAAACAGGAAGGTATTCTGATCGTATAGAGAAATGCGCAAAAATACATTTCCTAAAATCCAATAAAATCTAGTTACATTCTGATGCTATTTTGATGTATCTGAATAGTTTTGGCACAGTTGTTACAGCAAAGAGACAAATAAACTTTTTTTAATTTCATTCGAGCTGTAGTTTTGAAAATGTTTTTTCAATTCTCTAAATAATACAAACACAAACACCCGTTGTAAGCGTCTGACCATTGATATTCTTGAATTATAAGACCGTACACACGCTGGCAGGCAGTTCAGCGAATATGATGCCCCTGCAGGGGCCGAATATTAGACAGACGTATACATACAGTCATCGTGTGGAGTTTATTCCTCCTCTACCGCAGTCTTTGCCTCTTGTCACATTTGCGCTTAATTGTCGATTTTTTGTATAGAACACCGAATATCTTGAGGAAGCCTGTCAAGCGAAGACTGATGGATTATTGAGGTGCAAACACTGGTTCAAAATCAACACCCTCTGCTATTGCCGTTGTTTCATTGATAATTTCTTCAAATTCCTCATCTGACCTTCAATATCGAGGGATATTGAGCATAATACCATACAAATTGTAACTTTCTTTTGATTGCCAGTTTTATTAAAATGCCATCCCCTTTTACAGTTATTTTAGATGTTTGGCAAGGCGTCATATCCCCCCTCTCACCCTCA
This sequence comes from Lepisosteus platostomus, assembly GCF_059453375.1. NCBI lineage: Eukaryota > Metazoa > Chordata > Actinopteri > Semionotiformes > Lepisosteidae > Lepisosteus > Lepisosteus platostomus. Next base: position 15,121,581 of record NC_142615.1, on the reverse strand, counting down.
GCTAAAATATTTTAAAAGTACAACAACATTACATTATATTGAACAGCGTTTATGTTAACATTTATATTCAAATTAAGGTAAATATACGAAAATATTAAAATAGAACTCCGGCGATCTGTTGTTTTTGCTTGACAAGTTCTCGAACAATTTTGCATTGTTTTTTAAATTACTTTAGCTGAAGATGCAACGGGAGCATAAGTGAATTCTCCCTCACTCACTGGAACATATAATTCTATGGGTGAATACTAACTGCTTGCAAGTTGCCAATGTCGGTAATTATTGGAAATTCCCGGTAATGTTGACTCTGGTACTCAATTGTTTACTACTGCAAATATCAAAATAGTTCAGGTTTTGCGGAACAATTAAATTTTTGCGGTGATGATGTTTACTATAGGAAGAAGTGCGTCCCTGGGTGGGATCAAAAAACCCACCTGGGGATTAATAGCCGAAAACGCTAACCGATTGCACCACAGAAATGCTTACACCTTGCTTTTTTTCATTTACATACTTTTGGTGAACAAAAAAAATCGCTCGCATTTCATCTTTCGCAAGCTGTATGATTTAAAAAAAAACAAGTTGTTCTGCAAAGGAAATGAATAAACGCATTAAACCAAATCAAGACCTCTTTGAGTGTCCCAAATTACATGTTCTGTAAAACAAGACAGGAAAAAAAAGGTACCGCTGGAATTCGGATCCAGGATTTCCTCTTTATGAAACAGGTCTTTTAACCAGCTTTACCACAGCACTGGCAGAATACTATTCTTATATAGGTGGGTACCCACCCTCAAACCTTTGTTCTCTCGCTATTTTACCTTTGCCTACTGCCCTGTCTCTCTCACACCTGAAGAAGGCTCCACGGGCGAAACGTTGTGTTCTCGTTCTTCTTTTTTTCAGCATGGAATAAACCTATTACCTATTCTTATACAGCCTCTTGGACACACCGCTCTGAGACATCTGAGGTCGATGTGCGCTGAGCCTGGTCGCCGAGCAAAATCATGCCCAAGGGGAGGGGTTTTTGTGACGAGGTGGCCGAGTGGTTAAGGCGATGGACTGCTAATCCATTGTGCTTTGCACGCGTGGGTTCGAATCCCATCCTCGTCGGTTTATGTTTTCGACTTGTGATCCGTTTCTAAGTCGGACTTGCTTTCTTTAGCTACTGTAGTAGAGCAGTAATATTTCTAGCGTTGGCTGAACATGGCTTACAGCAGTAGCTGACAGATATAGTCTCTTAATATTTAGGTTAAATTTATGCTTTGTACTGCTTTCACCTGATATTAATAGTAGTCCTGATGAACGATTTAGGGACATGGCGCATCTTGAAAATGTTCTTGTTAATTTCAGTTTGGAAAAGATGCACTCACCAGAAGCAGAAACTAGTCGTATCTGCAAAATGCGCAATGCAATAGCAATGTCTTGCTATGAGTCCTTACCTGTTACAGGAGGCGTTGTAGGACTTTTTTAGTTCAGAAAAAGCTACCAATTCATCTTACATTTCTACTCCATCAATATTAGCAATGCTATCTTTACTAAGCTCTAAATATAGCTCTAAATAAATGCAAATTTTAAAATACATTTTAAAATAAATGCTATTCCATATGTTGTATCTTTGTGGTATTTAGAAATTTTATCTGAGGATGCAAGGGAAAGAGGCTTGTATTTTAATACAATTTTCGATCAAAAGAAAACCAAAGTCCCTATGATATTACCGTCAATATCTCTTGATATCAACGTTCAGTTGAAAGATTTGAAGAAACTCTCAAACAAGCAACTGCAGTAGCAGAGAGTTTTGATTTAAACCGATGCTTGCAGCTCAATACTCCATTCATCCTTGAAAGAAGCAAAGACAGGGATATTTTGAGTGTCTCCATGATCCTCTTCTCAATCCAAAAGAAAGGTTTTATATGATCCTGATCCCACTAGAAAAAGGGTCAATTTCAGCCTGCACTGATGTCCCTTCAAACGTTTTATAAGAACTCTGGACGTTTATACAGTGGAAGCCTGGTCCATTTCTTCTTCTGAACGAGACTATGGGAGTGAGTATTTTGATGTCGAACTGGGATTTAAATAGAGGAACACTACACTACATTGGGCTACACGTGTGACAAAGCGTTTGCTTTCCGACCTCTCGATAGCTCAATTGCTAGATCTTAAGACTATAGACAAAAACAGTGGGCATTTCTTATGTCCCTGGTTTGAATCCAGCTCGAAGGATGGTGTTTTCTTGTTCCTTAATCAAAAAGTGAAAATTGTGAATTTGTCTTTCACTTTGACGTTCACCCGAAAGCTCAGTATATAAAGAAGTAAAGGCTCCTGTTCTGGATCCTAATCCTAATCCTCACGTCTGATTGTTTTGCTTAGACCTTTAAAATGTACACTGTGGACTGTTTGCTCTTCCTAACACAATTAAAAAGCCGCCGACAAACTTATCGATCGGGAGTTTAGTTCAGTGATAGCGCGCACTTAAGACGCTCCGTTTTCTATCGCCGGCATCTCTGTATTCTTTTTAAACGCGATATTTTTTATTCTTCGTGTGTGAATTTCAGGGAGACTCATAAACCCTTTGTCTGTTTTAAAGATACATTATTTTAAACCAGACATAATGAAAGACGTAGTAACTAGACACACATACAAGACACATGAATAGTAGCGGCTCTGAAGGCAATACAAACGCCAATGGCCCAATGGATAACGTGTCTGATTACGGATCAGAAGACTTTAGGTTTGTACTCCTTCCTGGTTCGTGAAGAAGCTTTTAAACCTCACTACTCAACACTGACATCGTAGGGTGTGCGGTCCTACACAACCTTACGATCGACTGGATGAGTCTCCTGTTCAATCTCCGATTCTTTCCGCACATTCCTGCTATTTCACCACCGTTATTGTAGGATAACAGCCACAGACACGAGAAGATATACTATTCCGAACAAATGTCTTAAAAAATCACGTTGAAAAAGGTGACAATACGTTTTTGTTTCTTTAACTTAACCTTACTTTTGCCTGTAAAGTTCACATTATTTTCTGTAGCCGCAAATCCCCAATATGTCTGCTGTCTCCCGAGAAACACAAGCGTGGAGTCAAATCATATTAAATGACACAACACATCTATTAATTTAACACCCAGACGTGACAGAACACATGTAAGACTTACACACAGCTTTTAATATGCTCTAGTGAATTTGCAGGTGTCCTGGGGAGGGAAGAGAACTGATATTAAGGAAATACATATTTAAAGGGGATGTAAGTCTTAAATGTGTTTTGTCACATCTGGGTGTTAACTGAATAATTCTTTAGCATTATTTATTGTGTTTTGACTCTATACTTGTGTTTCTCAGGAGACAGCAGAAATATTGATGTTTACATTTCTATTCACATTCCCGGTGATATTGACTGAGGTAATGCAGAAGCATGTTCTCTATAACAATAAACGGTGCGAGAAGACAGGAAGAAAGGCACCGCTAGGATTTGAACCCAGGATCTCCTGTTTACTAGACAGGCGCTTTAACCTGCTAAGCCACGGCGCCGGCAGAATTCTCCTCTTTTACTGCGACTTGGACACACCGCTCTGAGACACCTGCGTTCAGTAAGCGCTGAGTCGGCTGGCTGAGCACGTTGCCTTCTTTACATTCAATAGGAGCCCCGACACCAAGAGAAACGTATAGAAATGGGTTTTATCCGGCACTTTTCATGTCCAATGCGCTTGACATCTCCCACGGGCGACAAAGTTCATTTACGACACCTTTCTTTCTTTCTTCTTTCAGCAGGAGTACAATAATGGCAACAACATGTTTGGAGTTCGGCATTTCATTTAGTCTGCGGAAACATCGTATCGGAATGAACTGCCTGAGATAAAAGAATAATTGCGGCTTCAGATCGTTTTTACAGAGCATTGCGTTGTTCTGCTCATGCTGACTACACGCTTTAGATATGTCATTTACTGCAGGCGTTGCTTTTCCAGGTTTTTCTGAAATTCCTCGCATTTGAGCCAGCACTAAAACATTTCATTCCCGTCGCTGAATACATCGTGGAAACGGTATTTGCAACGGAATGCTGTCACACATGAAACATTTTCGTTATTCGGTTCTGAAGTTTGAAAATGAAAATAAAACGGGGGTCACTTAATAGGCTTGAAAGAAGTCCAAGCAGCATAAAAACCCGCAAATTCTTACAAAGGCTGCACCTTTCTTCTGCTGCTTTTATAAATCAGCCTTAAACATTTGAATGCATACCTTACTGCTGCTAACCACATTCACGTGTTTACGAAGCTTTTTTCTGTCCGTTATGTTTTTGCTAAGCAGTTTCTCAGTTTTCCTCGTACTGTGATTGTCAGCGAGCACAACAAGACTGAAACAGTGTAAAGGCAGGTAAAAAAGACAGGGTAAAACGCCTGATTGTCGAGAGTGGGATTTGAACCCGTGCCTCTATTTGGAGAGCGAAACACAAAGCTTATAAGACACGCATCTGTAAATTTGCTGTTTTAAACCGCTCAACTATCCTGAAGAAATGGGTGCGGATTGTATCAGTCACATCCGATTTTCCGTAAATTTAGGACGATTGATACAACTGGACGAACAATTTGTGGCGTTTAGCATGACATGGAAAACGGTACCGGAGCGTTCGGGTCCGGACTACCAGACTCAGAAACAGTTTTTACCCCCGCACTATCAAACTATTAAACTCCCAGCCTCTCTCACTCTCTCCTCACCTCTCACCTATGATCTGAACCTCACAGTGCCTTCTTTCTTACCAAAAACCCAAACACACATTGAAAATCTACCTCTACCATACATGTCAAAAGCTCACTCCCCATCATTTCTATCCCTTTATTTCATTCTTTTGATGCATGTTTTTGCACATAACCTGTTACCTTTTTGTTGTTTTGCACGCTGCCTGTTGTTGTTTTTTGCACATCGGCTGTTGTCTCTGTCTTTCTTTTGTTATACAATTGTATTGTTGTTGTGTTTTTTTCTTTGTACTACTTATGTCCGAGAGCTAGCTAAATAGCATTTCGTTATACAATATACCTGTGTATGAGTATAATGACAATAAACTTGAACTTGAACTTGACATATTCTTGCAGGCAGTATATTATTTTATCGTTTACTCGTATAAAAAAGCATGGTCTTCTCGTTCCTAAGTCAGATTTTTAGTGCTTTCGAACGTTACTTCCAACCTGGACTGACAGCTCACCCGATCTGTTTGTGATCCGACCATGGAGTCGGGGGCTGTACCAAGCGCACGTTCCTTCCCCATGCTGAGGCGATCATTCGGAAGATGGGTGTGAAGAGAGATATGCTTTGTCGACTAAAAAACAAGGCAGGATATGCAAGAATACTAATCACTGGCGACAGTTATGTTCTCTTACTATTGAGATCCCTACATTGCGAGTTTTTTTAAGACTTTGAAACTGAAGGAAAGCGGTGACAAATGAAACAGGCACGGGTGGGGCTTGAACCCACGCTCTTCGGTTTACGAAACCGACGCCTTACCACTTGACCACCGCGCCTTCGATTAAACATTGGAATAAGGTTGTTCAAATTATTTTTTTCTGAATCTGGTTTACATCGCCAAATGTAAACTGGAGGCAGCAACAACAATAAAAGGGATACTTGTCCTTAAACTCGGACGTGATGTTCTGCAGACATGTGCACAATGTCCTGTTTTCTTGCAGTGTAGATATTTTGCTGTTCACGCTCCGCATTCATCTGCTTTGTGCGTTGTTAGTCCGCACCTGTAACATGTAATGTCAGCCGTCCCCTGTTCTTCTATTTCTCTAGCATGACTGCGTCCTGCTGCTCGGCTTTTGTTTGTAAAGTTTGAGCGAGCGCCCCGTTCAGTGTCACTTTGTCACTGTGGTCAGAAAGCATTCTTGATTCTGCTTGAGCTGCTTCATGAATTCTAGCGACTGTAAGAGCTCTTTCTAAAGTCAGCCCTTCCTCCTGCAGCAATTTATAGTCTCTTATGTGCACATTTTTCCACAAGTTGATCTCTTAACATGTCAGTTTCCAATACTCCAAAGTCACAAGATTTAGCCAGTTCTCTTAGTGCAGTCACAAAAGCATCAACAGATTCGTCCTGAGACTAAGTTCTCTGCCTAAATTTATGCCGTTCCAAAACCACATTTCTCCGCGGTGTAAAGGAAGCGTTTAAGGCAGCTACAGTCTTTTTCTCCAGGGAGGTTGGCGAAAATCCGCTGCACGGAAGCCCCGATACAGTGCAGTAATGTAGCACGTCTCACGGCATCCTGAGCTTCTGTAGATCCACTGGGTATTTAATAAACTTTGTACGACTCCATCCATGTCTTGTATTCCGTATACAAGTCCGGAGCTCCGAGGTTCAGTAGAAGCGGTGGAAAAAGTTGGGCATTAGCAAAGCTTCTCGGCGCGGCTGCCATATCTTCCATGGCGCAAGCAAGACGAAAAGTCCTAAAATTCAGAAGTTCGTTTCTACCAGCAAGAGAACTAAAATCTGCAGTGTTCTGCTCGCTTTGAGTCCGTCAACCACTCATCTCTCGTTGCTATAAATGTTGTGTATTTTAATAAAGAGACGTTTTTATATTATTTTAACTATGTTGTTAACTACACAGATCACGCCCATATTCTTCCGCAGTAACTAGTCCGAAACGTAGTACATAGTACACACTTTTTAAGTGAAGTCAGGTTGTTAAAAAATTAAACCAGCGCCCTGTCACAGAAACAAACCCCGGTCTCCCGCGCAACAAGCGGGGGTACTCAGCACTATACTAACGAGGAGCGCTTGTCTGCAGCTGAGCGTCAGCTCTGTTTACTGTCAGCAGTCATTTCCTCATTTCTAAATACTTTTTCACCTGCTCTCAGCTTTTAAAGACGGTCATAAACGCTCAAGAAGTAATTCATGTCAGTTTGAAGTCTGTTTCTGTTGTCTCAGCTCTTGATAAAGAAAAGCCGTACGTAGGAGACTCCCTCTCTGAAGAAGTTTCCCGTCACCCTGCGAGGGAGAAGAGCCATCAATCACCGAGGCAACTACTGAGACGGTTAACATTAAACACGTGAAATGCGAGATGTTGTGATTTTTTTTCCGCTTAAGGCTTCTATCGTTTCTACTCTAACGAGAAAGACCTCTTTAATAGAAGTGAGATTTTAACAAACGTCTCCAGGGTTAACTGCGATCTGAACGCAACGCCTTAGACCACCAGCCATCTTGCCTGTGGTACTTATAATGAAGTATATATTTTATTTCTTTCTACTCGTTGATAAGAAAAAAAGTGAAATCATGTAATTAGGGATATGTCTTTTTTTTCCATGGGGAAAACTAGCCCGAGCAAATGTAAAGTTTAGAGCAGCGCTCTAAAATGATCAGAACCCGAAAGCGCTTCTTATGCGGATCAGTATATTCCGATACCACTGGTTCTGCAGAAGAAATAAGAAAAGCCGAACTCAAAGCAGAAATGTGTTGCCATTACGGGTACTCTGTCTGCAGCTGCTTTGAGATCTACTCACACCGTGTTGCCATTAAGGCTACCTAGTTAAAAAAAAAACTTATCGTCACCTTTTTGAACGTGATTATTAGACACCCATTAAATCTCAACCGAGGTTTCTTGAGAGATCGTTCAGCGAGCGAGTAATAAAAAAACTACTTCGCTTCCAACCTCTGCTATCACTGTAAACTCGGACGTGATGATGTGCAGTGTGCCTTTCCTCTTGTCGTATTCAAGAGTACTCACTGTGTGAGCTGTACTCTACTGTGATTTAATTTAGATGATTACGTGGAGTAGAGTGACAAGATCTACTTGAACATTTTCGGTTTGTGAAATGAAACACTAAATACACTACTGTAAATACAAGTAATGGACATTTAAAATACCACAGTACAGCTAGAAGAGTGAAAGATAAAAGACTATTTAGAATGACATTCACAATAGACTTAAGAACAGCACAACCGCCCGAACAGGGACTTGAACCCTGGGCCCTCAGATTAAAAGTCTGATGCTCTACCGACTGAGCTATCCGGGCTCTGAAAGAAGATCGACACTGTCGGGATCCTCGCAAGTCACGTGTCTCTTGTGCCGAAGAGCAGTCATACCTGACCCGTCTGGAATGACCACTGACAGACTTTATCCAGAAGCGACGGCACCACTCCCAGTAGAATGAGTGAGAAATACAGCATGACATGGGTAGTTAAGGGGCTCCCACAATCCATCTTTCCTCACATTACTTTTTTTTCAATAGCATTTTGACCTTTTTTCACATTCAGATGTTTTTCTCATTTAATAAAATCTTTTAATCAACAACATTAAAAAGAAAACAAATGGAATGTTTTTTGGAACAATGATTAAAAAAAATATTTCAATGCCTTGATTGTATATGTGTGCACATCCTTTATAAAGGGAGTTGCAACAGTGCTGAAATTTAAAGAGCATTTCTGTAGAGAAAACAGCATTTTTTCTGCCTTGAAGTTAAGCTTAGGGAGCCTGTCTTTTAGAAATTCTATTTTATAACACCTTGCACAGCCTCCCGGCAGACTAACAAATATTTTTTTGGAGAAATTGGCTCACACACCGGAAGACACTAACGTTTATTTACGTTAGAGTATGTAAAACTCAGGCTGTAACAGATGTTCATGATGTTTCACACGGGGAGTTACCTGTTGTAGTGTTTCAAAAGATGTGTTAGCGGACCACAAATTATCTTGAAAAGATTTGGGTTTGTACTGGCTGGGATTCAAACCCGACTCAATTATTTGGATGGCGCCTGTACCACCAACGCACTTCCGAGAAGCACCTGCAAATTGTCACAACCCTCTCTCTCACCTACAAAGTTATGGAGACACAGACGTCCAATGAAAACTAATCTTATTCACACAAGGCTCCACTCTTTTGTTGTGATGTCATTTTAATTAATTTTAGCTTTGATAAGGTGTCGTTTTTGCCTCTTAAAGTTAAAATCTGCTCCTTTCTTCCTGGTATAGAAATAACATGTTCCATCTTTGTTTAAAAACACCACTAAAAGTAAATTATTCAGCTCTAACGCCTGTGTGCATTGACAAGACATCTCAAAAGGACTTATCAAATAAGAACACGATCCTTCCTGTTACCAACCTGTGGTTGGGGCGTTGTTTCACCCTTTTATTTTCTTCTACAATATTTGCAGACAGGGCTTTATCACTCGAGTTGTACAGAACAAGTGTGCATCGGTCCATGAAAATCATCAGTAGTGCTGTTTTTCTATGCATAGTTTAATCAAGAGCACTTAAAAGATGCAAAAAGCTTTAAAATAAAACAAAATTGAAAGACAGTCGAGTAAGAAGGTAGAAAAAAAGCACTCCCCCGTCTGGGAATTAACCACCGTCGCACGTGTGACTGGATACAAAAATAATAGATTAATTTGTGCCCAGTCTCTTGAAGCTTCAATGCGATTATTTTTCCTTCCTTATTTCTTCATTCCCATGCATTTACTCTGTAGTAGAGGAAACGTGAAAGTGGGAAACTGCAGGCATTCTTCGTGAGTGGTGGATTGTGATCAGTGAGCATCTGGACAAGTCTGTTCCATTACCGTTTCCATCGGGGATGTATCTCAGTGGTAGCGCGCATGCTTTCTATGTATGAGGTCCCTGCTTCAGTCCCTGGCATCTGCAGGTGTTTTATATTACAGTACTCACATCGCAATCTTCTTTTGAGTGAGAACTCGTTGCTTGTGTTCAGAGAGAGCCAGGTTTACACAACTAAATGCAGGCACACTCGACGTGCTGCAGAATTGCGCTGCTGTTTTAAATGTACCTCATTTAGTTCTGTTAAATCCTAAATTATTTGAACTAATAATTAGTTCAAATTCAGGAAATCCAGAGATTGCTTCACACTTGCCGTGGCTGTTGCAGAAAACACCTGTTGAATCACCCCCGGGATTTCTTGAGAGATCGTTCAGCGAGCGAATCCTCCTTCTGAACTCCGCACTAAACTGAAAGCTTCACGAACTCCTCACTGCGTGTCCTGTACTGTTACGAGTGCACTCACACTGCCATAAACACACTTTAAGCTTTTTCCGTTTGTTAAGGAAAATGCAAAAGAGCATGACAAGTATTGAACGTATAAAATATCCATGGCACAACTCGAGAAAGTACTGAAGGACTACACATCGACTTTTGATGATTACAAGAGATTCAAGAAACACAACCGTCCGCACCTGGGTTTGGATCCTGAACGATAGAGTTAAAAGAACATAAGCGACGGATATGACCTATAAACTCTCTTAATTGTCTTATAGTTTATAAAATAAAACAATTTCTTAATAAATTCTAACTGTTGATAGACGATTTATTGAATTTTAACAAAATCACAATTACAAACTTTTTCGGTTAAACTGTTATTCACTTACTCTAACGTAAAAAAACGTTAGTGTCTTCCGGTGTGTGAGCCAATTTCTCCAAAAAATATTTGTTAGTCTCTCGGGAGGCTGTGCAAGGTGTTAAGAAATAGAATTTCAGGCTCCCTAAGCTTAACATCAAGGCTGTTTTCTCTACAGAAATGCTCTTTAAATTTCAGCACTGTTGCAACTCCCTTTATAAAGGGTGTGCACACGTATACAACCAAGGCATTGAAAGATTTTTTTTTAATTATTGTTCCAAAAAATGTTCCATTTGTTTTCTTTTTAATGTTGTTGATTAAAAGATTTTATTAAATGTGAAAAAAATCTGAATGTGAAAAAAATCAGTAATGTGAGGAAAGATGGATTATGGGAGCCCCTTAACTACCCATGTCATGCTGTATTTCTCACTCTACTGGGAGTGGTGCCGTCGCTTCTGGATAAAGTCTGTCAGTGGTCATTCCAGACGGGTCAGGTATGACTGCTCTTCGGCACAAGAGACACGTGACTTGCGAGGATCCCGACAGTGTTAGCGTTCTTTCAGAGCCCGGCTAGCTCAGTCGGTGGAGCATCAGACTTTTAATCTGAGGGCCCAGGGTTCAAGTCCCTGTACGGGTGGTTGTGCTGTTCCTAAGTCTATTGTGAATGTCATTCTAAATAGTCTTTTATCTTTCACTCTTCTAGCTGTACTGTGGTTATTTTAAATGTCCATTACTTGTATTTACAGTAGTGTATTTAGTGTTTCATTTCACAAACCGAAAATGTTCAAGTAGATCTTGTCACTCTACTCCACCTAATCATCTAAATTAAATCACAGTAGAGTACAGAACACGCAGTGAGGAGCTCACACAGTGAGTACTCTTGAATACGACAAGAGGAAAGGCACACTGCAACTCTGCAGAACATCACGTCCGAGTTTACAGTGACAGCAGAGGTTGGAAGCGACGTCGTTTTTTAATACTCGCTCGCTGAAGATCTCTCAAGAAACCTCGGTGGAGATTTAACGGGTGTCTAATAATCACGTTCAAAAAGATGACGATACGTTTTTTTTTTTAACTAGGTAGCCTTAATGGCAACACGGTGTGAGTAGATCTTAAAGCAGCTGCAGAGTACCCGTAATGGAAACACAGTGCTTTGAGTTCGGCTTTTCTTATTTCTTCTGCAGAACCAGTGGAATCGGAATATACTGATCCGCATAAGAAGCGCTTTCGGTTTCTGATCATTTTTATTGAGCGCTGCTCTAAGTACCACAGGCAAGATGGCTGGTGGTCTAAGGCGTTGCGTTCAGGTCGCAGTTAAGCCTGGAGACGTTTCTTAAAATCTCACTTCTAATAAAGAGGTCTTTCTCGTTAGAGTAGAAACAATAGAAGCCTTAAGCGGGGAAAAAATCACAACATCTCGCATTTCACGTGTTTAATGTTAACTGTCTCAGTGGTTGCCTCGGTGATTGATGGCTCTTCTCCCTCGCAGGGTGACGGCAAACTTCTTCAGAGAGGGAGTCTCCCACGCACGGCTTTTCTTTATCAAGAGCTGAGACAACAGAAACAGACTTCCAACTGACATGAATTACTTCTTGAGCGTTTATGACTGTCTTTAAAAGCTGAGAGCAGGTGAAAAAGTCTTTGGAAATGAGGCAATGACTGCTGACAGTAAACAGAACTGACGCTCAGCTGCAGACAAGCGCTCCTCGTTAGTATAGTGCTGAGTACCCCCGCTTGTTGCGCGGGAGACTGGGGTACGTTTCTGTGACAGGGCGCTGGTTTAATTTTTTAACAACCTGACTTCACTTAAAAAAGTATGTACTGTGTACGACGTTTCGGACTAGATAGTGCGGTAGAATATGGGGATCATCTCCAGCTTTGAGCTCAACTGCAACAAGAAGTCATGCTAAATGTAGTATAGTGAGTAGACATCGCCAGACAACAGAACGAGAGAGTAGAAGGCAGGAATATATGGTGTAAGGACGTGATCTGTGTAGTTGTTAAAATAATATAAAAACGTCTCTTTATTAAGATACACAACATTGAAGGCGACGAGAGATGAGTGCTTGACGGACTCAATTCGAGTGCAGTGCAGATTTTAGTTCTCTTGCTGGTAGAAACGAACTTCTGAATTTTCGGACTTTTCGTTTAGCTTGCGCCATGGAAGATATGGTAGCCGCGCCGAGAAGCTTTGCTTATGCCCAGCTTTTTCCACCGCTTCTACTGAACCTCGGAGCCCCGGATTTGTATACGGAATACAAGATATGGATGGAGTCGTACAGATTTTTTTTAAATAGCCAGTGGATCTACAGAAGCTCAGGATGCCGTGAGACGTGCTACATTACTGCACTGTATCGGGGCTCCCATGCAGCGGATTTTCGCCAACCTCCCTGGAGAAAAAGACTGTAGCTGCTTTAGACGCTTCCTTTACACCGCGGAGAAATGTGGTTTTGGAACGGCATAAATTTAGCCAGAGAACTTAGTCTCAGGACGAATCTGTTGATGCTTTTGTGACTGCACTAAGAGAACTGGCTAAATCGTGTGACTTTGGAGTATTGGAAACTGACATGTTAAGAGATCAACTTGTGGAAAAATGTGCACATAAGAGACTATAAATTGCTGCAGGAGGAAGGGCTGACTTTAGAAAGAGCTCTTACAGTCGCTAGAATTCATGAAGCAGCTCAAGCAGAATCAAGAATGCTTTCTGACCACAGTGACAAAGTTACACTGAACGGGGCGCTCGCTCAAACTTTACAAACAAAAGCCGAGCAGCAGGACGCAGTCATGCTAGAGAAATAGAAGAACAGGGGACGGCTGACATTACATGTTACAGGTGCGGACTAACAATGCACAAAGCAGATGAATGCGGAGCGTGAACAGCAAAATGTCTATACTGCAAGAAAACAGGACATTGTGCACATGTCTGCAGAACATCACGTCCGAGTTTAAGGACAAGTATTCCTTTTACTGCTGTTGCTGCCTCCGGTTTACATTTGGCGATGTAAACCAGATTCAGAAAAAAATAATTTGAACAACCTTAATCCCATGCTTATTCGAAGGCGCGGTGGTCAAGTGGTAAGGCGTCGGTTTCGTAAACCGAAGAGTGTGGGTTCAAGCCCCACCCGTGCCAGTTTCACTTGTCATCGCTTTCCTTTAGTTTCAAAGTCTTAAAAAAACTCGCAATGTAGGGATCTCAGTGATTAGTATTCTTGCATATCCTGCCTTGTTTTTTTAGTCGACAAAGCTTGTTTCTCTTCACACCCATCTTCCGAATGATCGCCTCAGCATTGGGAAGGAACGTGCGCTTGGTACAGCCCCCGACTCCATGGTCTGATCACAAACAGATCGGGTGAGCTGTCAGTCAGGTTGGAAGTAACGTTCGAAAGCACTAAAAATCTGACTTAGGAACGAGAAGACCGTGTTTTTTTAAACGAGTAAACGATAAAATAATATACTGCCTGCAAGACTATGTCAAGTTCAAGTTCAAGTTTAAAGTTCAAGTTTATTGTCATTATACTCATACACAGGTATATGGTATAACGAAATGCTATTTAGCTAGCTCTCGGACATAAGTAGTACAAAGAAAAAAACACAACAACAATACAATTGTATAACAAAAGAAAGAGAGACAACAGCCGATGTCAAAAAAACAACAGGCAGCGTGCAAAACAACAAAAAGGTAACAGGTTATGTGCAAAAACACGCATCAAAAGAATGAAATAAAGGGATAGAAATGATGGGGAGTGAGCTTTTGACATGTATGGTAGAGGTAGATTTTCAATGTGTGTTTGGGTTTTTGGTAAGAAAGAAGGCACTGTGAGGTTCAGATCATAGGTGAGAGGTGAGGAGAGAGTGAGAGAGGCTGGGAGTTTAATAGTTTGATAGTGCGGGGGTAAAAACTGTTTCTGAGTCTAGTTGTCCGGACCCGAATGCTCCGGTACCGTTTTCCATGTCAGACTAAACGCCACAAATTGTTAGTCCAGTCGTATCAATCGTCCTAAAATTACGGAAAATCGGATGCGACTGGTGCAGTCAGCACCTATTTCTTCAGGATAGTCGAGCGGTTTAAAACAGTAAATTCACAGCTTCGTGTCTTTTAAGTTTTGTGTTTCACTCTCCAAATAGAGGCACGGGTTCAAATCCCACTCCCGACAATCAGGCGTTTTACCCTGTCTTTTTTACCTGCCTTTACACTGTTTCAGTCTTGTTGTGCTCGCTGACAATCACAGTACGAGGAAAACTGAGAAACTGCTTAGCAAAAACATAACGGACAGAAAAAAGCTTCGTAAACACGTGAATGTGATTAGCAGCAGTAAGGTATGTATTCAAATGTTTAAGGCTGATTTATAACAGCAGCAGAAGAAAGGTGCAGCCTTTGTGAGAATTCGCGGGTTTTTATGCTGCTTGGACTTCTTTCAAGCCTATGAAGTGACCCCCGTTTTATTTTCATTTTCAAACTTCAGAACCGAATAACAAAGAGGTTTCATGAGTGACAGCATTCCGTTCCAAATACCGTTTCCACGATGTATTCAGCGACGGGAATGAAATATTTTAGTGCTGGCTCAAATGCGAGGAATTTCAGAAAAACCTGGAAAAGCAACGCTTGCAGTAAATGACAAATGTAATGCGTGTAGTCAGCATGAACAGAACAACGCAATGCTCTGTAAAAACGATCTGAAGCCGCAATTACTCTTTTATCTCGGGCAGTTCATTCCGATACGTTTCCGCAGAATAAATGAAATGCCGAGCTCCAAACATGTTGTTGCCATTATTGTTACTCCTGCTGCTGTAGTTTTAAGCTTTAATCAGTGGGTATGTAATGTTGTAAAAGGGCTGGACTACTTTGTTCAGTCCAAATTCCACTATGTGAATTCCACTATGCTTTTTTAATATAAGCATTAACAATACAATGCGTGCTCAAAAACCGTTACTTATAGCTTAAGAAACGGCAGTGTTTTGACAAAGTGTGGTATTCGAACAGAAAATGCTGAAGTGTTTAATACTTGCTTGTGAGCAGATCTCCCTCGTTTTAGACAAACTCTTGTTCGGCTGATGATTTCAGATCAAAATCTGAATCAAGTGGAAAGAAAGCTGAATTACGCTGGGTACTGGGTATCACTGTTATGCCATCAGGTCATGCTAGGAGGATTGGGGGGATCAAATTGACACAGAGGGACCCAATGTGGGGGCTGAACCCACAGTTCTGAGATTAAGAGATTCTTGCTCTATGGACTGCGCCTATATAACTCTTGTGCTCCAGCAGTAATGTTTCTGGGTGTGGATGAACATGACATTATAGACTGACAGCAGGAAGACGTGGCCCACAGGCAGTGACAGTATCGCTATATTTGGCTGCAGTCTATTGTGTTGAGAGCAGCATTAACTTTCCTGCAGAGATGGGAGTGCCTTTAATACAGCTCTTTCAATCGGACAGAGTAACAGGAACTGACCTAAAGTTTCGGCTGTGGATCCATCTCCACATGGGGGACAGTAAAATAGCGATGAAGTAATGTTTCTGGTTGTGGATGAACGTGACATAATAGACTGCCAGCAGGAACACGTGGCCCACAGGCAGTGACAGTATTGCTATATTTGGCTGCAGTATATTGTGTTGAGAGCAGCAATAACTTTCCTGCAGAGATGGGAGTGCCTTTAATACAGCTCTTTCAATCGGACAGAGTAACAGGAACTGACCTAAAGTTTCAGCTGTGGATCTATCTCCACATGGGGGAAAGAGACAGTAAAATTGCGATGAAGAAAGAAAGATTTGTGCTCGCTGCAAAGTAGGAAAGAGGTGGTCAGACACATGAAACAGCTTGGTGATAATTTGCAGTGACAATTTTATGTTATTTAGTACACGGATTTCTCTTCATGTTCCTTAAGATGTGTAATTTGTATGTTGGTTGTATGAGAACAGTTTCTCCTAAAGTCCTGTCAATTGACAGTGGAGAGCTAGCTGGTGCACATCTTCAAGAAGACTCTCTTTAAGGCGATTACAAGTTTCTCGAACAAATCTGTGTCATATTTTTAAAATAGTTTAGCTAATGAGCAACGAGAGTACAAATAAATTCTCCCACCCTCCATTTGAAGATAAAACTCCATGTGCGAGTCAAAGTTTCCTTGAAGCTACTGATGTTCGTCATTATTGGACATTCCCGATGATATTGACTAAGAAGCTCAATTTTTACGTGTTGTAGTTCAACATGTGCAAAACATTCGTATCCCCTGCAAATATCGGCAAGGTCAGTGATATTCTCAACAATTTGTGCCATTGCAATTTGTGCGATTGGTGCCATACTTTTTCGAAATGTATACTGACATGCCAGGATCAGAGGGTCATATTTAAAAAACTGGTGCATTAAAATTTCTTGTACTTCAGGATTTTGATAGTCTGTTACATTGTCTTTCACACGTCGGTGTTAGAACTGTGAGACATTTTCATAATCGGGGGGAAGGCCGTAGCAATAAGCAGAAAGTGCAGTCACCTTTTCCCAGTGTAAGTCCGTGTTGTGGTGAGTTTTTAAAATTGGTTTGCGATTTTCTGAAATATATTCCATACAAAAATATAATTTGGACAGTCGCTATTTATTTGGATATTCCTTTTCAGTGAAGATGTCTACAGTATTCCAGCCGGATTAGTACTGATCGAAGAGAGCCATCTACAGGCGAAAGGCGACATAACATCACAGCAGCACCATTTAAGGTGGAACGAAAAACACGCATAAGAAGCTGGCGAATAAGAAGCCAACTTAAGCCTCGTAGCAGACCCTTGGAGGCACGCTCAAAATAATCATCTTTCCAAGTACTTAAGAGTCATATTTAGATCGCTTTACTGCAATTTTATTTGATTGATGGGAGATGTGAAGCCATCAAGCCTGTACTGCACTTTCACATTGAAACTGAAGCCATTTCTCATGCTTTCTCTCAGTTTCAGGGCTGCAATTGAGTGTAAAGGAGGCGACTTGAAATTGAAGCGTGTAATCACCTTACAGAGGGTCTTCACGACGGGGTGCGTCAGCTAGTTCTCCATTATTGTCAGTTTACTGGACTTCTGAAGAAACCTATCTACAGCGAAGATACAAACTGCACAGTTTAAGGCACATGAAGAGAAATCTGTTTGCTGATTGACTCAAAAAATGTCGATACAAATAATCTGCCAGGCTGATTTACTTGTCTGACCACCTCCCTCAGTTCCCCTTTGCTGTTAGCACAATTCTTTCAGTTTCTTTTCTTGTATTTTCCTTGCTATTTTAGTGTTCCCCATGTATAGATGGATCCAGAACCGAAACCGTTTTCACCCTGTGTTTCTGCAGCGTCAGTCTGTATGAGGAGCACGAATTGTACAGCTCCAGTGGCGCAATTGGTCAGCGCGTGGTACTTATACAACAGTGCACAGCGGTGGCATGCCGAGGTTGTGAGTTCAAGCCTCACCTGGAGCAGTGTCTTTAGCTACTGAGAGCAACTGTCGAGTTTAGATACTGTTAGGTATTTGATGGAGATAAATTAACATCAAACGAACAAGTAAAGATTTATTTCGAGTCACAATCAAAGAAGGCTCCACAGCTGAAACGTTGTGTTTACTTCTATTTTCAGCATGGAATAAACCTATACTTTTCCATTTGCAGCCCACGCATGCTGTGATGCAGCTCCCTACTTAAATTTCTATCAGCTGTGTACCTCCAGTTGACCTGTACACAAATATATTAGAGAGGTCTACTGAGACAAGAGGAGCACTGATGACTTGATAAAGCTCTCGCATTAGATTCTGTGTTTATGTTGTTACCCAGATTTGTTTTTAATGTTCTTTTTCTTTTGAAGTTGTTGGGTTTGTTTTTTTTTCTGATTGGTAGCTACAACGGGTCAGTTGCAACAAACTGGCTGCTGAAATTTGTCAGCAGCTCTGTAGCAAACCTGTTCTCAATTGCAACAAACCTAAAATAACAGCTGCTCCCCATTAGATGTTACTGAAGTAGGAGACTAAGCAGACGAAGTGGAACAATAGATTACATTGGAACTGTCCTGAATGTAGTGGAAATAATATCGTCATTAAGTAATGAACAATTGCTTTCCAGACACTACAATTATTCACAAGGAATTTTATCAATACATATTTTATTAATAAAAGTGTAATATCTTAATAATCAACTTTAATGTTATCTTTATTAGTAGCTGTATTACAGGTAATGCATGCACAGACTTTATTATACTATAATGAATTTTCAGGTATCCCGGGGAGAGAACTGAAATGAAGGACATACATATTTAAAAGGGGTGTAAGTCTTAAATGTGTTCTGTCACATAGGGGTGTTAATTGAATAGATTTGTTGTAATATTATTTGACTCTACACTTGTGTTTCTCAGGAGACAGCATTAATATTGGGGATTTGCGGATACAGATAATAAGTTGTACTATACAGGCAAATGTATGGTTACCTTAATGAAAAAAAACTCTTATCATTACCCTTTTCAACATTATTATTTAAGACAGTCTTTCAGAACAGTATTCTCGTATTAGTGGCTATAGTCTAATGATAATGGTGGTGAAACAGGCGAAATGTGCGGAAAGAATTGGAGATGGAACAGGAGACTCATCCAGTCGATAGAAAGCTTGGGTAGGACTGCACAAACACCATGCCAGTGCTTAGTAGCGTCATTTAAAAATAATACGTGGTTTAACAATATCAACTGCTCTTCTGTGAGCTCAGCTCCACTACTAGTAATACATTGCCCAAATTTTCAAATTAGATACATGTGTTTTCTACGTGAATGTAATTGGTACTTTTTTGTTTTAACTGATTTAAAATATAATCTTTATAAAACAGACAAAGGGTTTATGTGTCGCGCTGAAATTCACACACAAGTAAGGAAAGATATCGCGCTTAGGAAGAAATCCAGAGTGGAGACGCCGGCGATTGAAAACAACCACATACAGCCTGTATGTGCTCTACCACTGAACGAAACTTCCGACAACTACTGTATCTTTATCTGCAGCACTTTCTTTTAGGAAGAGTGAGGAGTCTACAAGCCTAGAAAATAAGACAACTAAGTGAACGACAAATTTTCACTTTTTGATTAAAGAACATAAAAAACACCTTTCTTCCAGCCAAATTCAAACCAGAGAACAAAGAGTTCCCAGCTGTTTCCACTATATTCCTCCGCTCTTACAACTGAGTTATCGAAAACACAGGAAGCCCACCTTTTGTCTTACATAAAGCACAATGTAGTGCAGCGGTCCTATTTATTTAAAACCCAGTTCGAAATCAAATCTCATTCCCATAGTCCTGTTTAGTTTGAATTTAAGCAGTTGTAGCAGCAATGCTTGGTAATAAGACAGAATTAAGCGTTGCTGTGCTTTCCTTAATGAGGCCCCATCTCACTCTCCATCTCTGTGGTTCAGCCACAGAGAAAGTATTCATGCAGGCTGATTTAAGATGTTTTCTTTTGATAAGGGACAGCTCCCAAACGGGGATGCACTTAGATAAGCCTGGCTATCATGATCAATGGTCATCCATTGGCGCCTATCTGTCTAGGGAGTGCCAAATGGACATCTGGACTGCATTCCTAAGTGTCAGGAGTATGTGACTCGTATCTCACCTTGATCAACCAATTAGAGACTGGCAGGGTGTGGTAACACCATGTGGGTCTCCAATGCCTGCCAAACTCTCAACCAATCAGAACACATCTGTGTCTTGGTCAAAAAGGGAGCGCAAGCTCAGATCAGGGCTCTCCTTGGCCATTTTCGCGCATCCTCAGAGACAATCACGTGACAAAGGCTGTTGTCTGCAAAGGGACTTGGACTTTGTTCTAAGCGTGGGGCCGAGGATCCCGTACGTACTCAGAATTCTACCAACGTGAACGCTCCGCTTGATCAACGGCAGCCCACAGTTGGACCCTCGTCGACAACCTGAATAGCTTATTCAGAAGCAGCGCTGGACCGGGAACGAACCAGCTTCTTCCTGGGCAAAAGAGTGACTTGTGAGGACTAGCCGTCACACTGCATAGAGTGCATAGTGCATAGAGACTTTCTACTAGCCAGCCGGACTGCTGGTAGATCCCCTCGGAGCAACGACTGCCCTGCGCGCCGCAGTCAGATTCCTCCGCCTGTCCAACTCTGAGCTGCACCTCGACTGGTTGGCCAGTAGCCAGAGGACGCCGGGACAACGCCCATTGGACAACCGCTGGGACCGAGGCTGCAACAGAGCCTGTCAGCTGGTTTGGTGTTCGTGCTGGGAAATTCCAAATCCATACACAGTGGATAAGTAAACCCCATGTTCTACATTGCGTCTCGAGAATTCAATTGTACCTCAACACAAGTTGTTATCAATTTAATTCATGAGTAATGTATTTACTTCCGAGTTTAGAGTAACAGTGGGTAATAACACTGATTAGCGATTTGGTAACCGAACGATATATATTGACATATATTCTCTGTTGTGTATCTCTTTGTGTTTGCATCTCTTCGAGATTATATACTTTGTATATTGATAACCCTCACAGTAAGGTCTGCTGCTCGTATCCAGGCAGACTAGTATATGTTTGGTGCACAATTTATATGAATAAATGTATCTCGTGTATTGAACCCGTGTGTGTGCGTTGTTAGTTGTTCTGACGATTGATTTTCTAAAAACCACAACGAACAACCTCGTGATTACTGCTACAATTAATAATTGTCTCAGTAAACCCATCAAACCTCTACACTTGTATAGTATAATTTATTATCTGTACCCGCAAATCCCCAATATTACTGCTGTCTCCTGAGAAACACAAGTGTAGAGTCAAATCATATGAAATAATACAACAAATCTATTCAATTAACACCCAGATGTGACAGAACACTTTTAAGACTTTAAGACCCCTTTAAATAAGTATTTCCTTAATTTCAGTTCTCTTCCCTCCATGGGATACCTGAAAATTCACTATAGCATAATAAAGGCTGTGCATGCATTACCTGTAATACAGCTACTAATAAAGATAACATTAAAGTTGATTATTAAGAAATCACGCTTTTATTAATAAAATATGTTTTGATAAAAGAAGTCTTAATAGAACCTAGGTAAATCCCTGTAGTAGTCTAACACCTACAAAAAAGAAAAAAAAACAGAACAACTTCAAAACAAAGAGAAAAAGAACATTAAAAACAAATCTGGGTAACAACAAAAACACAGAAAAGTGAGTGCTTTTTCAAGTCTTCGGTACTCCATCGTGCTCCTCTCGTTTCAGTAGACCTCTCTCATATATTTGTGTATAGGTCTGCTGGAGGTCCATTGCTGATGGTAATTTAAGTAGGGAGCTGTGTCAGCATGTGTGGACTGCATAGGAACAAGTAAAATTTTATTCCATGCTGAAAAGAGAAGCAAACAACGTTTGAGCTTTGAAGCCTTCTTCAGGTCTGACAAGGAACAAACCTTTACTTGTTCCTTTCATGTTAATTTAGACCTGATCTCCAGCAAATACTTAACAGGACCTAAACTGGTCAGTTAGTTTAAATAGTTGAAAATATAGGCCACACTGCTCCAGGTGAGGCTTGAACTCAATCTCAGCATGAGTTCGATCGCACCACTGGAGCTGCAGAAGTCTTTTTTTACACAGACTAATGCAATTGCAATTAGTCACGAAACAAACGAGAACTGCAGCTGTACACTTGAGACAGGACGCTACTGTATTAATTTTGTTTAACACTCCAGTCGAACAAGCCGACATGTCACTATTGCTAAATCATTACAAAAGACGCCAACTAATGACCAGTTTTATTTTTAACAGAACTTTACTGAAAGTTAAACTTATAAAACTACCTGAGCAAATAAATACAACAATTATTGTTCCTCTGACCTTCTCAGTATTTCTTTTTTTAAATTAATACATTTATTTATCCACAGTGTGCCTTGTGCTTACTTTTCAGAACTCTCTCTCCTGTGTCAGTAAGAGCTTACATTTCAAGTTAAGTTCTTTAATCAGTTCCAATATCTTCCTTTCAAAGTAGGGAAGAGCAAGCTGGCATGTTGTTTTGCCTGTGGTTATTCTTTATGACTATATCTTCTGACACCTGTGCACAATCCTACAACATTACAAGAGAAGCACTATAACAGGAGTCATAAAAATGCAAGAAGCCACTTTGAACAATCTTTCGGAATTGTAAAACAACTAACGCTTTGCTTGGCTGTCATTTGGTTTGTATACCAGTCCATCAAGAGCCAGCACCATCATCATCAGGTCATGTGCAGTCCTACACAACCTTGCGATTGACTGGGATGAGCTACCTTTTCCATCTCCATGGCATGCAGCACACTCTGGCTGTTTCAACACAGTCATTATTGGACCACAGTGCACTGTCTCTTCTGTCCTGTGGCTATCATAATCACTTTTAAGAAGCCAAGTTTTTTTCTTTAACATGTGCTTGGGTGCCACCCATTTCCTTATTATCCCTGCTTTCCACTGATAACCACAAATACAGAGACCCATCACAATAAAATACTTAGCAAATCTATTCAGTTGACTCCCAAATTTTATAGAACATATTAAAGGCTCCCACTCCATTTATATAACCATTTGCTCTGTTTTGTTCTCTTCACTCCCTAGCATATCTTAAAACTCACAGCTACTAGTAATGATTGACATTAAACATAAATAGTGAATGACACTTCTGTAAATACACACATTCATAAACTTCATTATTAATAAATATGGTATGAGTGTAAAGCAATTTTAATTAATATTCCAATACATTTCCAAGCAACAGATTATTTCCACTATATTTGGGAGCCTTCTAATGCAATCCTGCGTTACACCGAGTACGGTACTAAGCCATATGAAGACATAATTTAAATTAGTCCGCTACTTTAGTTACTCTGGAGTGCTGCAGTTGTTACTTTGTTTTCATTGCAATTGAGAACAGGTTTAGCTCGGCACTGCGGACTAAGCACAGCAGCAAAGTTTGTTGCAATTGGACTTAAGGTGGAGCACAAGTTTAGACGGCATCTGCGTTCTAAGCACGGGTTGAACTCCTGTTAGTATGCTACTTTCAGTTCGATGCAATTGACCCATAGAGTTTTCCCTAATAAGGTCTGAATAAAGCTTAAGCAGAGCCAACCCATTGCTTTTATAACTTCCATTAATCTCCACCCATCTTCCCTCGCTCACTTTTGATCTTTCTAAGACAAGCATTTAACTGGAGTTCAGCCCAATGATACTGCTGAGAACCAGAGAAAAAATATATATATATATTGTAACGCCCTCGCCTGGTGGTGAGGAGGAAGCGCCCCTAGGCGTGCATAGTACCGCTGGGCATGCTGGGAGTTGTAGCCGGGGAGAGTCTGAGGGTCAGCACGATGACCAATGGCTGACCCTACCTGTGTAAATAATGTCCTAGTAGTTCTAGTGGCCTGTGTAGTCCTGTAAAAGTATAGTGTGTTGTTAGGTAATTACCACCCTAAAGATGTGTACGTGTTCTGTCAGTCTCCTCATGTGCATGTATATGCTGTGTTTGGTTTTGTGGTTGTTAAAGAATAAAGCTATTGCTTGGTTTGTTAATCGCGTCTCCACTGGTCCTTTGTTCTGAGAAAAACCTGTAAACGCTACATTGGTGTCAGAAGCGGGCAGGATGGACAAATCTTGGCAGACGTTAGCCGATTCTGTCAAGTGCTGTCTGACTCTAAAAGAGACAGAACCCATCGGCAGCGCACATAGGGAGCCTGAGCAACTCCTGGGTGCGACAGGTGGCCACAGCCCTTACCAGGGCTATTCAATAGTGGTCCTGCCGGTAGAATTGGGGCGACCTGCTGCTACTCCCGCCCAGTGGATGCCCCAAAGAGAAGATACCCTCCCTGCCGGAGCTGACCAGCGATTCCCACACCCATCAGCGCGGGTGCAACCCGGTCGCTACGACGGGGCAGCGCCTTGGGAAACCTACGAGGCGCAGTTCCAGCTCGTGGCCCGGACGAACAGCTGGTGCCGGGCGGAGATGGCCGGCCACCTGGCGGCGGCGCTGGAAGGAGCGGCCTGCCAGGTGCTCCTGGATGTCCCGGAGGAGGACTGAGGCAAATACGCGGCGCTGGCAGCAGCTCTCCAGCTGCGCTTCGGTGTGGAGGAGGAGCCGGACCTGATGCGGGAGAGGCTGGCCCTGCGGCGCCGCTGACCAAAAGAGCGACTGGGCCCGGTCGCCGCGGATGTCTTGTTCCTCGCCCGCCGAGGATACCCAACTTTTCCCCGGAAGGCGCAGCGGGAGATGGCTCTCCAGGCCTTTCTCAAGGCCCTCTCACACGAGGAGCTGCGGCGCCATGTGCAGCTGGCCGCGCCGGAATTGCTGGAGCAGGCCTTGGCCCTTGCTACATGGGCTGAGGCCGTGTTCTGGGTGGCTGGAAGCACCAGCAGACGCAGGGCGCCCTGCCAGCAGACCGAGGCAGCGACGGAGGAGTTCAGCAAGGGGGAAGAGAAGCCAGCCCGTGCAGCAACCGCCACGGAACAGCCCCGCATGCTGTTTTGCGACCGCTGCGGGAAGAGGGGGCACCGAGCCCGGTACTGCTGGGCACCCGAACCTCGCACTCCTCGATCGGCGTCGGGAAACTAGAACAAAGCGGCTCAGGGCGGGAATGGCTGCCCGCTCTTGAACACCTCAACCCCCACTCCGGAGAGCGCTTTTAAGATCGGCGCCCCTCACGCCACCGTGGGGCGAGTTGGCTGTAGCCAGGGCCTGTACCTCCACTGCCAAATCGAGGACCAACCCTGCCTGGCCCTGCTTGACACCGGTTCATCGGTAACCCTACTCCGGCCGGGCGTCCTCCCCAACACTGAGGGCACCACCCCCCCAGGATGGGAGGCCTCCGGCCTGCGGCTAAGGACCATGAAGGGACAGCTCGCTGCAGTCCGGGGGAAACAGGTGCTTGCCTTCCGTCTAGGTGCAGCGACGGTCCGCCACCCCTGCTACCTCGCACCCATCCAGGAGGACTGCATTCTGGGGCTGGACGTACTGCAGCGAGTGGGGGCCAGTTTGGACTTGAGCTGGCAGGAGTTGGTGTGGCAGGGGTGACTTCACCTGGTGGAGGGCAGGCCCGGCGAAGGCCGAGGGACGCGGGCTTGCTGGAGCCAGGAGAAAAAGAGGCAGTGGTGGCGGCGGCGGCGGCAGTCACTGGGGCGGATTGGGCCTGCGAGTTGGAGAGAGAGCGTGCCAGATCCTGCCCCTGAGTCACCCGGGGGGCCAGACAAGGCGGCAGTGGCGGGGGCCAAGCGTTGCGTGGAAGCTAGGCGCACCGTTGAGGACCTCTACCAGCGAAGATGCGAGGGCCTCGATTGGGACCAGCGGCAGTGGCTCCAGGCGCTACTCACCCAAAACGATGACCTCTTTGCAGCAAAAGTGACTGAGCCCTCCGTGAGCCTGTGGTCTGCACCAGCTGTACTGGACCGAAAAAAAGACAGCTCATGGAAGTTCTGCGTAAAGTACTGCAAGCAGAATGAGGTCACCCGGAAAGACTCCCACCCCTTGCCGAGGATAGACGATGCCTTGGACTACATCACTGGGTCGACCTGGTTCAGCTCCCTCTGGCTCCTTCTCCCCAGGGCCTCTGGCAGTTTACTGTCATGCCTTTTGGCCTGTGCAATGCCCCGGCGACTTTCGAGAGGCTGATGGAGAGGGTGCTGGCATCGGTCCCGTGGAACCAGTGTGTGCTGTATCTGGACGATTTGCTGGTTCCAGGCCTTGACGAACCTCCAGTTCCAGAACCGTGCTGGCCTGAGGCTCAACCCCCGCAAGTGCGAGCTCCTGCGGCGGGAGGTGACCTTCCTGGGACATGTTGTTGGACCGCGATGGGTGGCTACAGACCCAGGTAAGGTCGCTGCAGTGAGGGGTTGGCTGACTCCCCGCGACGTTGCAGAGCTGCGCAGCTTTCTGGGGTTGGCTTCGTATTACTGGAAGTTCGTCCGGGACTTTGCCAGCATCGCAAGGGCTGCCGTTTCGACTGGGACTCAGGCTGTGAGATAGCGTTCGGCTGGTTAGCTGAAGCTTACATGCTGGCCTACCCCGACTCGCGGTTACCGTATGTCCTAGATACTGACGCGAGTAACTCGGAGGTGGGTGCGGTGTTGGCGCAGGAGAGGACAGATGGAGAGCTTGTAGTTGCCTACTATAGTCGGGCTTTGACTAGGGCTGAACGGAACTACTGCGTGACCCGTCACGAGCTGCTGGTGGTGATGGCAGCGGTCCGCCACTTCAGGCCGTACCTGTTCGGGACCCGGTTCCAGCTGAGGACCGACCATGCATCCCTCACCTGGCTGCTCCACTTTAAGGAGCCGGAGGGGCAGATGGTGCGATGGATAGAGGTCCTGCAGGAATATGACTTCACTGTTGTGCACCGTGCGGGGTCTCACCATCTCAATGCCGACGCTCTCTCGCGGCACCCCTGCAAGGCCGCGGAACGCCACCACTGCGCCCGGCAGGAGCAGCGTGAGGAGGCTGTCCGCACCGTGGCAGAGGCGAGCACCGCGGCCATGGCCCTGGAGGGGCTGCTGGGGGTGGGCCTGCCAGACCTGGCGCAGCGTCAGGCAGCTGAACCTGACGTGGGGCCTGTGCTCCGCTGGAAGGCAGCAGGAGTGCGGCCTATGCAAGAGGAGCTTGCCCCACACCCAAAGTCCGTCGAGTCCCTCTGCGCCCTGTGGGAGGCCTTGGAGGTAAAGGATGGGGTGCTGCGCCAGGGGTGGCGGGTACCCTCCAGTGGCGAGATACGGTGACAGCTGGTGGTGCCACAGTCGCTCCGCGCGGCTGTGCTCAGAGCGGTGCACGGCCAGCCGGGCGTGGGGCATTTCGGCTGTAAAAAAACAGTAGACGAGTAGCGTCTCCGAGGCCATTTTTATTGGGGTCTTTGCCACCGGGACGTGGAGCGGTGTGCATGGCGCAGAAAGGTCCCCTCTCCAACAACACCAGGTAGGGGCTCCTATGGGGCGGGTGTGGGTGGACGTTTTGGGCCGAGCCCAGAAACCGCTATGTCCTGGTAGCAATGGACTATTTCACGAAGTGGCCGGAGGCCTATGCCCTCCTGGACCAGATTGCCCCCACGGTGGCCGATGCACTACTGGAGGGGATGTTTGCCAGGCTGGGGGTGCCGGAGGAGTTACACAGTGACCAGGGGCATATCTTCAAGTCCCAGGTCTTCGCCAGAGTGTGCCAGTGCCTGGGGATCTCTAAGACTCAGACCACCCCGCTGCATCCCCAGAGCGACGGGTCTGTGGAGCGGTTTAATCGGATTCTCGCCACCCAGCTGGCCTCCCTGGTGTCCTGGCATCAACGGGACTGGGACCGCCACCTCCCCCTCGAGCTCTAGGCTTATCCAGGAATCTACCGGGTGTACCCTGGCCTCACTCATGCTGGGCCGGGAAATGCGAACCCTGGTGGACCTGGTCTTCGGCCCGCCGCCCAGAGACGAGTCGGCACCACCAGCTGGACCGGACTACGAGTAGGACCTGCAGCAGAGGATGCGGCGGGTGCACAGCTTTACCCGGACCCATCTGACTCAGGCGGGAGTCCGGCAGAACTACGACCTGCGCTGCAGGGGGCCTGCCTTCCAGCCCTGGGACTTGGTTTGGGTGTACAGCCCGCACCGCCGCAAAGGCCTCAGCCCTAAGCTGGCGCCTTTGTGGGAGGGGGCCGCTGAGGTCCTCGGGGTGGTAGGCAAGGTCTGCTACCGGGGGAGAGTGATGGTTCTGCACCGAGACCGCCTGGCCCCCTACCGGGACCGGGAGGAGGAGCCCCGTGGGGAGGCTCCGGAGGAGCAGCCAGGGCCAGAGCCGGCCGACAATGGGGTGACCGCGGGCCGCGGGCCGCCGGCCACCACCGCTTCGTAACAGCCGCTCATGCAGAGTTCCACAGCCTTTAGCAGAGTATGAGTATAGCCTGAGGGGGGTGTTCGATGTCGGCGGGACGCCAGACGCTTCAGGTGGGGACAGTGTAACCCCCCTGGCCCGGTGGTGAGGAGGAAGTGCACCTAGGCACTCATGGTACCATGTAGCCTTATAAGTGTATAGCCTGTTGTTAAGTAATTACCACCCTAACGATGTGAACATGCTCCATCAGTCTCCTCGTGTGTGTATGTCCTGTGTTTGGTTTTGTGTGGTTTAAAAGAATGAAGCTGTCGCTTGGTTAACTATCACGTCGCCACTTGACCTTTTCCTGAGGGAACCTGAAAACAGTACAATATTATAGCATGAACCCTTGACGATTTTCTTGATACGTTTTATGTGCTCGTTTGTATTATATGTATTTTTGTTGTTCAAATTAAAAGTAAAAGACACAACTTTCCGGATGCGGCTGCTGTAAAAATAAAATGACATCAAGGGTGCTGTACGCAGAGGTCTGAAACCTGCTCCACAGAAGATCTTTATCCAGAGGTGTTAAAGAAGTCGAGATCTCGCCATGAGAGGGGAAGCATCTCAGAAAAAGCAGGTGCAGTCGGTTCCACTGTCATAACGCCACTAAGTCGGGCAACAACAGCAAAACCCACCCGGCTTCCTCCGGGCAAGTAATGAGACAAAGAAACAGCACACAGCAGCTAGTGTGGCTGAGCGGTCTAAGGCACTGGAGTAAAGCTCCAGTCTCTTCTGGGGGCGTGGGTTCGAATCCCACCGCTGCCAGGTGCTTCTGTCGAGACCCCCTTTCAACTGGCTTCAGACGAAAGGGAGGGAACTGCTTTTTGGCAGTCTCTCGAGAAACTAAGCAAAGTGTTTAAAGATACTTTCTCAGCTTGACGTCAAGGCACAAAACAAAAACCTTCTTGCGTCCTCTCAACCCAAAAGCGCTTTGCCACTTTTTGCGTTATGCAGGGAACGACGTCTGCCCAGATCACTTTTGTGTCAATGCAAATCGTAGTGTGCCCTCCGTTTTAATGTTGGCTGTGCTGGCGTGCTGCTTCTGTCTGTGAAACTTGAATGTTCTGCTTCTTCACACCAAATCGTCGGCGGGGGTTGAGCTTGTTAAATCTTTGCGCATAGCGCTCCTTTGGAAGTACTTTGTCCACGTTCAAAAGCGATCGTGGGATTTACTTCATGCGTGCCAAAAAGCATGCCTCGCACGACAGATTTAAATGGGGAATGGAGCCTGCTTCTTGCTGTTTTTCCTGTGGTTGCAGTTACAAAGTTGATCGTGCTTTCACATTCTGTTAACAGTATTCACTGGCTGAGCTTTATCAGTTGGTTCGTAAAGGAATCTCTGCTTCGGTTCCAGAAAAGTCATCTGTGGTGTGTTTTTTTCCGTGCCCATGGCAGTCTTTTAAAGCTGGTAGTAGTGGCGGCGAAGTTAATTTTTTATCCTCTTTAAAAGAATAAGGACGGGCTGGGGCGAGCTCCATTTACCACTCTTTCAGCTA
Organism: Lepisosteus platostomus; assembly: GCF_059453375.1. Taxonomy (NCBI): domain Eukaryota; kingdom Metazoa; phylum Chordata; class Actinopteri; order Semionotiformes; family Lepisosteidae; genus Lepisosteus; species Lepisosteus platostomus. The sequence goes on along the minus strand of NC_142615.1, from coordinate 15,091,923 downwards.
ACCGCCGAACTCCCGAACTGATTACACTGCAGAGCCACAGGCGCCTCGCTTTTCTCCATTCTCTGGGTCAGGGTGAAAAAAAACTTGCTGGTATTAGCTGGCCTGCTGGGAGCACCTCTTCTTCACTGATAAGCAAGATTTGTGTTTCATCTTTCTCAAGCTGTATAGATTTCTTTCAAAACAAGTTGTTCCAGAAAGGAAACGAACACTTGCATTCACCTGAATTAAAAGGCATGGGATTTGCCCGTAAGGATAAATTCTGTACAGTAAGACAGGAAGAAAGGCACCGCTAGGAATCGGACCCAGGATCTCCTGTTTACTAGACAGGCGCTTTAGCCAACTAAGCCACGGCGCCGGCAAAGTGCTGTCCTTTGACAGCCACATGGACACGTCTCAACTGCTCTGAGACATCTGCATTCGGTGTGCACCGAGCCTGCTCGCCTTGCAAGTTTCCTCATTTACATGCGATAGCTCCACCACTAAGAGAAAGGATGAGAAATGGCTTTTATCTGGCACTTTTCATGTCAGAGGATCTCAATCTGCTTTCCGTGTACAAGAGGATGTCCAACTCATGTAGCTAAAGACGTAGACGACAGTGCTCCACTGAAATCTTGATCTCACAACCCTCGGCATGACTCCGCTGTGTTCTGCTTTAGACAAAGGGGGGAAAAGACTTCTTTCATCACACGTTTTGCACTGTTTACGGTGTTTGCAGTGCTCTTTCTTAAATGAAAACCAGGAATCGGCACCATATGAGGTGAGACTAGATAATATTGGATCAAGTAGCCTCGCCATTCCATGCGTGACGTGCGCAAAGTGTAATTCCTGTCTTTATAGTGTGCTTGTTAGAGACTTAGCTGGCACCCAGAGCGCTTTAAATCCGGGAGTCAGCAGCCCAAGACAATAGAGCTTCCTTCGTCTATGTTTTTTGCGTGAAGGGGGAAACCATGCGTGTGCTGCAAACGATCTTAGTATCGAAGTGCCGTCCCACATAACCGATCCGAACAATCTGCTTTACAGAGGAGCACTGCCGGAGCTTATCGTTGGCAAACTGAAGACCAGGCTGACCTCTTCTGTGACTCTTGAACACTGAGTCTCAAGGTTGTGAATTCAAGCTCCACGCTGGCGGGAAATTCCATAGGTAATGATCACATTTTCTTGCATGCTAATCAAAAGAAATATTAAGAAACTTTTCCCGATACCAGTTTTTTACAAAAGTAAAGGCACATGGCACATGTGTGCCACATCACGTCAGAGTTTAGTGACAACTACCTCAGAGATTGTAAGCTGGGTAGTTTCAGATCAGATCACTTTTTGTATCAAAGGTTCAAGCAAACCCGAATACTTTTGCAAGAGACATTTCAGAATCCCAGTCAAATCCAGTACGATTGCTGGATCCTTTGAATTCGACTGAACTATAGCACAGATCTGCAGTCCACCATTAGAATACTGTGGGTGTGCTGTATAAGCCATACCGCCCAAAATAGTTCTAAAACAGGAGAAGCATCCTCGTTTAGGAATGTGGTATAAAGTGAAATGGTCTGGGAAGAGTCCTACGTTTGAACAGTTCAAAATAGACGTCAAGGGGTATTTACGGACTCTTTCGAAATGTAAGAACAAGCTGTGCGGACCTTATCTTTATTTACCTTGTGTAATCGTTTTTCATAAAGTGTAATTGTATTATAGCATGTGCCCTTGACGATTTTCTTGATACGTTATATGTGCTCTTGTTTGTATTGTATGTAGTTTTGTTGTTCAAATAAAACGTAAAAGACACAACTTTCCGGATGCGGCTGCTGTAAAAATAAAATGACATCAAGGGTGCTGTACGCAGAGGTCTGAAACCTGCTCCACAGAAGATCTTTATCCAGAGATGTTAAAGAAGTCGAGATCTCGCCATGAGAGGGGAAGCATCTCAGAAAAAGCAGGTGCAGTCGGTTCCACGGTCATAACGCCACTAAGTCGGGCGACAAGAGCAAAACCCACCCGGCTTCCTCCGGGCAAGTAATGAGACAAAGAAACAACACACAGTGGGTAGCGTGGCCGAGCGGTCTATGCCGCTGGATTAAGGCTCCAGTCTCTTCGGGGGTGTGGGTTCGAATCCCACCGCTGCCAGGTGCTTCTGTCGAGACCCCCTTTCAGCTGGCTTCAGACGAAAGGGAGGGAACTGCTTCTTGGCAGTCTCTCGAGAAACTAAGCAAAGTGTTTAAAGATACTTTCTCAGCTTGACATCAAGGCACAAAACAAAAACCTTCTTGCGTCCTCTCAACCCAAAAGCGCTTTGCCACTTTTTGCGTTATGCAGGGAACGACGTCTGCCCAGATCACTTTTGTGTCAATGCAAATCGTAGTGTGCCCTCCGTTTTAATGTTGGCTGTGCTGGCGTGCTGCTTCTGTCTGTGAAACTTGAATGTTCTGCTTCTTCACACCAAATCATCGGCGGGGGTTGAGCTTGTTAAATCTTTGCGCATAGCGCTCCTTTGGAAGTACTTTGTCCAAGTTCAAAAGCGATCGTGGGATTTACTTCATGCGTGCCAAAAAGCATGCCTCGCACGACAGATTTAAATGGGGAATGGAGCCTGCTTCTTGCTGTTTTTCCTGTGGTTGCAGTTACAAAGTTGATCGTGCTTTCACATTCTGTTAACAGTATTCACTGGCTGAGCATTATCAGTTGGTTCGTAAAGGAATCTCTGCTTCGGTTCCAGAAAAGTCATCGTTAGTGTGTTTTTTTTCTGTGCCCATGGCAGTCTTTTAAAGCTGGTAGTAATGGCGGCGAAGTTAATTTTTTATCCTCTTTAAAAGAATAAGAATAAGGACGGGCTGGGGCGAGCTCCATTTACCACTCTTTCAGCTAACCGCCGAACTCGCGAACTGATTACACTGCAGAGCCACAGGCGCCTCGCTTTTCTCCATTCTCTGGGTTAGGGTGAAAAAAAAACTTTGCTGGTATTAGCTGGCCTGCTGGGAGTACCTCTTCTTCACTGATAAGCAAGATTTGTGTTTCATCTTTCGCAAGCTGTATAGATTTCTTTCAAAACAAGTTGTTCCAGAAAGGAAACGAACACTTGCATGCACCTGAATTAAAAGGCATGGGATTTGCCCATAAGGATAAATTCTGTACAGTAATACAGGAAGAAAGGCACCGCTGGGAATCGGACCCAGGATCTCCTGTTTACTAGACAGGCGCTTTAGCCAACTAAGCCACGGCGCCGGCAAAGTGCTGTCCTTTGACAGCCACTTGGACACGTCTCTACTGCTCTGAGACATCTGCGTTCGGTGTGCACCGAGCCTGCTCGCCTTGCAAGTTGCCTCATTTACATGCGATAGTTCCACCACTAAGAGAAAGGATGAGAAATGGCTTTTATCTGTCACTTTTCATGTCAGAGGATCTCAATCTGCTTTCCCTGTACAAGAGGATGTCCAACTCATGTAGCTAAAGACGTAGACGAAAGTGCTCCACTGAAATCTTGATCTCACAACCCTCGGCATGACTCCGCTGTGTTCTGCTTTAGACAAAGGGGGGAAAAGACTTCTTTCATCACACGTTTTGCACTGTTTACGGTGTTTGCAGTGCTCTTTCTTAAATGAAAACCAGGAATCGGCACCATATGAGGTGAGACTAGATAATATTGAACAAGTAGCCTCGCCATTCCATGCGTGACGTGAGCAAAGTGTAATTCCTGTCTTTATAGTGTGCTTGTTAGAGACATAGCTGGCACCCAGAGCGCTTTAAATCCGGGAGTCAGCAGCCCAAGACAAGAGAGTTTCCTTCGTCTATGTTTTTTGCGTGAAGGGGGAAACCATGCGTGTGCTGCAAACGATCTTAGTATCGAAGTGCCGTCCCACATAACCGATCCGAACAATCTGCTTTACAGAGGAGCACTGCCGGAGCTTATCGTTGACAAACTGAAGACCAGGCTGACCTCTTCTGTGACTCTTGAACACTGAGTCTCAAGGTTGTGAATTCAAGCTCCACGCTGGCGGGAAATTCCATAGGTAATGATCACATTTTCTTGCATGCTAATCAAAAGAAATATTAAGAAACTTTTCCCGATACCAGTTTTTTACAAAAGTAAAGGCACACGGCACATGTGTGCCACATCACGTCCGAGTTTAGTGACAACTACCTCAGAGATTGTAAGCTGGGTAGTTTCAGATCAGATCACTTTTTTTATCAAAGATTCAAGCAAACCCGAATACTTTTGCAAGAGACCTTTCAGAATCCCAGTCAAATCCAGTACGATTGCTGGATCCTTTGAATTCGACTGAACTATAGCACAGATCTGCAGTCCACCATTAGAATACTGTGGGTGTGTTGTATAAGCCATACTGCCCAAAATAGTTCTAAAACAGGAGAAGCATCCTCGTCTAGGAATGTGGTATAAAGTGAAATGGTCTGGGAAGAGTCCTACGTTTGAACAGTTCAAAATAGACGTCAAGGGGTATTTACGGACTCTTTCGAAATGTAAGAACGAGCTGTGTGGACCTTATCTTTATTTACCTTGTGTAATCGTTTTTCATAAAGTGTAATTGTATTATAGCATGTGCCCCTGACGATTTTCTTGATACGTTATATGTGCTCTTGTTTGTATTGTATGTAGTTTTGTTGTTCAAATAAAACGTAAAAGACACAACTTTCCGGATGCGGCTGCTGTAAAAATAAAATGACATCAAGGGTGCTGTACGCAGAGGTCTGAAACCTGCTCCACAGAAGATCTTTATCCAGAGGTGTTAAAGAAGTCGAGATCTCGCCATGAGAGGGGAAGCATCTCAGAAAAAGCAGGTGCAGTCGGTTCCACTGTCATAACGCCACTAAGTCGGGCGACAAGAGCAAAACCCACCCGGCTTCCTCCAGGCAAGTAATGAGACAAAGAGACAACACACAGCGGGTAGCGTGGCCGAGCGGTCTAAGGCGCTGGATTAAGGCTCCAGTTTCTTTTGGGGTGTGGGCTTGAATCCCACTGCTGCTAGGAGTTTTTGTGTTACAACCACCAAATGGAGCAATGTGTTAAAAGCTACTTTATCAGCTTAACATCAAAGCAGGGAGAAAAAACTGTTTCTTCTTCTCAACACAAATTATCGTTTCCACCTTCAGCAGGGAAGTTTGTCTACCAAGATCACTTTTGAGTCAGTGCAAATCACACGGGCACACGGCACATGTATGGCACATCACGTCCGAGTTTAGTGACAACTACCTCAGAGATTGTAAAGCTGGGTAGTTTCAGATCACTTTTTTATTAAAGGATCAAGCAAACCCGAATACCTTTGCAAGAGACATTTCAGAATCCCAGTCAAATCCTTTGAATTCGACTGAACTATAGCACAGATCTGCAGTCCACCATTAGAATACTGTGGGTGTGTTGTATAAGCCATACCACCCAAAATAGTTCTAAAACAGGAGATGCATCCTCGTTTAGGAATGTGGTATAAAGTGAAATGGTCTGCGAAGAGTCCTACGTTTGAACAGTTCAAAATAGACGTAAGGGTATATTTACAGACTCTTTCGAAATGTAAGAACAAGCTGTGTGGACATCATCTTTATTTACCTTGTGTAATCGTTTTTTAAGTGTTATTGAATTATAGCATGTGCCCCTGACGATTTTCTTGATACGTTATATGTGCTCTTGTTTGTATTGTATGTAGTTTTGTTGTTCAAATAAAAAGTAAAAGACACAACTTTCCAGATGCGGCTGCTTTAAAAATAAAATGACATCAAGGGTGCTGTACGCAGAGGTCTGAAACCTGCTCCACAGAAGATCTTTATCCAGAGGTGTTAAAGAAGTCGAGATCTCGCCATGAGAGGGGAACCATCTCAGAAAAAGCAGGTGCAGTCGGTTCCACGGTCATAACGCCCCTAAGTTGGGCGACAAGAGCAAAACCCACCCGGCTTCCTCCAGGCAAGTAGAGACAAAAAAAGAGGGCCCAGTGGGTAGCGTGGCCGAGCAGTCTAAGGTGCTGGATTAAGGCTCCATTCTCTTTGGGAGCGTGGGCTTGAATCCCACTGCTGCTAGGAGTTTTTGTGTTACAACCACCAAATGGAGCAATGTGTTAAAAGCTACTTTATCAGCTTAAAATCAAAGCAGGGAGAAAAAAGTGTTTCTTCTTCTCAATACAATTTATCGTTTCCACCTTCAGCAGGGAAGTTTGTCTACCAAGATCACTTTTGAGTCAGTGCAAATCACAGTGCGCCCTCAATTTTAATGTCGGTTGTGCTCCTTTTATCTGTGAAACGTTAATGTTCTGCATTTTCAAGTCGAGTCATCCTCAGGGGTAGAGCTGATTATGTCTTTCCGCATAGCGCTCCATCAGAAATAACTTGTCTAAGTTCAAAAGAGATTGTGGGTTTCACTTCAAGTAATCACAAAGCATACCTCACATGTCAGATCTAAATGGGGAATTTGTTGGTTACGAAGCTGAACGTTTTTCCATGTTCTGCTATAGTATCCACTGGCTTGCCTTTATAAGCAGTCTTGGAAAGATAAGCTGTGCTTCATCTCAGGAAAAATCATCAGTACTGTCATTTTATTCTGTGTGTATGGCCGTTATTTAAAGTATATAAAAATCACGAGTTCATAGACTTATCCCAATATCAACGGCACCTTGTAAACCTGTCATAAGAATTCCTTCAATCCAATAGTTTCACTCCAGGGAAAAGGCAGGGAAACATAGAGAATTCTTATTTAAAGACAACATCCGTATTGGATTGCATGTAAGCAGGCACCACTCAGAATTCCTAATATGATTTTGAATTCAGTTTTGCAGTGCTTTAGTGCTTTACTACTTTCAGAGAGTCCTTTATTGACCTTGCTGAAGCAGAGAAGCGACATAATCACAATTGTGACCAGTTTTTCTGCTGTTTCTGGTTAATACTGATTATTATTTTGTATTTTGATTAGTATTTTTCGTAGCGTTCTTCCTCAGCTTTTTAGTTATTTGGTGAGCAAGAACCACTGAGAACGAGTCTGAATCAATCAAGAACACATATGGTACTGCTGTCCTGTGTATTACTGCTTCATCCTAATTGAGCTTTTCAGTGTTGAAGAAGACGTTTCCAATTTCGATTGCTGGTTTCAGAGGATGTGCTACAAGATCACAGATTCATTTGAAAAGATTTGGAGATGCATTGGCTGGGATTCAAACCTGGCTCAATTGCATGAAGGCACCTATACTCAGCAACGAGAGGAAAGGAGAAGGGGCCAGAGGTAGTGTGGCTGAATGGTCTAATATGCTGGATTTTAGGCTCCACTCTCTCAGGGGCGTGGGTTTAAATCCCACTACTGCCCAATGTTTCAAGACCTTACTTCCTGTGATTTGTAATATGGTCAGTAAAAGCACTTTATGTAAGTATCTCTTATGTCAGCGCTACAAGTCACTTACTGCTCCACAGGACTGGGGTTCAATCCCTGGCATCTTCAGGTGTTTTTTATAACTGTACTCACATCGAAATCTTCTGTTGAGTGAGAACTCTTTGCTCGTGTTCATAGAGAGCCAGGTTTACCTTTTGAATCTCACCCGGGATTTCCTGAGAGATCATTCAGCGAGCGAGTCCTCCCTCTGGACACGGCATTGAGCTGAAAGCTGCACGAATTCCTCACTGTGTGTCCTGTACTGTTACAGGTGGTCCAGCGTAAATGTGCAGCACAGTGATATGAACAACTTGAACTTTTTCTGTATGTGAAGGAAAATGCAAAAGAGCATGTAAAGTATTGATCATATAAAATATCCGTGGTACAACTCGAGAAAAAAGTGAAGCACAAAACAGCGACTTTTGATGATTACAAGAGATTCAAGAAACACAACCGTCCGCAGATGGGTTCGGATCCTGAACGCTTAAGTCAAAAGAACAAAAGCGAAGTAAACTCTCTTCATTGTCTTATAGTTTATGTAATAAAACAATTTTTTACTTTCTTTATAATTTCTTACTGTTGATAGACGATTTATTGAATTTTAACAGAATCACAATTACAAATATTTGGGGTTAAACTGTTATTCACATACTCTAACAAAGAGAAACGTTAGTGTCTTCCGGTGTGTGAGCCAATTTCTCAAAACATTAAAAAATAAGTTATAGAAATTGAATTGTTCTACTTTTTAGGCTTGCATAGTCTTATTCATATTTCAGTTAAGCCTTTTCTTCTGTAGTAATTTCCTTTGATATTAAAATTAGTACTGATTTACAAGAATTTTGGAATAAGTTTCAGTTTAGGAAAATCCCAGAAGCCCAGAAGCTACCAAAACTGGTAATGTTCACATAATGTGTAATGCCAAAGCAGCAGTTGGGGTGGGAAACAAAAGGCATTTCTTGGTATGAATCCTTAAACTTCATAGATGGCGTTCTAGGACTTCTCGCTTCAGATAAAGCTGTCAATACATCATAGATTTCTACTCAATCAATATTAGCAGTGTTATCACTACCGAACACTAAATATAGATCCTGGCAATAATTCATGAGTTGTTTGTAAGAAAATTGTTTATGTTTTTTTTTAAAACATATTTTCAATACCAGACAAAATGTCGAAAGTTTCAATTTCATGCAACTGCTGAAATCTCTCTTCAATGGAAGTTATAAGTACAGTACATCCAAAATACTGCGGAATCAATCAAATTTACATGTTTCTTGTGGATCCAGATGATCATTTTGAGACTCAAAACATGCCTGTCTTTTCTTTTTTCGAGGACGAAGGAGTAGCAGCAGGAGTAGCAGTTATGGCAAGAACGTGTTTAGAGTTCAGCACTTCTCATTTCTAATGCAGAGCCATCGACTCGGAAAGCACCGCCCACGATAAAAGAAATTGCAGAATTGGTCTGTTCATGCTGCCTACACACTTTGAATTGCTGGCATTTTCTGCAAGCGTTCCTTTTTGAGGGTTCATGAAATTCCTCACATTTGAGCCAACACTAAAATATTTCATTCGGGGTCGCCTAATTCATAGTGCAAACCGAATCTACAGGGGAATGCTGTGGCACATGAAGCCGTTTGTTATTCTGTTGTGAGGTGTGAGGGGCGGAATGCAAATCGAGTTGGTGAATAGAAAATGAAACAGGAGTCACTTCTTGAGCTACGAATTCCAAAAAGTATGAAAACCTGTGCATTTTAACAGTGCAGAATACTCACAAATTGCACTGAGTTGCTTGCTTTCTTCTGCTGCTTTTATATTTCAGTCATTCACTGTAGCACTGGAACAATTCAAGAGAGGTAAAAGCAGAAGCTGTCAGGAGTGGGATTTGAACCCACGCCTCCATTTGGAGACCAGAACACCCAAGCCAGCTGGAAAAACACATGTCTTTGAGTCTGGCGCCTTAGACCTGTAGCGGTGAGGCTTAATAATAAGGCAGAATTAAGTGTTTCTGAGCTTTCCCAAATTAGGCCTCATTTTTCTGTTCATCTCTGCGGTGCAGCCACAGAGAAACCATTCATGCAAGGTGATTTAAGGTCCAAGGACAGCTCCCAAAGGGGGATGCACTTAGCTAAGCCTGGCTATCATGATCAATGGTCACCCATTGGCGCCTATCTGTCTAGGGAGTGCCAGTTGGACATCTGGACTGCATTACTAAGTGTCAGGAGTAAGTGACTCATATCTCACCTTGATCAACCAATCAGGGACTGGTAGGGCTGAGTAACCCACGTGGGACTCTGATGCCCATGGAACTTTCAGCCAATCAATGAGCTGAAGTTCCTCCAGGTAAAAACAGGCAACACAGAGAGCCTGGGAGCTTCAGATTGAGATTCAGATTCAGATTCAACAATTCTAAAGGGAATTCAAAGGAGAATCCCAAGGGCAGGACATTCTCGCAGCGCGCCTCCTGACCATCCTGAGACTCAGCCCGGACAACCACGGAACGGCCAGTGTGTCCGAGTGCCAGAACTTTCCTTTGTTCTAAGAGTCTAGAGTGGAGGTTGCCAGAGAGTAACCAGCAGCAGGCCTCGTGAACAGGTCGGAACTGTGGACAGCTGAATTACTATTCTCAACTAGCTCTTCATCAGGAACGAACCGGTCCTCTTCCTGACTTGCTGGGACCCACAGTCATCTTTTCTCCTGTGCACAAACTGTGCTAGTTAAAGCCAACAGTGAGCATCAGCAGCGCACCGTCGCAAGCCGCACAGCACAGCCTGGCACGGAGCCAGAGAGCGCGGATTGGACAGCAACAGCCTGCAACTGTTTCTTTGTGCCCGCAGGAGATCTGAATCCCCAAAGATTGGATGAGTATTCAACTTCAATGCATTACAGCTCAAGAATTCAATTGTTATCCCAACCAGTTGATATCAATTTAATTCCTAAGAGTTATGTACTTGTTTTGAGTATCTAATGTAGAAGTTGTAACCAAGTTCATTTATGAAACGGTCTAAATGAATGATATACTGAACGTATGTCCTCTTGATATGTGTAACTCTTTGTAACTGATTGAATATATATCTTTTGTATTCTGATAACCCTCTCGATAAGATCTGTTAGGTTTATATGCATATTCTATGTATTAATAAATGTATCCCCGTGTATTAGTACCTGTGTGTGCGCGTTGTTTGAGTTATGTCGCATGGTTGGATTCTAAAGCCATCAAAAGAATCAACTTTGTGATTTACTGCTACAATTAATAATTGTCTCAGTAAATGCCCAAACCCTACAGAACTGGTGCCTTCAGAGAGCCACTATGATTACATATTTGGCGTCCCTGAACCGGTTTTCCCTACAGACCACTTGGCCACCCTGACAAGCACAAGCAAGCGGTGTGCTGAATGCACCAGTAGTTGACTAAACTGAGTTTCTTCCCTGAAATGATTTGCTTGCGAAGAGCCAAGTTGCCTTGAATGGATCTTGGAAATCAAATATACGGATGGATTGTTATTCGGTTGGGAGTTTTTAGGGGCGTATTATAAATTGAGTTGGTGAAAAGGCGCTTTTTGTTAGTCTGTCGGGAGGCTGCACAAGGTGTTTAGAGGGAGAACTTCTAAAAGGCAGGCTCTCTATGTTTAACATCAAGAAAGATTTTTTTTTTCTCAATGGAAATGCTCTTTGGCACTTTCAGCTTTACGTAGGGAACAACGTCTGCCGAGATAACTTTTGAGTCAGTGCAAATGGTAATGTGCCACCAAGTATATTTAATATTGGCTGTGGTAGCGAGCTGCTTTTGTTTGTGAAGCCTTTACTTCTTTAAGCTGAATCATCGGCAGGAGTAGCTTATTAAATCTTTGCTCATTGCGCTCCATCAGAAATACCTTATCCATGTTCAAAAGAGATCAGGGGATTTACTTCATGCTTTCACATGGCATACCTTACACGAAAGATTTAATTATGAGACTCAAAATATGCCTGTCTTTTCTTTTTTCGAGGACAAATGGATTATTGAGGTGTAAAGATGGGTTCAAAACCAAAATCATCTGCTATTGCTGCTGTTTCTTCAAATCCTTTAATTGATCATTGATATCGAGGAATAATATTATACAAATTGTGGTTTTCTGTGAATTGCCAATTTTATTGTAATTACATCTTCGTGTACAGATGTCTTGCATGTATCACAAGGTATTACAGATGCAGCAATTCAAAATGGGTGGGGTATTTCGCGGCATACCCCGGTGGGCGTGTCGCGGTGTCATGCAGTATCACGCGGTTAATTGCGTCATCCCGGAAACTATCCGGCGTCACCTTGTAAAACCGCCAGGGGGAGCTTAACCTCTCATGTACAGCATTTGAGCTTTTAATTTTGAATTGTATAACAGCATGTTAATCATCAGTCATTAAAATGTTGGTATATTTTATGAAAGCAAGATTGCTCAGTTGGACAAAAGTACACAACCTACCTTTATCAGAAATATTTATGCATCAAAACCTTTACCGAAGATATTACTAATAGTATTATTAATGGATGACTTTGGACAAGCTGTATACTCAAAGTATAATTTCATTAGCACATTTGTACAAGCACTTGGAATCTGTCCAAGCCATACTTTGTCAGGCATTTTGTTTTACTTCAACAGGCATAAAAACTCCCTTGCTTTTAACAGGGCGTTTCATAATTTCTAACTACGAAAATGATTTAAAATGCGACACTTATCATTCAACTAGAGCTCAAAATATCACATGGATACTCAAGAAGACAGCAAAGACTGTATTAAAAGATACTTGTATGTAGCAACGCTTTCTTTTCCGTATACCAGATTTTATGGAACCACTTCAGAGGGGTGTCAGCCAGTCAGATTCCAGGAATCGGTACTTTAAAGGAAAAATACACGCCGGTATTCCATTTCTCCCTAACGATTTTAAGCATCGAAGTATATAACTAGCATGTGAAATAGCGTGTAAAAAAGTGGTAGTTTTAAGCTTTTCTACTAATATAATATGGAATCACGTTTCTAAAGAATTTAATAACGATATGATTATATTTGTGTACTGCGACAGGGCTGTGTAGGGCTGTTTCGCCTCTCTCTTCATGCAACTTCCCTTGTAGCCTACTGGTCTACGTGCCCAATTATCAACTTACGGGTTGTGTGTTCAAATCCAGCTTGTGCAAACATTTCTTCTAAAAAACAGAATAGCGATATTATGGACAATCAATTGACTTTTATAATTCAAAATATCACAACATGATCGATTCTAAGTCATTTTTGATAACAATGAATAGTCACCTTCTTCCCTTCTGACAATGGTCCCTGTTTCTGCTTCCTGCTTCTAGTGTGTGTGTGTGCAATAGAGTACATTTTTATAGAGAAATGCAGGCTGGACAGTATGCGTTACAATATAAACATTTATATTGATTTAAATCGTGTTCTGATTTAAATCGCAAACACGAGTTTAATTATATGTGTTTTTTAATCATAATCAGGCTAATGCAACATACATTGATACAGTATCTTTGTCTTCTAAGTATCTTAATAAACTTTCAGCATACCTTTCTACCCGTTTAGATTTATATTTCTTGGGATTTTGGGATCAAACGTGGAAGGATTAGATTGTAATCGTTTTTATTTTTCAAATATGAGATTGTATTTCTGAATGTTATGTTACACTTACAGTAGTTCACTGTTTTAAATACATCGAATTAAGAAAGTTATGTGTAGCACTTTAGATATTTTTTTCTGAACCAGGGAAAATCTGATCATGTTTCTCTATAACAATAATAAAAAACTTTATTTTACATATCACCTTTAAAAGTGGCATCTCAAAGCAAAAAAGTAGATGGGAAAAACAGTTAAAAGGGACCAAAGTAAATACCAGACAAACACAAACTTGTTTTTAATAAAATGCTTTTATTCATTCAGCAGAGAGTGAGAGGGACATCCAGCAGGGAGAGACACACACACCGGTTTCCATTGACAAAATTGATTTTTTCCAATTCCTCTTGTCTAACAGGAATGTTTTGTTCTGGACAGACTGTTAGACTAGAGGAAAAGAGCGCCTCCTTCTACGAAGCATTTCGTTGATCCGATCACTAATTCTTTTCCAGTCGCACGCAGTAAGGGTTGAGAATCTCCGATTCACCATGCTACTAATGGTTTCCCGGAGATTGCAAGGCAAGGCAGTTTTGCCTCTGGACCCATCGAAATTTACAGACGTGGTCCACCCCCAGTAAATTTCAAAAGTCACAAGATTTCGAAACACGAGGGCGGCGTAGCGGTCGACTCTTGCTTTCCCGTCTATGGCGATGCATTGCAAGTACAACCCCCCCTCCATCTCCTGAGTGATGGGTAAAAGTTGGATATCTGGGAGAATTATTCGTCCCACTGGCGTCTGTGAATTCCGCTCTGTAAATGGTGCTTCCTGGGGGGAGATAGACGGCGGGGACAGCATCAACAAATTCCTGCGCGGTGGTGAGCGGAGAGGCTGGGATGGAGTGTCCTGAGGCGGTGTGTGCTCTGCGGGGGGCAGAGCTTCCGCCAGGCATTGCAACCTGCGCGGCGGGGAGAGGCACTTTTCGGGAGACAGCTGCTCAACTGTTTGACTGCTGGAACATACTGTCTCCTTCCTCTGCATTTTCAGGAGTGTCTCTAGCCTCCCAATCCTCCCCAGTAATGCGTCGTACTGCTCCCGCTGCTGCCGAAAAGTCTCCACACAAGTGCTGCTTCTACAGGTTGGCACCCTGGCCAGTGGCCGAGAGCAGAGACCCACGGCCTGTGGCAAAATAACATAATTCATGTAAGAAATAAAGTCACACAGTAGTATTCATCAGTCGCGGAACAGAAGTCAAAATAAACTTTTCTTTTTTTCCGTCTTACCGCTTTCTTTTTTACTGTCCTGGTGGTAGATTTCGAAGATCGTTTCGCCCGTGCAGTGTTTTCTTGAAGAACAGGCTACGAAGAAATAATTATAATTGAATTTAAAATTCAAAACGGCAATAATACCTTATAATATGCGCTGAAATCGCGTATTTCAGATGAAGTCTGCTGTATTTGCTTACCCTTCGCTCTTTGGAAGCTGGGGCAGCAGAAGCACCCCGTCTCTTCCCGTAAAAGGTCTTGGTCTCCATATTGTACTATGGTCGCTGTAGTGCAGGTTCGCAGTTTTTTTTGTGATGGGAGCTCACCCAATCCCTTGGTGTATTTATGCTATATTCACATGTACGGCTAGAATGTTCATTGTCTTCCAATGAAAGGTGGGTGCCTTTTGCCGAAGTCGGGAGACATTAGAGGCTTGCCACACCCGGACTGTTAAACCAACGCATTAGCACGTCAAAGCCCATTGAGGACCCGGGCGCAATAGTTGTTTTGTCCCTTGATTTACTGATGTGCATTAATTAAATCTTGTCAGTCAGGTCTTTTTTTCTCTATTTGAATTGTCGTTTACACATGCACGACTTTAAAAGCTAGCAAGACAGGTTTCGATTCACATTAGCTGGCGAGCCTTGTTAACAAAAAAACAAATAATAATGTAACATGCCACTGTTTGTTCATGAACAAAGTTATACTGAGATTTCCTTAGATACGCAATTAAAAAATAAATAAATAAAAATTTGAATCCCCTGCGGAACACATTCCATAAGAATCAGCACTTTAGATCTTTTTTTCTGAACCAGGGAAAATCTGATCATGTTTCTCTATAACAATAATAAAAAACTTTATTTTACATATCACCTTTAAAAGTGGCGTCTCAAAGCAATACTGTAGACCGTAAAAACAGTTAAAAGGGACCAAGGTAAATACCAGACAATCGCAAACGCGTTTTCAATAAAATTATTTTATTCATTCAGCAGAGAGTGACAGGGACATCCAGCAGAGAGAGACACACACACTGGTTTTCATTGACAAAATTGTTTTTTTTCAATTCCTCTTGTCTAACAGGAATGTTTTGTTTGTGGACAGACTGTTAGACTAGAGGAAAAGAGCGCCTCCTTCTACGAAGTGCTAGTTTAGTACTATAAAATACTATTAAAATCTGTAATCTTTCCACTTGTACTGTAAGTCATCGGAAAGTTTCTGCTTTGTGTAAGGATGGTATCGAAAAGCAATCTTAAGTGGTGAGAAAGCTGTGCTCAATGTATTTAAGGGACTTAAAAGTAAAAGGAGATGCTTCATATTACTTGACTAATTTTAAAAACGAAGTTATAAATGCAGACGCTCCCTCGGTGCCGCGCCGGGTGTAAATATCAAAATATACATACCCAACACTGATTGTACCCATCTGTCATGCAAATAAAACACCTTGAATTGAATTGAATTGAGGGAGAGAGGGGGGAAGGGGGAGAGAGATAACTAGGACTCAAGGCAAATAAGATACAATCCACAGGCATTCACAACAGCAACATATGAAACGTTTGCACGTATAGTTAAGTTATTACTTGGTTTTCAAAGTGCAATGAAATACAATATTGTTGTTGTTGCTGTTCTGGTTGTTTTTATCCTGTAAAGCGTTTTGAGAAGCCACCTTTAAAGGCGATATATACTGTAAAACCGCTAATTCTTATGGAATGTGTTCCGCAGGGGATTCAAATTTTTATTTAAAAGTAAAATCACCTTTAAAATTGGTAGTACCTTTTTTAGTACTATATTTTTGTATTATATTCCCTATTAATCAAACTCTAAGAGTATGTATCGGCTTGTCAGTCAGGTCTTTTTTCTCTATTTCAATTGTCGTTTACACATGCACGACTTTAAAAAGCTAGCAAGACAGGTTTCAATTCACATTAGCTGGCGAGCCTTGTTAACAAAAAAACTAATAATAATGTAACATGCCACTGTTTGTTCATGAACAAAGTTATACTGAGATTTCCTTAGACAGCGATTAAAAAATAAACGTTTCATATGTTGCTGTTGTGAATGCCTGTGGAGTGTATCTTATTAAGCTCTAAATTGCATTTTGAGCGCGGTTTTTGACTTTTTTTAAATTGCATTTTGGGCGCGGACAGCACATACAAGGGTTAATGAACTGCACCAAGAAATTTAAAATAGTATTCTTTAGGTGTGAGGGTAGGAGTGGACCACAGCAGGCATAATCAGCAAACCAGGAAAACAAAGAACAGGACAGGTGAAATGTGTATCCAGAAAGCGAATGATCAGAAAAAGGAAATGGTGTTACGCCCAGGTTTTCGACCCAATTGTTTTAACTTGCTAATGCATCAGACACATTTCCTTGCGTATTGTGTTTTAAATAAAATAGGAGTGTCTTTCCCTGGCATTAGCTCATCGGTATGGTGTAAGTTTTATCTGTACCATACCATACAGTATATAGGTACAGAATTCAAGCTGCACCACTGTATCGCTTTGGTAAGGGGACGGACAATGACTAAAATCACGAAGACTCTCTCACACCAAATAATGAAGATGAAAAGAAACGGGAAGTCAACACGGGACATTGTACAGCAGTTGGCTTCGATGGACATCTTCGTTTCTGAAAGCACAGTGAGATGGCATTATAAAGGGGAGAGGAGGCAAAGAGAATCTAAACCGAGGACGATTCAAAGGTAAATAAATTTTTAAAAATACCTTTCTTGCATGTAAATACAACTACGCACATTATTTTTAAAACTAACTGCTGATCTCTTTTTTTTCAAGTCTTATTGTGCGAGCTATCGACAAACTGACTGATGAAAATGATGAGCTACCGGCGATGCAAGTCCAAAGACGGCTATGGGCTGACCTCGGTGCGAACATTAGCCCGACATCGATAAAAAGAGTACGCAGGAGGCTTGGATGGAGATACAGAAAAACCAACACAAGCCCCATGATAAGGCAAAAAAACAAAGAGGAAAGACTCAAGCAAGCGCTCCAATGGATTGAACAGGGGGAGGCATTTCAGGATGTACTTTTCACCGACGAAACAACAGTGGCTCTGGAACAGTTTTCAACAATGGCATTTTGCAAAAAGGGGAGATATGTGGACAAGCCAAAGCCCAAACATCCACTGAAGGTTCACGTCTGGGGGGGTATATCTAGAAGAGGCCCGGGACCACTTCTTATTTTCGAAGGAATTATGGACCGTGTATTCTTCGAGGAAGTTGTGGTCACACAGCATGCTGCCCCATATATCAGGGAGCAGTTTGGATCAAGGCACCGTCTCTTTCAAGACAACGATCCGAAACACACAGCAGCAAGGGCGAGGCTTATAGCAGAAGGAGTGAACTGGGTGAAAACTCCAGCCGAATCCCCAGATCTAAATCTGATAGAGATGGTTTGGCATTCGTTGAAAGACTACGTTCGGAAAACTGCTAAGCCCGTCACAAAGCAGGAACTGATCAATGCAATCTATAAATTCTGGGAGGAAGAACTGACCGAACAAAATTGTAAAAATTTTATTAACAGGCTGTTTCGTGTTCTTCCTAGGATTGTTGACCGGGGCGGGGGACATTCGGGAATGTAAGTCTGAGAAAGACAGTCTCACGTTTGTGGACAGTCTGTCCACAAACAAAACATTCCTGTTAGACAAGAGGAATTGAAAAAAAACAAATTTTGTCAAATACTTTTTTTGAATCCCCGGCGGAACACATTCCATAAGAATCAGCGCTTTACTTCGCGCTTTACAACCCTTACTTCGTGCGACTGGAAAAGAATTAGTGATCGGATCAACGAAATGCTTCGTAGAAGGAGGCGCTCTTTTCCTCTAGTCTAACAGTCTGTCCACAAACAAAACATTCCTGTTTGACAAGAGGAATTGAAAAAAAACAATTTTGTCAATGGAAACCGGTGTGTGTGTCTCTCTCTGCTGGATGTCCCTCTCACTCTCTGCTGAATGAATAAAAGCATTTTATTAAAAATGCGTTTGTGTTTGTCTGGTATTTACTTTGGTCCCTTTTAACTGTTTTTCGATCTACTGTATTGCTTTGAGATGCCACTTTTAAAGGTGATATGTAAAATAAAGTTTTTTATTATTATTATAGAGAAACATGATTAGATTTTCCTTGCTTCAGAAAAAAAGATCTAAAGTCCTACACATAACTTTCTTAATTCGATGTATTTAAAGCAGTAAACTACTGTAGGTGTAACATAACATTCAGAAATACAATCGAGAATAGTTTTGTGGTGTTTGTTTAGATGAAACGTTCCTAAAACGTATAACGTAACAAAATTAAAGACGATTAAAATCTGTAATCTTTCCCCTTGTACTGTATGTCATCGGAAAGTTTCTGCTTTGTGTAAGGATGGTATCAAAAAGCAATCTTAAGTGGTGAGTAGCTGTGCTCAATGTATTTAAGGGACTTAAAAGTAAAAGGAGATGCTTCATATTGCTTGACTAATTTTAAAAACGAAGTTATAAATGCAGACGCTCCCTCGGTACTAGTATTTTAGTACTTAGTACTAAAGCACTAAGTATTTATTTTAGTACTAAAAATAAGATACACTCTACAGACATTCACAACGGCGACTGTCAGAAGATAGGACACAGCGGCTCAGGCACCTGCTGAATGGAAAAGGGGCACTTTAATGTTCTGTATGGCTAGTACTAAAGCCAATACTAATATTCAATACTTTAATATTCTTTTCTGTATGTTTAACAATAGTGGGTACTGGCCTTATTCGTCCCTGCTCCTGTTGTTAGGTGTTAATGTGTTGTTAAGTGTGAATTTGTACCTGTTTCCCTGAGGTCTGGCTTTTTTTCTGGAAAACCATAACTCTGGTCTTGTCCAGATTGACTGTCGGCGCCCAGGTCTGACAGTGCTGCTCCAGCAGCGCCAGGTTCTGGCGCAGCCTCTGTTCTGTGGGCGACAGCGGGACCAGGTCGTCTGCAAAGAGCAGGAACTCGATTTCCATAATTAATGCAGATCAGTAAATCAAGGGACAAAACAATTATTGCGCCCGGCTCCTCAATGGGGTTTGACGTGCTAATGCGTTGGTTTAACAGTCCGGGTGTGGCAAGCCTCTAATGTCTCCCGACTTCGGCAAGAGGGACCCCCCTTTCATTGGAAGACAATGAACATTCTAGCCGTACATGTAAATATAGCATAAATACACAAAGGGATTGGGTGAGCTCCCATCACAAAAAAAACTGCGAACCTGCACTACAGCGACTACAGTACAGTATGGAGACCAAGACCTTTTACGGGAAGAGACGGGGTGCTTCTGCCGCCCCAACTTCCAAAGAGCGAAGGGTAAGCAAATACAGCAGACTTCATCTGAAATACATGATTACAGCGTATATTTCAAGGTATTATTGCTGTTTTGAATTTTAAATTCAATTATAATTATTTATTCGTAGCCTGTTCTTCAAGAAAACACCGCACCGGCGAAACGATCTACCACCAGGACAGTAAAAAAGAAAGCGGTAAGACGGAAAAAAAGAAAAGTTTATTTTGACTTCTGTTCCGCGACTGATGAATACTACTGTGTGACTTTATTTCTTACATGAATTATGTTATTTTGCCACAGGCCGTGGGTCTCTGCTCTCGGCCACTGGCCAGGGTGCCAACCTGTAGAAGCAGCACCTGTATGGAGACATTTCGGCAGCAGCGGGAGCATTATGATGCATTACTGGGGAGAATTGGGAGGCTAGAGTTCCAGCAGTCAAACAGTTGAGCAGCTGTCTCCCGAAAAGTGCCTCTCCCCACCGCGCAGGCTGCATTGCCCGGCGGAAGCTCTGCCCCCCGCAGAGCACACACCGCCTCAGGACACTCCATCCCGGCCTCTCAGTTCACCACCGCGCAGGAATCTGTTGATGCTGTCCCCGCCGGCTATCTCCCCCCAGGAAGCACAGCGGAATTCACAGATGCCAGTGGGAGGAATAATTCTCCCAGATGTCCAACTGCTACCCATCACCCAGGAGATGGAGGGGGGGTTGTACTTGCAGTGCATCGGCATAGACGGGAAAGCAAGAGCCGACCGCTACGCCGCCCTCGTGTTTCGAAATCTTGTGACTTTTGAAATTTACTGGGGGTGGACCACGTCTGTAAATTTCGATGGGTCCAGAGGCAAAAGAGCCTTGCCTTGCAATCTCCGGGAAACCATTAGTACGATGGTGAATCGGAGATTCTCAACCCTTGCTGCGTACGACTGGAAAAGAATTCGTGATCGGATCAACGAAATGCTTCGTAGGAGGAGGCGGTCTTTTCCTCTTGTCTAACAGTCTGTCCACAAACAAAACATTCCTGTTAGACAAGAAGAATTGAAAAAAAAAAATTTTGTCAATGAAAACCGGTGTGTGTGTCTCTCCCTGCTGGATGTCCCTCTCACAAACTGCTGAATGAATAAAATAATTTTATTGAAAACGAGTTTGCGATTGTCTGGTCTTTAAATTCTTGAGATACGTGATTCCATATTATATTCCCTTTTAATCAAATTCTAAAAGTATGCTTGTTGACTCCGGTATCGCGTTAGTTAAAGACTTCGATGCTTAAAATGTTTAGGGAGAAATGGAATACTGGTGTGTATGTGTGTAAGTACCGAGACCAGCCATATACTGTATGTTTAAGTTCCAAAATTAATATCGTTTATGGGCTTCACACGCGTTGCAGTATGCTCAGGCACTAAGTAAAAGGAGATGCTTCGTATTGCTTGACTAATTTTAAAAACTAAGTTATAAATGCAGACGCTCCCTCTATGCGCTGCTCTGGTGCGTCGGCTCCTACACAGTGCCTGTCTGCCGTAAGCGTTACAATATACTAAATACTAAATACTAAAGCCAATACTGGCTCAATGGGCTTTGACGTGCTAATGCGTTGGTTTAACAGTCCGGGTGTGGCAGGCTTCCAATGTCAACTCGACTCGATTGGAAGACAATGAACGTATTTTAGCCCTAAATGAATTAATAGCAAACATGGTTTACATAAAATACATTTTTCCAAGAAAGTTTATAATAATACGATCTATAGTTGAAATCTGAGCCTACTTTAAAAATAAAGGAAAAGCATTTTCAGAGAGCAATCACACTGTGTTTATGTAGAAAAAGTGATTAGGTTTATGAGCAATCTAATTACCTATTCGCTTAAAACGCTATATAAAATAAAGTTTATTTAGAGATGAATGATCAGTGTCGCAGTTTAAATAATGTGAGTCAGGAAACTAACACAGCGCCACCGGATTTAATAACGCAATAAAAACGCTATAAAATAATGTGACACAGTACAGCACAGTACAACAATACTGACCATGACTTTAGAAGCATAAATTACCTTACACTCAATTTAAACACAAGCTGTCTTTCTGTATGAACCTCTAAGCTGGTTCATACAGAAAATGTAGAAATGCATTAGCCTGATCATGATTAAAAAACACATAATTAAACACGCGTTTGCGATTTAAATCAGAACACGATTTAAATCAATATAAATGTTTATATTGTAACGCATACTGTCCAGCCTCCATTTCTCTATAAAAATTTACTGTTGCACACACACACACAATAGAAGCAGGAACCGCTGTCAGAAGGGAAGATATGTTCAAAATATCGCAAATATCGATCATGTTGCGATATTTTGAAATATAAAAGTCAATTGATTGTCCATAATATCGCTTACCTATTTTTTCGAAGAAATGTTTGTTAAAATAAAAGTCCAGCACCAGCTGGATTCAAACACACAACCTGCCAGTTGGTAGTCACACACCTAGACCAGTAGGCTACAAGACAGCTCGCATGATCAGGCAGGCGAAACAGCCCTACACAGCCCTGCCGCAGTACACGGATATAATCATACCGTTATTAAATTCTTTAGATACGCGATTCCATATTATATTCCCTTTTAATCAAATTCTAAAAGTATGCTTGTTGACTCCGGTATCACGTTAGTTAAAGACTAAGAAGCTTAAAATGTTTAGGGAGAAATGGAATACTGGTGTGTATTTTTTTCTTTAAAGTACCAAGACCAGCTATATACTGTATGTTTACGTTCCAAAATTAATATCGTTTACGGCCTTCACACGCGTTACAGTATGCTCCTATTCTTTTTATGCTCAGCTACTAAGATTTCCCTTCAGTGGTAAAATTCAATATCTACAACGGGCACAGTAAAGACGTTTACAGTAAGTCTTTCTACGACAGACCAACGGACCACGAGTGCCCCTGTCGGTCAACCAATCACGCACCGCGGTACCCCGTGTCATCATACCTGCGGTACGTTTCTGTACCGCTCACTTTGAATGGCTGCATCTGTAATTACAGTGACATAACCTTGTTGCTAGATCATATTGTTCCTAAAGGTTTACAACATCCTCTAAAAAGGAGGAGGCAGATTGGCGGATACATGACCCAAATGATGAAGAAGTGTCCATCTAAATTAAACCACACGGACATGGAGAGGAAAAGATAGGCGGCCGCTTCTAAAAAGAGGTAAGGACTCCTCTTTTCTAAAAAGTCCCTTGTCCTCTCCATGTTGCTGTGGTGGATTCAGGGTTTTCCTGAAGCTGAAGCAAATACAACAGAACAATGAGTTAATGGTGTATGTGTTTTTAGATGCCTCTTTTGTGAAGGTGGGGTAGAAAAAGAGGGATTGCTAAAGGAATAGCGTCTCGCCCTGCCCGTGCGAAAAAATCCAGGTGTTGCATCCTGGTACACGACTGCAGTACGGCTGAAGGTAGTAACTAGAACTGTACTCGCAGAAGAGCCGAAAATGGTAACTCAATTCAACTGTGTGTTTAAAGCCAGGATTTGGAACCTGGTCCGTGTTCCTGTATTGTGATAGTTCGTCAGTTTGTCTCGACTGGGGGATTCCGCGGGGCGCGTGGGAGACGTGAAAATGGTTTGGTGTGAAGAAAAAAAGTTTGATTAATCCAAAGTGAAACTTAAAAGAAATATTGACTGTCAGACGGAATTTAGGCTGAACAGGAATGTAGAAAAGTGTATGAATATTTGGATAAAAATAAACAATAGTTAGAGGAATATTTGAGAATTCAACAGAATATCATAGATGAGACGCAAAAATCCCTGATGGAAAAGCTAAAAGCAATGGCTGAACGAAACGAAGTTATATATGCAGAAAAAGAAACAGCGAAACAAGAAATAGAACGCCTTAAGAGAGAATCTGGGAGAAGGGTGGGAATTAGTGTGGAGATTTTTGAAAGAGCATTACCCACCGAAAACTGATTAGAGAAAAGTAACAGCATGTCAGCAGAAGGAAGTGAGGATGTTTTCAGATTTTACAGAAAGGTTTATAGCTTTATGGATAGTATACTCGGGGTTAGCCGATGAAAAGGAAGTGAATGAAGATACTTCCACAGTAATAAAACAAATTTACTTGAGTGTGTTAAAACCTGATGTTGCCAAGAATGTACAACTATGCTTTCCTGATATTACGGACAGTGGAGACAGATTTGATTTAATAACTCGCGAAGCATGCATGCAGAAGTGCGAGCGCTGCAAATGGGAGGTAAAAAGACTCCCAAGGAGGAGAAAAGGGAGCCGCCAGTTTGTCGAAATTATTGTGCGACTTTCATGTTATACCGAGATATAAAACCCCAAAGACAAAACTACTAATAAGCTGGTGTGCAGTTACTAAAAAAAAATGTGTTTTTTGGAGAAATTGGAAGAAAAAGGCTTGATTTCACAATTAAAGACCATGTCAGAAGCTGAAACGAGAGCCGTGTGTGAACTAACAGTTTTAATCTAGTAAACACCTCTGTAGCCTTCCTAAATTTATCTCAGGATTGAAATAATCTTACAGTGTGCAGTAACTGGGGGACACAGGAGCACAGCTGTCCTGTTTTTAGACTAAAACAGCATAAAGATGTGATATAAAGTTTTCTAACGGGTAACAGGAGGCTACAGGAGAAGGGGTGCAAGGGTTGTGTTTAAAGCAAATATAAGCTGTCACAGTCTGCTTGGGAAAAGATGTACAGTTTCAACTACTGATGTGGGTGGGGGACACCCCAGACCTATTTTAGGCCCAGACTGCAGCATTTTATAAGGAATTACTGCATGAAATAGCATTTATGTAAACTAACTCAATAGAGTTATGTGATATTGTGATTGTTTTACCTAATGAGGGAATCCATAAGGCCGGGCTACTCCAAGTATTGGATCTTGAGAGGAAAAAAAAGGAGTATAAAACCAACTACATGATAAAGCCAGGGTGAATGCCTTCTCAGAACGAGCTTGTCTAGTGACGTATTGGTTTAAGGGGGGTAGTGCAGTCTAAAGACAAAATTGCCTTGACCCCTGCAGCAGAAACTGTTTTTGATGTTTTGAAACAAGCTTTCTTGCAGGCACTGGCCCTGGACTGGATTCCCTCAGACAGATCATCTGTATGTAAGTGAAAGAAATGGGTTGTGAGCCGTTGTGCTGGTGCAGGAGCATGGAGATAGGCATCGTCTAGTGGGTTATTATTATTCAGGACCCCTTGATGCGGTGGCCAAGGGGCCGTGTTTATGTGTTGTGCAGGCTACCTGCCTGGCTGTATAAACTGTGAATAATCTGGTGTAGAACTAGCAGACCGAATGAAAAGTTTAATTGAAACTTGTAAATATGCTAAATGGAAAACTGTAGCAATTTATAAAGACTGTATATATACATTTGGTGTATGCCACAATTTTGGATGGCAGTGAAGGAATAGGGATTTCCCCAACATGGCAGGGACTCCAGGTAAGAATGCTGGGTTTGTCTCTGAACTGTTAGAAGCTTTGCAGCTGCTGACTGAAGTAGCTGTGGTAAAGTGTAAATCACATAATAAAGAAATGTTTCCAGTAACTCGAGGGAACAACTTTGCAGATGTAGCTGTCAGGTGCGCAGTCCTGGTAGAACAGGAGTCTGAGACCCCTGTGAGACCTCTGTTGGTGAAAAGGGGACAGCTACAGCTAGAGGCCTCTAAAGCAGAGAAAAGGACATGGTTAGAAAAGTGTGTGGTGCTGCCAGCACACTGGATGCCCTGCATGCCCTCACAGCCCTCACAGCCTAATGCCCTTTGTAGCTCGACAAATGCACTCTGTCGGACACCTGTGTGCGAGTCAAATGGTGTGCTGGTTACCCAAACCTGGGTGGGGACCGTATTCGGGGTGAGATGGACTGAGATCACCCTCAGTCTGCTGGAACAGTGGAATGAAGGAACAGAAAAGATTGACTAGACATCAGACTGAAGGAGCGCCATGGGATACGGGCTGGATCAAACAGAACTGTGTAATAGAGCCTGTTTGATATCATCACAGGCCAATCAACGAAACTTCCTGGAGGGATGAATTTGGCTAATGGATTGTTGAATTTGCTAATTCTCTATTGTAGTATTGTAGGTTGTTAATTGAAGTGGTGCACGGGGCTGGTGAACAGGTGCTGGTGAACAGGTGCTGGACACTTGGAGACCTCCAGTAGAGGGAAGAGGGAAGACACGACCTGATACCTGGCGAGTGGGTGTGGTGGGTGTGGTGAGGAAGATATACCCTGCCAGATGTTGCAACCCTGCTGGGAAGGACCATATCAAGTGCAACTGACTACCGACTCTGCCATCTGAGTGACAGGATGAGATCGCTGGATCTACGCATTGCGCCGACACCGAACCACTGCACCAGAGACTGAGTGAACATTAATTATTATATTGTCACTGTTTCTGTGTTTGTTGAGCTTCCTGAGGGGGGGCGACAGTGTACCTGTTAAGTGTAAGGAGCTTTACTTTACATAAAATGGGGATATGGAATCAATACTTTATCAGTCAGCCACAAATAATAACCAGAGCTCATGTTGGGATTGTATTGCTATAAAAGATGCTCATGGGAGTAATCCCTTTTGATAGAGGTGATTATTTAGGTTTATTGGCATGGGTAAATAGCCCTGCTTTCAGTCTGAGTGTAACTCAGATGTATTAGAATGGAAATAACTGTATGCTCCTCGCTATAATCACAGTTTTAGGCCATTCTCTATTAGGGTGATAGACAGCTGTTTAGGTGACCCAGCTGTTGACCAATCTTGTAAAAAAAAAACCCTAAGAAAAATGCTGGGCTCCAGCCCACAGGGATTTACCTGTGCTGTAGGAACTAATGCATGAATAAGGAGACTGGATTCTGGTGAAAGACAGGAAAAAGAGGTGGTGTTCGCTCAGGTGGAGGGGGCCGTGCCAGGTGTCCTGAATTCATGCTTCCCACTGTAAAAAGGTCACAAACGAACTGAGCAAAGAGCAGGAGTGATGTCTCCACAGGGATAGATGGGGATCACATGCTTGGGACTGATGTGCACAGCCTTTTTCCTTTTTATGTGGAAGCCTGTCACCCAGAAGCCCAGAAAGAGGAGGAATCTAAACGCAAAGCCTCTTTGTATACAAACTGGCTGAATGAAACTGATAATGAGGGGGATATGAGTAATTTGTGGTACAAATTTATAAATCATACTGTAAAGTTAAAGAAATGTAATGCATCTTGTTATGTATGTGCTTTAATGCCTCATTCTACAGCCTCACCCATTTCTCTCCTGGTTAGAATCACTGTTTGGGCCAGGGGGAATGTTTTTCTTTAAGTTACTAACACCGACTATAGGGGCTGTGATACTTGTCTTTCTGTTTTTGTGTTGCTGTACAAAATATATTATTCCAATGCTTTGAAATATGGTAATGAATATGTTTGCGCATCAGTATGTTCTGATAAGAACGCAAGAATCCGAAGTATGGGAGCCTCCTGGGAGTCCATATGAAGAATCTAACTTTTAATCATTTTCAAGAATAAAAAGAAGGGAATTGAAGTGGAAATCTAATAAGTAAATTGATTCTTAAAAATGTAGAGAGCTTTGAAAAAAATATATTGGTGCTTTTAGATAATGTATTTCAAGGATGTAAATGCTGTGCTACAGTGCGTGCAGAATTTTAGAAAACAGTTCGTCAACAAAGTACACTGTTTAGGTTAGTTTAGAAGACAATGTACCAAAACAATATATGCTGTCTGGGTCATTAGAATTAGCTGAAAGTAACTGATTAGCTTTGAATAACAAATCTAGTTTTTCTTCTCTCGCTCTATGATGTAATCTGTTTTCTCTTAGAGAAAGGGGAAGTTTTAGAAGGGCTCCCAATATTGCAATATTGAAATAAAGACTTTACTCAGGTGAGAACTCTCTTTTGTGGCTTCCTTGATAGTTATATTTCCATGACAGAACACACAGCTTCATTACCGAATACATATGCAGGACAACTAGAGAAGACGTTTTACAGAGGAAGGATTTTTAGAAACATCCCATCAGTGACATCACTGAAGTCAACTCCTAGGTACTGTAACTGTCGTGTGGATAGTTTCACAAGAATCAGACAAAGGTTTAAGCATCGCTTGTTCTAGATAAAACTGCAAAAAAAAAACAACAACCCATAATGTACTTCTTTGCGGCTCTGTTTGCCCAAATCATATATTCACAACGTGAAATTTAGAAAATCATATTACGTAACCAAAATCCGCAATATGGAAACAGAACCTGTGTAATTGTTGATAGATGATGTACTCGTAACATTTTTACAAGACGAACTACAACATTTAAAAAATGACTTGTATGTACTTGATATCTCTAATCAATCCACGGCGACATTGTTAAAGCAGAGTCCCAGTAAAAATAAACTAAAACGCCCTGGGCATACCGTTTCGCGCTTCTTATTAGTTGCTCAAAAGTAATTTGACCGTATGAAATGCATAATATAAACCTAGAAACATATACGTGAGCAGTATTTACATACTGTAGTATCGGTGTTAAGACATACCTCTCAAATACTGTAAATCAAGTTAAAAATATCTCAAGACCGATTCTGGTCATAATGAAACCAATGTTTCGTGTATGTTTTCTTTAAAGTACCGAGACCAGCCATATACTGTATGTTTATGTTCCAAAATTAATATCGTTTATGGCCTTCACACGCGTTGCAGTATGCTCCTATTCTTTTTATGCTCAGCTACTAAGATTTCCCTTCAGTGGTAAAATTAGATATGAATATTCAATACTTAAACGGGCACAGTTAAGACATTAAATATACATATACATACTGTATACAGTACAGTTTTCATACAGTAATATGTTTATGTTCCTAAATCAATCTCTTTTATGAGCATGTGAAAGGCATGGTGAATCGATTCTCAAAAATTACTGTACTTTGCATGATTGGAAACAAATGCGTGATTGCAAAATGCTGTGGTGTTACTTTTACAAAGACGGTCAATGAAAAAAAGAATGTTGACCAGGGCAATACTTTGAGTTTACACTTACAGCTTGTCCAAGGTCATTCATTATTAATACTATTAGTAATATCTTCGTTAAAGACTTTGATGGCCACAGCTCAAACATGAGAGGTTGAGCTTTATTAGCTCCACCTTGCCAAAATTCCGGATACTATTATTTTGCTTGTCATATTATAGGAGAATTTACGGTAACTAGCGGTATTTACCGGTAACTCGCGGTATTTACCTGTAACTTGCGGTAGACTGCGTACAGCGTACCGGAAAATAATGCGGTATCGCCCACGCATTTTGAATGGCTGCATCTGTATGTCCCCCAGCTCTGAGCCCATTGGGCCTGCTGGTGGGACTAGAGCTGCAGCGTCGCCATGCTGGTGGGGGTCAGTTCGGCTTTTCTGTTGGAATGAACAGGGGGGTTACATGATGGTGCTGTCTGTGGTCTGGCTGTCCTGCTGGTCTGGATGAGGGGTGCGTAGTGTGGTGCAGGTTCTTGTCCCATCCTGCTCTTGGTCCAGGTTGGAGGGTTGCACTGATTCTGAGTCTTGTTAGCTGGTATGGATGGGTTTGGGGGTGTTGATACCAGAGTGGTCCGGGGGGGGGTGCAGGTGTCTCAGGGGCATTCTTGTTTTTCTGTGAGTTCAGGTTGATTCTGTTGGTTTTGCCACGAATCTCCCTTACGCAGGCAAGCGCTCCCGCATTCCTACGAGCTCTCCCCGTACCAAACGTGCACGTGTCAATCAGTCCTCTGCTTAAACCCTCATCTGCCCCCCCGGTCATTGCTCACGATTGAGATTCTCTCCCGGAGCTTACCTACTAACTACGCCTTTGCCTTACTATGACTTCTCCCCTGGACCTCGACCCCGCTTTTCCGACTACCGCTTTAGCCACTCGATTTTGTACCTTCGCCTGTTTTACGCTTTATCGGATCCTGACCCCAGCCTGTCTCTTCGTTTACGCCTCTGCCTTCTGAATCCACACCGACGCAACTTCTACACCTTCCCGGACTCCGACCCCTGCCAGTCCCTCGACTACACTTTCGCCTGTCGATTCTGTGCCTACGCCTGTGCTACATGTGGAAGACCGAGTCAAAAGGTCAGGACAGTGACTATGCGTGGGAAAGGTTTTCTGTTCGCACCTAAGACCACTGTCTTAGGTGCAAACTAAAGCCTGTGATTCCTCACACCCATTCAACCAGAGAAAATTGAAACAGATTGTAGGATGCCAAATGGCACCCCCCTGTCCTGTTTGTTTGACTTCTGACACTGCCCCTTTCCCTGTATGTTCCTTTGATATGTTAAAGTATTGCCTACTTTTAATGTATAAAAAAGGAAAGTATAACTTCAGTCCAGTGAGCATGTCTTGAGTGCTAGGGGAAACCCTTTCTCTGTGATATGCTCCCCTTCAGCTGATTGTATTAAAGTTCTATGTTGACAATCTCCCAACCTGAGTGAAGACTGAGTTTTTTTCGACATACGCCTTCCCGGACTCGGACCCCTGCCTGTTTACTCCGACTACGCCTGCGTCTCGTGCCAACCCTACCAAGGGCACCGCATTGGATCCCTATCCTCAGCAGTCAGCCCCTGCGTGACAGGTTCTGAGTGTCTTGGTTACATCCGTTTGTGTGTATAGATGAAAAAGCTATTGAAGAGCACCCCGACACCCCCCACCCATCTCGGTGGAAGTTGCCATGTTCAAAAAATTAAAGTTTCACACAACAAAGCATGACTTTGAAAGGTCAGGAGGCCTGCCTAATGGTGGTGCTGGCCCCACTAGCACCTCTTCCAGCAGCAACCTTAGTTTTTCCCAGGAGGTCTCCCATCCAGGTACTGACCAGGCTCACACCTGCTTCAGTACTGAAGGCTGCTGATTATGGCCAGCAGCCATATCACCCTGCAACTCACAACTGGCAACCCACTGAAGCTAAGCAGGTGTGAGCCTGGTCAGTACCTGGATGGTAGACCTCCTGGGAAAAACTAAGGTTCCTGCGGGAAGAGGTGCTAGTGGGGCCAGCAGGGGGCGCTCACCCTGCGGTCCATGTGGGTCCTAATGCCCCAGTATAGTGACGGGGACACTATACTGTAAACAGGCGCCTTCCTTCGAATGAGATGTAAAACTGAGGTCCTGACTCTCTGTGGTCATTACAAATCCCATGGCGTTTCTTGAAAAGAGTAGGGGTGTAACCCTGGCGTCCTGGCCAAATTTCCCCATTGGCCCTTACCAATCATGGCCTCCTAATAATCCCCCTCTTTGAATTGGCTACATTTCTCTTCTCTCCTCCTCACTGATAGTGGTGAGTGTTCTGGTGCACTATGGCTGCCGTCGCATCATCCAGGTGGATGCTGCACATTGGTGGTGGTGGAGGGGAGTCCCCATTACCTGTAAAGCGCTTTGAGTGGAGTGTCCAGAAAAGCACTATATAAGTGTAAGCAATTATTATTATTATTATTAATGAGCACAACACTTGATTACAGTAAAAAAATCATTAAAAAATAAAGAAATGTTCCACAACTCAAAGCGAGGTTGTATAAGGTTAGGTGAAATGTCTGATGTAAAACACCTGGTTGCTGCACTGTGGTTGTTGTGCTTGAAGAGCTATTGACTCGTGAATAGCACCCTCCTATCACCATGTACCGCCTGTCTAATGGTGCCATATTGAAAACATCATAAAAAAATAAAGAAAAGGGACACAGCCACAGCAAGATTGTATAAGGTTAGGGGGCCTGTCTGGTGTGTAAAACACCTGGTTGCAGCACTGTGGTTGTTGTGCTTGAAGAGCTATTGACTCGTGAATACCACCCCCCTATCCTCATGTACCGGCTGTCTAATGGTGCCATATTGAAAAAATCATTACAAAATAAATAAAGGGGCCACAGCCACAGCAAGGTTGTATAAAGTTAGGGGGCCTGTCTGGTGTGTAAAACACTTGGTTTCAGCAGTGTGGGTGCTGTATTTGAAATGCTATTGAGCCATGAAGAAGACCCACCTATCCCAATGTATTACCTGAAGTGTTACCTTCAGAAAATCATAAAAAAATAAAGAAAGGGGTCACAGCCACAGCAAGGTTGTATGAGGTTAGGGGGCCTGTCTGGTGTGTAAGACATATGGTTTAAGCAGTGTGGCTGTTGGATTTGAATTGCTATTGCAGGGGCAATGCTTGTTAATAAGACAGAATTAAGCATTGGTATGCTGTCCTAAAGGAGGCCCCATCTCACCCTCCATCTCTGTGGTGCAACCACAGAGAAAGTATTCATGCAGGCTGATTTAAGATGTTTTCTTTTGATAAGGAACAAGCTCCCAGACGGGGATGCACTTAGCTAAGCCTGGCTATCATGATCAATGGTCATCCATTGGCGCCTATCAGTCTAGAGAGTGCCGAATGGACATCTGGACTGCATTCCTAAGTATCAAGAGAAAGTGACTTATATCTCATCTTGACCAACCAATCAGGGACTGGCAGGGCGTGGTAATACCATGTGGGTCTCCAATGCCCACCAAACTCTCAACCAATCAGCACACATCTGGGTCTTGGTCAAAAAGGGAGCGCAAGCTCAGATCGGGGCTCTCCTTGGCCATTTTCGTGCATCCTCAGAGACAATCACGTGACAACTGCTGTTGTCTGCAAAAGGACTTGGACTTTGTTCTAAGCGCAAGGCCGAGGATCCCGTACGTACTCAGAATTCTGCCAACGTGAATGCTCCGCTTGATCAACGGCAGCCTACAGTTGGACCCTCGTCGACAACCTGAATAGCTTATTCAGAAGCAGCGCTGGACCAGGAACTAACCAGCTTCTTCCCAGGCAAAAGAGTGACTTGTGAGGACTCGCGGTCACACTCTGTGCATAGAGACTTTCTACTAGCCAGCCGGACTGCTGGTAGATCCCCTCGGAGCAACGACTGCCCTGCGCGCCGCAGTCAGATTTCTCCGCCCGTCCTACTCCGAGCTGCACCTTGACTGGTTGGCCGGTAGCCAGAGAACGCCGACACAACGCCCATTGGACAACCGCTGCAACAGAGGCTGCAACAGAGCCTGTCAGCTGGTTTGGTGTTCGTGCCGGGAGATTCCAAATCCATACACAGTGGATAAGTAAACCCCATGTTCTACATTGCGTCTCGAGAATTCAATTGTACCTCAACACAAGTTGTTATCAATTTAATTCATGAGTAATGTATTTACTTCCGAGTTTAGAGTAACAGTGGGTAATAACACTGGTTAGCGATTTGGTAACCGAACGATATATATATTGAAATATATTCTCTGTTGTGTATCTCTTTGTGTTTGCATCTCTTCGAGATTAAATACCTTGTATATTGATAACCCTCACAGTAAGGTCTGCCGCTCGTATCCAGGCAGACTAGTATATCTTTGGTGCACAATTTATATTAATACATGTATCTCGTGTATTGAACCCGTGTGTGTGCGTTGTTAGTTGTTCTGACGATTGATTTTCTAAAAGCTACAACGAACAACCTCGTGATTACTGTTACAATTAATAATTGTCTCAGTAAACCCATTAAACCACTACACTATTGAGCCATGAAGAAGACCCACCTGTCCCAGTGTATTACCTGTAGTGTTACTTTCAGAAAATCATAAAAAAATAAAGAAAGAGGCCACAGCCACAGCAAGGTTGTATGAGGTTAGGGGCCCTGTCTGGTGTGTAAAACATATGGTTTCAGCAGTGTGGCTGTTGTATTTGAATTACTATTGAGCCATGAAAAAGACCCACCTATCCCAGTGTATACCTGTAGTGTTATCTTCAGAAATTCATAAAAAATAAAGGTTCCACAACCCAAAACAAAGCTGGGAAAAGTCAGAAGACCTGCTTAGTGTGCAAAACACTTACTTGCAGCATTGTGGGTGCTGTGATTTAAATGCTATTGGTTTGTGAACAGAATACCCCTATCCCAGTGCATTGTGCCATATTAAATAAAAGCATGAGAAAAAGAGATTCAGAACGCAAAGCTGTGTCAGTGTGCTGTGTAAAAAATCGGTTTGAACATCATGGGAGCTGTTTTTAATGAGCTGCTGAGTAAAGAATATTTTAATCTTCCTGCTGTCAGTAGTATTGTCAATATAGTTGACCCTTACCTGAATGAAAACAGGGCGTAAAGGAAGGGTTTCAGAAATCAAACAAAGCTTTATTCCTGTGCTTACAGTCTGGGTAATTGGAGACTGCGCTGTTCTGCTTCCTATGGTCATATACGGGTTATTTGCACAAAGCTGTATTGAACAGTATTTCTCACGTTGTGAACGTCTGTACACAGTGGTCCTCCGGGTTCCAGTAAGTGCGTAATTACGCATCGATGAAAAACCAGAGGTTTAAAAAAAGATAATTAGCCCACTGATAGTTTGATGTAGAGGCTGTGGAAATATCCACAAGTCTTGGTCTTTAAAATGCATTTGGTTTGACGGCGTTCTGTGCTTCCATTGTGAAGATATGGACAAAAGAATATTCGTGCTCGGTCAAAAAAATGTCATAAAAACGAAAAAGTAAAGGCTGAGAAAGCATTCACAATGTATTTTATACACAAAGGAAGTATTCTCGCAACTCTAAGAGGTTTCGTGGTTTAATTTTTTTTAATTGTTGAATCATATTTAAATGTTAAACAACTGAAAAGCATATTGCTGTAGACCAGGATGGCCGAGTGGTTAAGGCGTTGGACTTAAGATCCAATGGACAAATGTCCACGTGGGTTCAATCCCCACTCCTGGTAGTGTTGTAATAAGTTTTAAGTGACAGAACACTTTGATGATTTACACTCTATTCAAATATGAATTTACTAAATTTCAGTTCAGTTCTCTTCACTCCCACTCCCTGGCATAACTGAGCTCTCACTATCGCATACTGAAGGCTTTACATGCATTAGCTGTGATACAGCTCCCAATAAAGACGGAATCAAACAGTTTGTTCTGTCTCTCATGGTGATCCTCTTCTCGATCCAAATGAAATGTTTAATATGATGCCTCGAGAAAAAAAAAGGAGTGAATTTCCGCCTGTAATGATTGATGCCCCATCAAACATTTTGTAACATCCCCGGAAGATTATACAGTAGAATCCTGGTTTGTGGCTTAAATTCAAGGTAAACAAGACTAAGGAAACGAGTTGGAAACTTGATGTCGAACTGGAATTTAAGTACCCGGAATATTTCACTACATTGGGCAATATGTGCCAGAGAGGAGCACTTTAAATCTCTTCGATAGCTCAGTTGGTAGCGTGGCTGACTGTATTAGAAACAGTTAGGAATCCTTAAGTCGCTGTTTCGACTACATCTCGAAGAAAGGTGCTTTTGTGAACTTTAATTAAATAGTTAAAATAGCGAATCTTTTTCACTCAGACGTTGATCAAAAGCTCAATAAACGATGAAGCAGAGGCTCTTGTTCCGAATTCAGCTAACATCTGGTTGTCTTGTTTTGGCAAATATCTTATCTTTGAATTAAGGGACTACGCTGTCTGATTTGTAATTCAAAAGTAGATACAAATGTCACTGTTTTCAAAGGATAGGTACTTAATTGGCTTTATGATTTGGTATTGATTTTGTATCATTATATTATTACGTTTGTGCTTTCTGTGTTTTTTATCGTATTGTGAACTTATTTTTTAAACAAATGCTTACAAAGGCAAACACAGCACACATCTGTTTATACCAGCGGTGAATTGTACATTTTTATTAAGTACAATCTACTGTATTTTTAGAAATAAATGGCATACTGTGCACGATATTTTGCAGAAACACAACCTGATATTTTCATAATTATTATTTTAATCATTTGACAAGTATGAGGTCCCGGATCCAAATCTTCAGTTCTGATTTTTTTTAAAGTGATATCTTCTCTTCCTCTCGTGGAAATCACAAGATGTGAGCAAATGTTTTTTGTTCTTTTTTTTTTCACGTTGCGATCCAAAGAGCCTCAGACGCACAGTCTGATAGTAACCAAACCAGAATGGATTCTGCTGGGAGCCGGACTGAGCTCATTCTCACTCCCTGTGCTGAAAACAGAATTATCTCTTCCCCGAACATCGTCTACAGCTGCTAGATATTGCTCTGTGTCCTACTGCTCCAGCAATTCCTTTGACCAAAGACAGATCACTTGTGTGCTTTTAAACTTCTTGCCACTACAGGCTCTTTGATGGCTCATGGTGATCGTCCTGTGGATCCAAAAGAAAATATTAAAGCTGATACTGATATTTTCGATTGTAATTTGCATCTAGCTACAACGTCTTTGGAAAAGATAATTTATTAGTTGCGTGCAATCGGAATCTTGTACTTTATGTATGGTAGTGGAAATAGTTTTAAAAATGTTTTCTAAAGAAGATTGTATTGCCAGGACCTGCCTTTAGCGCTCAGTAGCGATGACGCTGTTGATATAGATGGAGAAGAAATGTAAGATGAATTGATGATCTAAGCTAAAATAGCCCTAACACGCCTGCTGTAACAGTGTTTGTATTCATAGCAAGTAATATTCTTTTTCAAACCCGAACGTTGCTTTTGCATTAAGTGTTATGTAACCATTAGCGGTTTCGGTGGCTTCTGAAGAGCGCACTTTTCCAAACTGAAGCCTATAAGAACATTATTCAAGATGCACCATGGCCCAGAATCATGCATCGGGACAAACATCCATTGAAAGTACTCCCAAATAAAAGATTTGACCGAAAAATTAAAAGAGTAGGCAAGTATTAAAAAAAACCCATAACTTCTTGACTTCCAATCTCTTTCCTGGTTCAGGCCATGTAAAATGACATATTCAGTGGACTCATGCCGAGGTTGTGAGTTTAAGCCTCACCTGCAGCAGCCTGGTTTTCTGTCTTGACAGGTAAACAGTGTTTTTTGTTATTTGCTAAATGGAGAGAGGATTCTGTGTTAATTGTGCTCCTCCTGGGAGAGGTCAAGATGAGACGTTCACGAGGCTGGTGGTAAATATCCTGTCCAGGAATATCGGGGCTGTAGGGGGTCAGATCTATAGATGTAGTAAACACATCAGTGGAGACGGTGTGTCTGCTCTCTGTGAGAGAGCCGGGCGGAAAGAATATTCTGTGGTCTGGGAAGGAGAGTCTCTCGTTGGAAGAGCGGCGTTCCTCACAGGAGAGAATGAAAAAAAATCTTTTTCAGGGATGCTGATTGTTCTCTTTGGGGGAATTAAAAGCACTTGTGGCGAGTGACCTCGTGGCGCAATGGTAGCGCGTCTGATTCCAGATCAGAAGGTTGTGTGTTCAAATCACGTCGAGGTCAGCTGAGGAGTTTGCAGGCGCTGCTGGTGCCGAACCCGGAAATTACACCACGCAGTCGGGTTTTATCTGTACACCACATAGGTAATCTGAACGAAGTAACAGCGCAGTACAAAACACCCAATCAGGAGCTTATGCAGCGAATCATCATGAACACGACAAGAGAAAAGGCACACTGCCCATACGTGAAACATCACGCCCGGCTTTAGAGACAGTGACATCAGAGAATGGAAGTTTCAGACCTCCTTCTTGTTACAGGTTCAAGCAAACCTGAAAGTTAGGGAGTGTTTGGTCTCTTTTGTTTGAAAAAGTGTCTGAAGCCTGTAATTATAATTTGCCCTTTTTTAATTGTGGTTGAAATCCACTCCCATGTACCAAGACCTTACAGTATATTCATGTTTACTTAAATGACTAACGCCATTGGACATTAGTTGGTGTTTTTTTTTGTAACGATTTGCTATTTCATGCAGGAAAGAAAGGAACCCAGACCCAACGTTTGCTTTCAGGTGGGGTTCATTTACATAACGGACATCTATTTCTGAGGAGCCTGATTTAAATCACACAACCCCGGTAGAAGTCGAATCGACAATCTAATAAACCGAAATCAGACGCGTTATCCATTAAACCACCAGCCCGTCACGTAAATGAATTGCACCATGGTGAGTTCAGCGCCGCTCCTAGTAAAGCCCCACCCCCATCTTAAATTTCTACGTGAGAAACGTGTTTTCTACATTTTTATCAGTTTTTAAAAATCATCACTTTTAAGCAGACAAAGCCTTTATGTGTCGCTCTGAATTTCTAATTGATTTAGAATTCCAAGAAAAAAGCGTTTTGTTCCACAACGGCGTGAAATGATCACGTCTTTCACTCTACTTCTCTCTTGTAGTAAAGCAGACCTTGCTGGGTGAGTATTTGTTCTGGTAAATTAGGTCACGGATCATGTTAACTCACTTCTGCTAAACACAACATTTCCTTATGCACAACATTTCCTTATGCATGTGTCTTTGTACAGCTGTTATACAAAGGGCTGGTGATCAGGGACGCGCTTCGGATTGTTTCGATGTAAACATAATCTCCGCTAAAAGCCCTCTTGAACTTTGCAGGAAATGTGCGTGAAACCATTTTCACGTGTGGAATTTTATCTTCAGCTGGCTGTAGTTAGAATGCCTTATACACCCGTTCTGTATCCTTAGCAAAAATATTTTAAAATTATAACACAGAGTTGTTGGAGAACTTGACAATCATTATTAAATGAGCACAGTACAAATGAACATTGATATTTTTGTTGTATGTACTTTAATTTTAAAAGATATAAACATAACTGTGCTGATATGGATGTTCATTTGAAGGATTTGAGGAATCTATAAAGGATGTCAGAACAACCAAAGAAACATTTGGGCATCTGCGTATTTGTAAAGATTAAAGAGCACCGTAACTGTGAAGTTTGCACACACGAGAGAAGAAATGAGTTTCAATGCACATCATTAAACTGATGGTGTGCTTATCAGTCATGCATTAAACATGTATAGCAGAGGATGGCTTTGATCCATCAATCTTTGGGTTATGGGCCCAGTACGCTTCTACTGCGCCACTCAGCTATGTTTAACACAACTGCTTTTGCACCTGAGATGAAAAGTTTCAACGGTAAACGCAGACGTCACTGAGCACTTGGTCTTTTGTAGTACAAATCATCACACGCTGCTCTACATGGGCGTCTTCAAGATCGTTGAGAACCAAAGCTTCTGCCTTCCTGGTTACTGATTCTTTCTTCGTTAATTCCCAAATCTTCAATGAGAATCAGTGAAACGAAAACCAAACACATGTACACACTCGCGTCCTAGCATGAAAGAAAAATGATGGAAGCGTTTGAGAACAAGAGTAGTCTGAACAGCTCCAGCCTATCAACTGCTCTACAAACTGATCGTTATCTCCACACCCAGTTTATAACACTGAAAATGATTCAGGAAGCAAAGCAAAGTTCTAAAAGCAGCGCTTGAAAAGCGTCTAGATACATAAAATGACAATTTCTCAAAAGTAAAATCTTCAGGTTTTTAATATTGTCATCCATATATTTTCGTTTTTCTCTTTTTTACATAACACGCTTTCGAGAAATAGACTGTCTTGTAATGAAGGCTGCATTAGAAAATGTGTATCTAAATTAAAATCGGGTTTATGACTTCTGCGTTTTTCAGCTTTCTTAGCGCTTGGGTCTCGATTCAGATATTGCAATGAAAGCAACAGGGGAGTAAGTTTTCCTTTTCTAAATCAAAGGTGATCTGCTCACAAGGAAGTATAAAAACGTCAGCGTTTACTTTTTGAAGACCGCAAATTGTCGAAACACTATTGCTTCATAAGCTAATAAGTAACGTTTCTGAGCACGCATTGTATTACTAATGCTGTTATTAATAAAAAAAAAAGCTTAAATTCACATAATGGAATTTGGACGGCTCAAAGTAGCTATTCCTTGTGCAACTAACTTGCCCGCTGAGTAGTTTTAAGCAAAGGCAGCAGATATAGCAGTAATAGCAACAGCGTAGAGTGTCACGACACTCTATGAAAGAATTGCGGCTTCAGATCGTTTTGTTCTGTTGAAGCTGCCTACAGGCTCCGAATTGTTGACATTGGCTGTGATCTTCTTTTTTCAGGTTTCATGAAATTCTTCACATATTTGAAATATTTCATTCGGGTTCGCCCAATACACGGTGCAAACCGTACCTGCAGCAGAATGCTGTGGCACATGAAGCCCTTTTGTTTGCCGGTTGTAAGGATTGAGGTGCGTACTACAAATCGAGCAAGCAAAAAGAAAATTAAACAGGAGTCTTTTTTTGGATTGCTAATCCACTGTGCTCTGCTCGTCTAGGTTCAAATCCCATCCTTGTCATAGTTAAGGCCTGAGACGTGTGTGTTTTTTCTAAACGGTGTTTGCATTTGTTTCTTCTTTTACTCCTGTACTAGAGCAGTAATATTTCTAGCGGTGGAAGAACATGGTATCACATGCTGACAGCAGGAACACGTGGCCACAAGCTGCAGTACATTGGTTTTGGAACAGCAATAACTTTCCTGTGGAGACAGGTGCGCCGGTATTAATACAGCGCTTTCGAGCGGAAAGAGTTACAAGAACTGACTTAAACTTACCAGTTATGTTCAATAGCTAAAAACACAAAACCAACCTCTTCAGTGTTGAATCTAAATAACAGAAGCCAATGCTGCCATCAAGGGAAAAAAATCCTGAGTTATGTAGTTTTGAGACTACATATCTGACTTTCAGTTTGAAGCGGTACAATGGATTCTAGGTCACATTCGTTCTTGATTCAGGATATATATGAGTGTGCTAATGGTTAGAACTGTTTACATGAGGTACAAACGGTAACATTTTCAATGCGAGAAGAAAGTCAGTCCGTGCGCATTTCTCAGCATGCACATTGTCAGGAAAACTAAACCCACAGTGCCAGCAAACCTTTCGATAGCCTGTAGGTACTGCCATTGCAAATGTAACAGGTTGTTCATACACACAAATGACATCGTTGCTATCTCGTAATTAGGAGATAATTTGGTATTTATTAATTAAGATTTTTTTCCTGGGTGGCAAAAATGCGCTTCCGCAATAAATCATAGACTCTGCTTTCAAAATAGCTGCACCAGGCACTTGGACACAGATAAACACAGGGATTTAAAATTCAGGAATATGAATGGTCAACTGCTTACAGTTGGGTTTTTACGTTTTCTTATTTAGCGATTTGTGTATCAATCTTTTAACAATTCATTAAAATGCTAACAACATGTAAAATAAAAACAACAGCACCGTTAAATGAAGGGGAGACAGGTAGTTTTTTTTTTTTTTACAATCAGATTCCAATCTCTAATGCTGTGTGTGAGAGCTTAGGTAACTTTCCTTTTCTCACATTTTCTGACGACTATTCCAAAGGGGCACCCTGTCAACTCCTAATACTTTGTATGTTTGATTATTGTCGTTTTATTTAGAAAAAGTTCAATATTGATCATAACTTTAGAAAATTAGGATCACGAATAAAAAAAGGGGCTAAAGATGTGAGTTGCTCTTGAATCAGAGCCGGGTGACACGGGCTTCTGTTCTGATATGGTTGTACGAGAAGCAGGAGGCATCGCTTCTCTCCAATGGAGCATGAGCTGAATCAGGAGGGAGACATTTCGTATGCTCGTGCATATGTTAACGCATGACCTTCATCGTAAAACTAAATTAAAAACTAACATTAAGTTGTCAAAGACATTCATTTATATACGAACAAGAGACAGACATAGCAATGGTTCTACATTAACTTGTCCTACACTGATCAGACTAATTGAAATGTATGAAAGCCCGTTTCTGCCAGGGAGTTAAAAAACGCGCTATGGTATCGCAGAATTCCGACTAAGTAACTCAAAATTGCGACTTGGTAACTCAGAACTCCGACTTTATATCTAAAATGTTCTTTAGCTCAGCTAGCAAGGCCTGGATTCAAGCCAATACAGTGAGGCACGAAGTAGGGTGGGAGCGGCGAGGGCACAAGCCCTAGAACCCGAATCCGTTACAATAACAAAAGGACAGACAATGAAATATGGGCTATTTCGAAGTCGCAAATGTGAGATATAAAGTCAAAATTCTGAGTTTTTAGGTCGCAATTCTGAGATACCATAGTGCGTTTTTTTTTTACTCCCTGGCGGAAACGGGCTTCCATTGGTTCTCAGTGCTGCGAAGCAAAAGCAATCTCTGAGAAATCAGACAAATTATTATCAGAACATGTCAAAAGCTGATCAGTATTTCTTTACTGGGAAGCAAAGAACTGCTTGTATTACACATTTTAATATGACATGCAATTACACATGAAAATTAGTAAAAATATTATTGTAAAATTACGTGTTGATAGAACAGCCCCCTCGATAAAAGAAAGTGTGGACGGACGTGTCGCATGTTCCGTACTCTGTCTGACAGCGAGTTTAACACTGTCCTTGGAAATTAGAAACGAATTGAACAATAAATTAATCTGAGCAAATTTTACACGTGTGGGTGATTTCATTCTGTCGAAATTACGTGGAACTCCTCCGCTGGGGTACACACGGGAAAGTGTTCAGGCGGCTTCACGGAGTCCCGCCTCAGACTGGAAGCAGGTTCTAATTAGACGCTGAGAACAATTCGGGTCTCTGTGTGTAATTGATTGTGTTGATTGAGCGGTAGTGCGACCATGTGTGTGGTAGCATAGTCCTGCTAGTATAAAAACCTAGTCACCGCGTTCACACTTTATGCTCTCTTGCTTCAACACAGTTTGGTGGTTTATGTGTCTTACTTCTGTAGCAGTTTAGCGGGACGTCAATTTGGCGATGCGCTCGTTTCTCTTTGTGCTGTGCCTGTGCGTAGGGGCCGGGCTCCCCGCACTGATCTCCTCTGGGCCGGCTGGCTGGGACTCTCGGGAATTAGCGCTCCAGGCCGACCTCCCGGCTCCTGAAGACGCAGCCCAGTCGGAGGATTTGAACCTGGCAGATGCGCCCTCCGAAGACCTGTCTGCAAGCGAGAACGACTCGCAGTCCTTGGCTCCCGACTTTCGCCGCCTTCCCGTGTCCAGAGACGCGTACTCGCCCTACTTCGACAAGGAGAAGATGAAGCCCGAAGCCGGCAGCCGCCCCTTACCCGCCTACATCAAGAGCGTCCTGTTTCCTCCCCAGCGAGGGCGGCAGCCGGCTCGCCCGGCCATCGGGGGCACCCGAGGAGTGGCTGTGTGGTGCGACTCCAGCAGGATGTA
This sequence comes from Lepisosteus platostomus, assembly GCF_059453375.1. Taxonomy (NCBI): domain Eukaryota; kingdom Metazoa; phylum Chordata; class Actinopteri; order Semionotiformes; family Lepisosteidae; genus Lepisosteus; species Lepisosteus platostomus. The sequence continues at coordinate 15,049,476 of NC_142615.1, read as the reverse complement.
CGTGAGGGTCAGTCGGCTCCTGTTCGGCTTCAGCTGTCGGCCATCGGAGGTGACCTTGGGCAACTGCAGCGTCAGCCGAACCACACGCCTTTACTTCTACTTCATCTACGGGCTTCACGAGTGCGGCACCGAGCGATCGGTAAGCGGGTCTTCATCTACAGGCAGTGTATCGATGTGAGCTGTAGGGCCAGTGTCGGGGTTGCCTTTCCTGGGAATATCCCTTCCTCTGTGACCCTGCAGGTTGTCCAGGGCAGCCTGGTGTACTCCAACACTCTCCGCTATGCCCCGCCCTCCTCCAGTGCACCTGTGCATCGCTTCATTCCCTTCTCTGTGCCTGTCAAGTGCTCCTACAACAGGTAGGCAGGGCTCTGCTGCTGCTGAGAAGCTGCTGGGAAAGTGTCCAGAAGCCCCTCATCCCCTCTGTCCTGCAGGTTCCACTACTCCTACAAGGTTGGCTATGTCCCCATGTGGGCCAGGAGAAGGACCTTCTTCAAGGACCTGAAGAACAAGCACAGCTTTGTGCTGCTCACCACCAACTGTAAGCTCCTTGAGCGAGTGGCTCCACCTGCCTGCAGGGGGTGCTGTGTGCAGGTGTAATGCTGCCTCTCTCTTTCTCCAGCCCACTGGGTCCGGCTCTCTCCTAAGGATGAGTACTTCCTGGGTCAGCCCATGTACTTCCAGGCCACTGCCTACTTTGCCACAGCGGAGCAGAGGCTGTACATTCACTTGTGTTACGTAACGGAGAAACCGGACCAGCACTCCCAGCCCCGTTTCCCCGTGATCGACAACTTGGGGTACGGCCCCTTCTGGGAGGAGAGGTGGACAGGAGCCCCGAGAGCCTGCAGGGGTTCATCCTTGTCCTTGTCCCCAGGTGCATGGTGGACAGCAAGGCAGATGGCTGCCTGTCCAGGTTTGTCCCCTCCAAGCAGAAGGATGTGCTCCGCTTCACAATTGATGCCTTCCTCTTCCAGAAGCTGTCCAGGAAGGTACTGCTCTCAAAGGCTGCTCAGCCTTCCTGCTCTACTGATCCATGGTCTGCTTTTCCATCCATGATCTAGATGTGAACCAGATTGTGGCAGCTGTAGTGCCTAGAGCTGCCAGCTTGCCTTCACTGATGGCAGAAGTTCCTTCTCTGTCCCTCTATTGGCCTTGATCCCTTAATGCTGTGACCATCCCTCTTGCAGCATGAAGTGACTGAGCTGTACATGCACTGTGTCATGGCTGTGGCTCCTGCTAAAGCAACACCAGGGACCAAGTCCTGCACCTACAACAGGGAGGGAAAGAGGTACTTCTGCAAGGAGCCTGCTGAGGGTGCTCTGGGACATGCCAGGTGGGACCTCACCTGTCCTCCTCTCCTCCAGGTGGGAGGAGCTGTATGGTGACCATGAGGTCTGTGTCTGCTGTGAGTCCAGGTGTGCTGGCAGACAGAATGGAGGTGGGTCTGGTTCTTTATCCCTTGTTGATACATCTCTGCCCAACAGAACTATGAGGAATGATCCTTCCTGGGCAAAGTGGCTGTTTAGATGAGTAGCATCACTGTTGGTCTCCAGCTGAAGCAGATCCCTCGCTGCTGGGTGCTGCTTGTCCACAGGTACCAGGAGCCTGGTGACCAGCAGTAGGGTGGCTGTGGCACCAGTAGAGGGTCCTCTGGGTGTGGAATCTGCCTGGACTGAGGATGAGGAGGGAGACCCTCAGAGCTCCAGTGAAGATGCTGAGGGGGCTCGAGGGGACAGAGAGGCTGCAGGACAAGATGCTGAGAGCACCAGTGAGGATGTGGAGGGAGCAGAGGACTTTGGAGAATCATCACCCCCTCCCCTCCCCCTTTTCAGCTGGGGGGGCGGCTGGAGTAGTAAGTGGGGTAATGTACCTAGGTTCAGTTTAAGCACTAAGACATGAGGAGACTAAAGTAAGTCTTTTTATCAAAGACTGTAATATTTCTAATGACCAAAAGCACAGAAAGGTGACAACTTGTTCTGCCACTAGCAGTGACAGTTAATTGGGAAGTATGTATGCAGGAAAAAAGGGAGGGGTGGGTTCATAAGGCCAAAACCATCACAAAGAATTAACCCACACCCTTCACTCTGTAGTTAATCTGATTTCTGAACAAAAGTCTTTATGCACTTTTTCATCAAACCTAAAATAATGGGAGTTTTGGGGGAACATGACTGACTTGCTGCACTTATTTGGGCTTCAGGAACAATACAACAGCATGTTAAAAACAAAGCTTTTGCTGTTGGTCTCATATTTAAGGTGTTTTTGAGATTAAATGCTTTCTCAATTGACAGGAGCCACTTCCTTATTCAGAGGGTAGTGGGAGTCTGGAGCCTACCTGGGCATCCTGCAGGTTACAGGAGTAATCACAGACTGTACCCCGAGAGCCATTGTGATATACCTCAACCCTCCCAGAGCAGGCACCTCCTCCAGCTAACCTGAGGGACCAGTGGTCTAGAGAACAAAATAAAGCTGATTAACAGACAGAGACACTTAATTTTAATGTTTCTTTATTAGCCCTATACAATTTCTTGCATTAGGAATTCATCTTTTCACATACCGCAGCTTTTCTCTGTGAAGACAGACGGGGAGCAAACCTTGGGGTCAGAGCACAGGGTCTGCCATTGTATAGCACCCTTGGAGCAGTTAGGGTTAAGGGTCGTGCTCAGGGGCCCAACAGAGTAGGATTCCTCTGCCAGCTGTGGGATCTGAACTGGCAACCTTCCAGTCACGGGGACAGATCCTTAGTCACAGAGCCACCACTCTGCTACCACTTTATGCTCCAGTCTATTTTCTTCCTTCCTGGCTTGAAACATCTATTAAACATCAATGCAGAATACAGCTAGGCTACTCTCTGGTTCAGTGCACTGACGCGATTGGTTATTATTTTTTTTTAAAGTGTATGTAGCCCCTATCTTATGTGGCGCATACCTGTGAAACAATTTAAGAACTGATTTACTTTATCAACTTATGGCCACATCCTGTAAACTCACTTGAACATGTTTCCTGGCCTGAGGCTGTGGAACAGGATTTGAGACTCCAAGGCACAGATGTCTTCTCTTCAGCTAAATGCAGTGGGGAAACTCCTCATTTGGAAGATGAAACAGCACCATCTGTCTGGCTGAGGTGAACTGCAGGGGTAGTGAGCTTCACGTGCGGAACTGCTGGCATGCTCCCCTGGGACAGAGTGACTGTTGGCACAAGGAGGATGCTGTGGTCACCTGTACAGGTGAGTGGGAGCAGCTGGAGGTCTCAGGGTGTTCAGGGCTGCTCTCACTACAGGAATACAGATGTAAATAATAATGAAGAAGCCAACACATATTCTGCCTATTAGATAAACAATTATTGTGAGCCTTGGCTATTAAATGCTCTATATTAATGTAGTGTGTATTTGTCTTGGCTATGACCTCTTTTGTGCTTTCTGAATCTCAACCATCCCTTTTCCTTTTTCTTCAGGTTTGGGATCTCAAAACCATCCAATGATGACGGGTAATGCAGTTGACGGAAGGGAATACGAGACGCTTCCATTCGTCTAAATGCTGCTGCTGATTCTCAGGAGTACTGCTGTCTATAAACCATGGCCTCTCTGTTTCATTTTTGTCAAGAAATACAGAAGAACTGCTGTGAATCTCCTCATCAAAATCATTTTATCTTGTATTACTGCTCTTCCTACTTCAACCAGCACTTCTTCCTTGAAGACGGGTAAAATCCCCAGTTTCTAGTCTCTGTACAGATGAACACAAGATTAAGACACAAGTTCATTTTCTGATCTGTCTCCTTGCTCAGGCAGCACCAGGACAACACCCCAGACAGGCTTGTCCATCTCACCCCTGGTCCTCCTGCTGCTGGGGGCTCTGCTCTTTGTAGTGCTTGCCCTGTTAGCGGGGCAGCTGATCCAGAACAGCAAGCTGAAGAAAGGTAGGGAGGGAATTCACCGTCCAAAAACTGTCCTCTAGTGGTCATTACTGTCACACAAAACTGATCTACATTGAACTTCAGGAAAACATTCTGCTCTAAATGATCAATTACATTCTGTCTAATTGAATGTGGATGTTGGATGTGAACAATTTTAATAGGGTGGAGAAAACCATCTTAAATTTAGGAAAGAGTATAAATAATTACAGATGAAGATCTGAAGAAATTTGCTGATTTATGTGATTATAAAATTTACTGTATATAGATGCAGCCATTCAAAACGAGCAGGCGATACCTCATTATTTTGCGGTGTGCTTGACGCAGCCTACCACGAGTTACCATAAATTCTCGTATAGTACCTCATAATACCACGTGGTACCTTAAGTAAAATAATAGTATCCGGAATTTCCACAAGGTGGAGCTAATAAAGCACAACCTCTCATGTTTGAGTTGTCGACATCAAAGTCTTTAACGAAGATATTACTAATAGTATTAATCATGAATGACCTTGGACAAGCTGTAAACTCAAAGTATTGCCCTGGTCCACATTCTTTTTTTCGTTGACCGTCTTTGTAAAAGTAACACCACAGCGTTTCGCAATCACTCATTTGTTTCCAATCATGCAAAGTCAAATCTTTGAGAATTTCCGATTCACCATGCCTTTCGCATCACATGCTCATAAAAGAGATTGATTTAGGAACATAAACATATTACTGTATGCAAACTGTACTGTATACAGTATGTATATGTATATTTAATGTCTTAACTGTGCCCGTTTAAGTATTGAATATTTATATGGAATTTTACCACTGAAGGGAAATCTTGGTAGCTGAGCATAAAAAGAATAGGAGCATACTGCAACGCGTGTGAAGGCCATAAACGATATTAATTTTGGAACATAAACATACAGTATATATTTGATTAAAAGGGAATATAATATTGAATAGCGTATTTAAAGAAATTAATAATGATATAATTATATTCATGTACCGCAACACAAGAATAGTACACGCTGTACAATGTCTGCTGATACTGTTTCTCTAGGGCTTTTTCAACACACCTCATGCGACCTTGCCAGTGGTGCTGTGGGCTAGGTTACTGACTTGTACATCTCATGTAGGGTGTTTGAATCCAGCTACAACCATGACTTTTTTTTTTAACAAACATTTCTTTGAAAAAATAAAATGGTGTAGGGTTACTGTTTTGATTTAAGGACGATCTGTCAAAGTGCAATGAAATACAATGTTATTGTTGTTTTTATCCTGTAAAGCGTTTTGAGAAGCCACCTTTTAAAGGTGATATATAAAAGCGCCAATTCTTATGGAATGTGTTTTCTTTCTTTTTTCAGCGTGGAATAAACCTATTACTTGATTCTTATGGATGCCCGGTTCCGCCGGGGATTCAATTTTTTTTTAAAATTTTTGTAATCGCGTATCTGAGGAAATAGCAGTATAACCTTATTCATGCACAAACAGGGGCATATTACATTATTAATTGGGGTGTCTCCTCTTGCCAGAAAGCTCTAAATTGCATTTTGAGTGCGGTTTTTGACTTTTTTTTAAATTGCAACCCATAAATAAAGCTGATACTGTTTAGACTTTTAATTATTTTAAACTGTATTACAGCAGCACAATGCAATGTAAATTGCAAAAATGCACTTGGAATCTGTCCAAGCCCTACTCTGTCAGGCATTTTCTTTTACTGTAAAGGACACAAAAACTCCCTTGCTTTTAACAGAGCGTTTCATAATTTCCAACTACAAAAATTATTTAAACTGCGACACTTATCATCCAACCAGAGCTCGAAATATCACAAGGATCCTCAAGAGCACAGCAAAGACTGTATTAAAAGTATACTAGTGACAAACTAGTATACTTTAGATCTTTTTTTTCTGAACCGGGGAAAATCTGATCACACATTTCCTGGCGTATTGTGTTTTAAATAAAATAGGAGTCTTTCCCCGGTATAAGCTCATCGGTATGGTGTAAGTTTTATCTGTACCATACCATACAGTATATAGGTACAGAATTCAAGCTGCACTACTGTATCGCTTTGGTAAGGAGACGGACAATGGCCAAAATCACGAAGACTCTCTCACACCAAATAATGAAGATGAAAAGAAACGGGAAGTCAACACGGGACATTGTACAGCATTTGGCTTCGATGGACATCTTCGTTTGTGAAAGCACAGTGAGACGACATCATAAAGCGGAGAGGAGGCAAAGAGAATCTAAACTGAGGACGATTCAAAGGTAAATAACTTTCTAAAAATACCTTTCTTGCATGTAAATACAACTACGCACATTATTTTTAAAACTAACTGTTGATCTCTTTTTTTTCAAGTCCTATTGTGCGAGCTATCGACAAGCTGACTGATGAAAATGATGAGCTGCCGGCGATGCAAGTCCAAAGACGGCTATGGGCTGACCTCGGTGCGAACATTAGCCCGACATCGATAAGAAGAGTACGCAGCAGGCTTGGATGGAGATACAGAAAAACCAACACATGCCCCATGATAAGGCTAAAAAACAAAGAGGAAAGACTCAAGCAAGTGCTCCAATGGATTGAACAGGGGGAGGCATTTCAGGATGTACTTTGCGTGATGTACACAGGCATTCACGACAGCAACATACGAAATGTTTGCACGTACTGTATAGTTAAGTTATTACTTGGTTTTCAAAGTGCAATGAAATACAATATTGTTGTTGCTGCTGTTCTGGTTGTTTTTATCCCGTAAAGCATTTTGAGAAGCCACCTTTAAAGGCGATATATACTGTAAAACCGCTGATTCTTATGGAATGTGTTCCGCAGGAGATTCAAATTTTTATTTATTTTTTAATCGCGTATCTAAGGAAATCTCAGTATAACTTTGTTCATGAACAAACAGTGGCATGTTATATTATCATTAGTTTTTTTAACAAGGCTCACCAGCTAATGTGAATCGAAACCTGTCTTGCTAGCTTTTAAAGGGAAGAAGGTGACTATTCATAGTTATCAAAAATGACTTAGAATCGATCATGTTGCAATATTTTGAAATATAAAAGTCAATTGATTGTCCATAATATCGCTATTCTATTTTTTCGAAGAAATGTTTGTTAAAAGAAAAGTCCAGCACCAGCTAGATTCAAACACACAACCTGTGCATTGTTAGTTACGCACCTAGACCAGTATGCTACAAGACAAATTGCATGAACAGGGAGGCGAAACAGCCCTACACAGCCCTGTCGCAGTACACGAATATAATTATACCGTTATCAAATTCTTTAGATACGCGATTCCATATTATATTCCCTATTAATCAAATTCTAAAAGTATGCTTGTTGACTCCGGTATCACGTTAGTTAAAGACTTAGATGCTTAGAATGTTTAGGGAGAAATGGAATACTGGTGTGTATTTTTTTCTTTAAAGTACCAAGACCAGCTATATACTGTATGTTTATGTTCTAAAATTAATATCGTTTATGGCCTTCACACGCGTTACAGTATGCTCCTATTCTATGCTCAGCTACTAAGATTTCCCTTCAGTGGTAAAATTCAATATCTACAACGGGCACAGTAAAGACGTTTACAGTAAGTCTTTCTACAACAGACCAACGGAACACGAGTGCCCTGTCGGTCAACCAATCACGGACCGCGTCATATTGCGTCATGATACGCGATACCGCAGCCAATTACCTGCGGTACGTGTCTGTACCGCACACTTTGAATGGCTGCATCTGTACGTCTTTTGCCCACTGGGAAAACTACAGCAGCAGGAGTAACAATAATGACAACAACATGTTTGGAGTTCGGCATTTCATTTATTCTGCGGAAACATCGTATCGGAATGAACTGCCTGAGATAAAAGAGTAATTGCGGCTTCAGATCGTTTTTACAGAGCATTGCGTTGTTCTGTTCATGCTGACTACACGCTTTACATTTGTCATTTACTGCAAGCGTTGCTTTTCCAGGTTTTTCTGAAATTCCTCGCATTTGAGCCAGCACTAAAATATTTCATTCCCGTCGCTGAATACATCGTGAAAACGGTATTTGCAATGGAATGCTGCCACACATGAAACCTTTTTGTTATTCGGTTCTGAAGTTTGAAAATGAAAATAAAACGGGGGTCACTTCATAGGCTTGAAAGAAGTCCAAGCAGCATAAAAACCCGCGAATTCTCACAAAGGCTGCACCTTTCTTCTGCTGCTGTTATAAATCAGCCTTAAACATTTGAATGCATACCTTACTACTGCTCATCACATTCACGTGTTTACTAAGCTTTTTTCTGTCCGTTATGTTTTTGCTAAGCAGTTTCTCCGTTTTCCTCGTACTGTGATTGTCAGCGAGCACAACAAGACTGAAACAGTGTAAAGGCAGGTAAAAAAGACAGGGTAAAACGCCTGATTGTCGGGAGTGGGATTTGAACCCATGCCTCTATTTGGAGAGCGAAACACAAAGCTTATAAGACACGAAGCTGTGAATTTGCTGTTTTAAACTGCTCGACTATCCTGAAAAAATGTGTGCTGATTGCACCAGTCGCATGCAATTTTCCGTAACTTTAGGATGATTGATACGAATGGACGAACACAATTTGTGGCGTTTAGCATGACATGGAAAACGGTACCGGAGCATTCGGGTCCGGAATACCAGACTCAGAAACAGTTTTTACCCCCGCACTATCAAACTATTAAACTCCCAGCCTTTCTCACTCTCTCCTCACCTCTCACCTATGATCTGAGCCTCACAGTGCCTTCTTTCTTACCAAAAACCCAGACACACTGAAAATCTACCTCTACCATACATGTCAAAAGCTCACTCCCCATCATTTCTATCCCTTTATTTCATTCTTTTGATGCATGGTTTTGCACATAACCTGTTACATTTTTGTTGTTTTGCACACTGCCTGTTGTTGTTTTTTGCACATTGGTTGTTGTCTCTGTCTTTCTTTTGTTATACAATTGTATTGTTGTTGTGTTTTTTTCTTTGTACTACTTATGTCCGAGAGCTAGCTAAATAGCATTTCGTTATACCATATACCTGTGTATGAGTATAATGACAATACACTTGAACTTGAACTTGACATAGTCTTGCAGGCAGTATATTATTTTATCGTTTACTTGTTTAAAAAAACACGGTCTTCTCGTTCCTAAGTCAGATTTTTAGTGATTTCGAACGTTACTTCCAACCTGGACTGACAGCTCACCCGATTTGTTTGTGATCAGACCGTGGAGTGGGGGGCTGTACCAAGCGCACGTTCCTTTCCAATGCTGAGGCGATCATTCGGAAGATGGGTGTGAAGAGAGACAAGCTTTGTCGACTAAAAAACAAGGCAGGATATGCAAGAATACTAATCACTGGCTGCAGTTATGCTCTCTTACTATTGAGACTCCTACATATGGAGTTTTTGAAGACTTTGAAACCAAAGGAAAGCGGAGACAAATAAAACAGGCACGGGAGAGGCTTGAACACACAATCTTCGGTTTCCGAGACCAACACCTTACCACTTGTCCACCACGCCTTCAAGTAAATATGGGAATAATGTTGTTCAAATTATTTTTTTCTGAATCTGGTTTACATCGCCTGGAGGCAGCAATAACAATAAAAGGGATACTTAACAAGGCGATACACTGTAGCAGTGTGACTCCAACAGATGCTCCTGAAGAGCCTGGAGGTTTAAGCCAGCTCCTTAGAGCGCTTGGCCGCGTTGTTCTCAACAGCAGCTCTTCACCTTTTGTTGTTTGACGTAGTTGTTTTATAAAGCGTGGAAACGACCGCAACTTTGGCATCTCTGGCTATAGTTCTTCTGTAGAGCACCTCTGCTTATAGTGCCCTTGAAGTCATTTTATTTTTACAGGAAGACGCATTCCCTAACGATCTCTCCTGTTTTAGAAATGCTTCATAAGGCGTGTTTGATTCAGGACAAACAGTATACTAATTGTACAATGCAGATTTATGCGGCATTCGTACTGGATTTGAGTGGGATTCTGAAATACTTCTTGCAAAGGTATTCAGACTTTCTTGAACCTATAATAAAAACACAGACCTGAAACTCCCTAGCTTCCAATCTCTGATGTTGCTGTCCTTAAACTCGGACGTGATGTTCTGCAGACGTGTGCATAATGTCCTGTTTTCTTACAGTGTAGACATCTTGCTGTTCACGCTCCGCATTCATCTGCTTTGTGCATTGTTAGTCCGCACCTGTAACATGTAATGTCAGCCGTCCCCTGTTCTTCTATATCTCTTGCATGACTGCGTCCTGCTGTTGGGCTTTTGGTTGTAAAGTTTGAGCGAACGCCCCGTTCAGTGTCACTTTGTCACTGTGGTCAGAAAGCATTCTTGATTCTGCTTGAGCATGAATTCGTGAATTCTAGCGACTGTAAGAGCTCTTTCTAAAGTCAGCCCTTCCTCCTGCAGCAATTTATAGTCTCTTATGTGCACATTTTTCCACAAGTTGATATCTTAACATGTCAGTTTCCAATACTCCAAAGTCACAAGATTTAGCCAGTTCTCTTAGTGCAGTCACAAAAGCAACAACAGATTCATCCTGAGACTAAGTTCTCTGCCTAAATTTATGCCGTTCCAAAACCACTTTTCTCCGCGGTGTAAAGTAAGCGTCTAAGGCAGCTACAGTCTGTTCATATGTACCTTTTTCTCCAGGGAGGTTGGCGAAAATCCGCTGCACGGGAGCCCCGATACAGTGCAGTAGTGTAGCCCGTCTTACGGCATCCTGAGCTTCTGTAGATCCACTGGCTATTTAAAATAATCTGTACGACTCCATCCATATCTTGTATTCCTTATTCAAATACGGAGCTCCGAGGTTCAGTAGAAGCGGTTGAAAAAGCTGGGCCTAAGCAAACCTTCTCGGCGTGGCTGCCATATCTTCCATGGCGTAAGCTAAACGAAAAGTCCGAAAATTCAGAAGTTCGTTTCTACCAGCAAGAGAACTAAAATCTGCAGTGTTCTGCTCGCTTTGAGTCCGTCAACCACTCATCTCTCGTCACCATAAATGTTGTGTATCTTAATAAAGAGACGTTTTTATATTATTTTAACTATTTTGTTAACTACACAGATCACGCCCTTACACCATATATTCCCACCTTCTACTCTCTCGTTCTGTTGTCTAGCGATGTCTACTCACTATACTGTAACGCAACGGGGGCTCAGGCAGGCGCCCTTGCCGCATCTGGTCGGCCCCATCCCGACTGGAGGCTCGAACCCGGGACTTCCGCGTCTCTCTGCAGCGACCTAGCCCCGTGAGCTAAAGAGAGATCTCTCTACAGCCCAGTAGCTGTAGTCCTGCTATCACAGGGAAGGGCGGTGACGTCACCCGCTCTGGTACGCTGGCTCTTACACACAGTGCTTGTCGGCCGTAAGCGTTACAATACTACATTTAGCATGACTTCTTGTTGCAGTTGAGCTCAAAGCTGGAGATGATCTCCATATTCTACCGCCGTAACTAGTCCGAAACGTAGTACACAGTACACACTTTTTAAGTGAACTCAGGTTGTTAAAAAATTAAACCAGCGCCCTGTCACAGAAACGTACCCCAGTCTCCCGCGCAACAAGCGGGGGTACTCAGCACTATACTAACGAGGAGCACTTGTCTGGAGCTGAGCGTCAGCTCTGTTTACTGTCAGCAGTCATTTCCTCATTTCTAAAGACTTTTTCACTTGCTCTCAGCTTTTAAAGACGGTCATAAACGCTCAAGAAGTAATTCATGTCAGTTGGAAGTCTGTTTCTGTTGTCTCAGCTCTTGATAAAGAAAAGCCGTGCGTGGGAGACTCCCTCTCTGAAGAAGTTTGCCGTCACCCTGCGAGGGAGAAGAGCCATCAATCACTGAGGCAACCACTGACACAGTTAACATTAAACACGTGAAATGCGAGATGTTGTGATTTTTTTCCCGCTTAAGGCTTCTATCGTTTCTACTCTAACGAGAAAGACCTCTTTATTAGAAGTGAGATTTTAACAAACGTCTCCAGGGTTAACTGCGACCTGAACGCAACGCCTTAGACCACCAGCCATCTTGCCTGTGGTACTTAGAGCAGCGCTCAATAAAAATGATCAGAACCCGAAAGCGCTTCTTATGCGGATCAGTATATTCCGATACCACTGGTTCTGCAGAAGAAATAAGAAAAGCCGAACTCAAAGCAGTGTGTTGCCATTACGGGTACTCTGTCTGCAGCTGCTTTAAGATCTACTCACACCGTGTTGCCATTAAGGCTACCTAGTTAAAAAAAAAAACTTATCGTCATCTTTTTGAACGTGATTATTAGACACCCGTTAAATCTCCACCGAGGTTTCTTGAGAGATCTTTCAGCGAGCGAGTATTAAAAAACTACGTCGCTTCCAACCTCTGCTCTCACTGTAAACTCGGACGTGATGTTCTGCAGATGTGCAGTGTGCCTTTCCTCTTGTCGTATTCAAGATTACTCACTGTGTGCGCTCCTCACTGCGTGTTCTGTACTCTACTGTGATTTAATTTAGATGATTACGTGGAGTAGAGTGACAAGATCTACTTGAACATTTTCGGTTTGTGAAATGAAAAACTAAATACACTACTGTAAATACAAGTAATGGACATTTAAAATAACCACAGTACAGCTAGAAGAGTGAAAGATAAGAGACTATTTAGAATGACATTCACAATAGACTTAAGAACAGCACAACCGCCCGAACAGGGACTTGAACCCTGGGCCCTCAGATTTAAAGTCTGATGCTCTACCGACTGAGCTATCCGGGCTCTGAAAGAAAGTCGACACTGTCGGGATCCTCGCAAGTCACGTGTCTCTTGTGCCGAAGAGCAGTCATACCTGACCCGTCTGGAATGACCACTGACAGACTTTATCCAGAAGCCACGGCACCACTCCCAGTAGAATGAGAGAGAAATACAGCATGACATGGGTATTTAAGGGGCTCCCACAATCCATCTTTCCTCACATTACTGATTTTTTTCAATAGCATTTTGACCTTTTTTCACATTCAGATTTTTTTCACATTTAATAAAATCTTTTAATCAACAACATTAAAAAGAAAACAAATGGAACATTTTTTGGAACAATAATTAAAAAAAAAACTTTCAATGCCTTGGTTGTATGCGTTTATTAAGGGAGTTGCAACAGTGCTGAAATGTAAAGAGCATTTCTGTAGAGAAAACGGCATTTTTTCTGCCTTAAGCTTAGGGAGAATGTCTTTTAGAAATTCTATTTTATAACACCTTGCACAGCCTCCCGGCAGACTAACAAATATTTTTTTTGAGAAATTGGCTCACACACCGGAAGACACTAACGTTTATTTACGTTAGAATATGTGAATAACAGTTTAACCGAAAAAGTTTATAATTATGATTTTGTTAAAATTCAATAAATCGTCTATCATTAGTAAGTAATTATTAAGAAAGTGTTTTATTTCATAAATTATAAGACAATTTAGAGAGTTTATAGGTCATAAACGTCGGTTATGTTCTTTTAACTCTAGCATTCAGGATCCAAACCCAGGTGCGGACGATTGTGTTTCTTGAATCTCTTGTAATCATCAAAGGTCGATGTGTCGTCCTTCAGTACTTTCTCGAGTTGTGCCATGGATATTTTATACGATCAATACTTGTCATGCTCTTTTGCATTTTCATTAACAAACGGAAAAAGTTCAAAGTGTGTTTATGGCTGCGCTTCACATCTACACGAGAGCAGTACAGGACAGTGCGGAGTTCAGAAGGAGGATTCGCTCGCTGAATGATCTCTCAAGAAATCCCGGGTAAGATTCAAGAGGTGTTTTCTGCAACAGCCACGGCAAGTGTGAAGCAATCTCTGGATTTCCTGAATTTGAATTATTAGGGTTAGGGTTAGTTCAAATAATTTAGGATTTAACAGAACTAAATGAGGTACATTTAAAACAGCAGCGCAACTCTGCAGCACGTCGAGTGTGCCTGCATTTAGTTGTGTAAACCTGGCTCTCTCTGAACACAAGGAAAGAGTTCTCACTCAACAGAAGATTGCAATGTGAGTACTGTAATATAAAGCACCTGGAGATGCCAGGGATTGAACCCAGGACCTCATACATGCAAAGCATGCGCTCTACCACTGAGCTACATCCCCAATGAAAAACGTAAAGGAACAGACTTAGAGATGTGCAGATGCTCACTGATCACAATCCACCACTCACGAAGAATGCCTGCAGTTTCCCACTTTCGCGTTTCCTCTACTACAGAATAAATTCATGGGAATGAAGAAATAAGGAAGGAAAAATAATCGCATTGAAGCTTCAAGAGACTGGGCACAAATTAATCTATTATTTTTGTATCCAGTCACACGTGCGACGGTGGTTAATTCCCAGACGGGGGAGTGCTTTTTTTCTACCTCCTTACTCGACTGTCTTTCAATTCTGTTTTATTTGAAAGCTTTTTGCATCTTTTAAGTGCTCTTGATTAAACTATGCATAGAAAAACAGCACTACTGATGATTTTCATGGACCGATGCACACTTGTTCTGTACAACTCGAGTGATAAAGCCCTGTCTGCAAATATTGTAGAAGAACATAAAAGGGTGAAACAACGCCCCAACCACAGGAATGGTAACAAGCAGGATCGTGTTCTTATTTGATAAGTCCTTTTGAGATGTCTTGTCAATGCACACAGGCGTTAGAGCTGAATAATTTACTTTTAGTGGTGTTTTTAAACAAAGATGGAACATGTTATTTCTATACCAGGAACAAAGGAGCTGACTTTAACTTTAAGAGGCAAAAACGACACCTTATCAAAGCTAATATCAATTAAAATGACATCACAACAAAAGAGTGGAGCCTTGAGTGAATAAAGCCTTGAGTGGAGCCTTGAGCTTTCATTGGACGTATGTGTCTCCATAACTTTGTAGGTGAGAGAGAGGATTGTGATAATTTGCAGGTGCTTCTCGGAAGTGCGTTGGTGGTACAGGCGCCTTCCAAATAATTGAGTCGGGTTTGAATCCCAGCCAGTACAAACCCAAATCTTTTCAAGATAATTTGTGGTCCGCTAACACATCTTTTGAAACACTACAACAGGTAACACCCCGTGTGAAACATCATGAACATTTGTTAAAGCCTGAGTTGTACATACTCTAACGTAAATAAACGTTAGTGTCTTCCGGTGTGTGAGCCAATTTCTCCAAAAAAATATTTGTTAGTCTGCCGGGAGGCTGTGCAAGGTGTTAAGAAATAGAATTTCTAAAAGACAGGCTCCCTATAACATCAAGGCAGAAAAAATGCTGTTTTCTCTACAGAAATGCTCTTTAAATTTCAGCACTGTTGCAACTCCCTTTATAAAGGGTGTGCACACGTATACAACCAAGGCATTGAAAGATTTTTTTAATTATTGTTCCAAAAAATGTTCCATTTGTTTTCTTTTTAATGTTGTTGATAAAAAGATTTTATTAAATGTGAAAAAAATCTGAATGTGAAAAAAAATCAGTAATGTGAGGAAAGATGGATTGTGGGAGCCCCTTAACTACCCATGTCATGCTGTATTTCTCACTCATTCTACTGGGAGTGGTGCCGTCGCTTCTGGATAAAGTCTGTCGGTGGTCATTCCAGACGGGTCAGGTATGACTGCTCTTCGGCACAAGAGACAGGTGACTTGCGAGGATCCCGACAGTGTCGATCTTCTTTCAGAGCCCGGATAGCTCAGTCGGTAGAGCATCAGACTTTTAATCTGAGGGCCCAGGGTTCAAGTCCCTGTTCGGGCGGTTGTGCTGTTCTTAAGTCTGTTGTGAAAGTCATTCTAAATAGTCTTTCATCTTTCACTCTTCTAGCTGTACTGTGGTTATTTTAAATGTCCATTACTTGTATTTACAGTAGTGCATTTAGTGTTTCATTTCACAAACCGAAAATGTTCAAGTAGATCTTGTCACTCTACTCCACGTAGTTTTATGAGGCGTGGAAACGACCGCAACTTCATTTCTGAGATGCTTTCTCTCACGTGGTGAAATCTCGACCTCTTTGGCATCTCTGGCTATAGTTCTTCTGTAGAGCACCTCTGCTTATAGTGCCCTTGAAGTCATTTTATTTTTACAGGAAGACGCATTCCCTAACGATCTCTCCTGTTTTAGAAATGCTTCATAAGGCGTGTTTGATTCAAGGGACAAACAGTATACTAATTGTACAATGCAGATCTATGCAGCATTCGTACTGGATTTGACTGGGATTCTGAAATACTTCTTGAAAAGGTATTCAGATTTTTTTGAACCTATAATAAAAACACAGACCTGAAACTCCCTAGCTTCCAATCTCTGATGTTGCTGTCCTTAAACTCGGACGTGATGTTCTGCAGACGTGCAGTGTGCCTTTACTCTCTTATTTTTCAAAACGACCTCCGTTGTTGGGCGCAGTTAAAGTGGAACTGGCCTGACTGCACAGGAAAGTATGGAATGATAAAATGTTTCTACGGCTCAAAATGTCCCTTTAGACCCTCGGCATGTCTCTGCTAGGAACGGGCAGGTAGAGAGGTTTAACAGATGCTCATGATGTTTCACACGGGGTGTTACCTGTTGTAGTGTTTCAAAAGATGTGTTAGCGGACCACAAATTATCTTGAAAAGATTTGGGTTTGTACTGGCTGGGATTCAAACCCGACTCAATTATTTGGAAGGCGCCTGTACCACCAACGCACTTCCGAGAAGCACCTGCAAATTATCACAATCCTCTCTCTCACCTACAAAGTTATGGAGACACATACGTCCAATGAAAGCTCAAGGCTCCACTCAAGGCTTTATTCACTCAAGGCTCCACTCTTTTGTTGTGATGTCATTTTAATAATATTAGCTTTGACAAGGTGTCATTTTTGCCTCTTAAAGTTATAGTCTGCTCCTTTCTTCCTGGTATAGAAAGAAGTAAAAGTAAATTATTCAACTCTACCGCCTGTGTGCATTGACAAGACATCTCAAAAGGACATATTAAATAAGAACACGATCCTTCCTGTTACCATTCCTGTGGTTGGGGCGTTGTTTCACCCTTTTACGTTAAATCATCAGTACTGCTGTTTTTCTATGCATAGTTTAATCAAGAGCACTTAAAAGATGCAAATAGCTTTCAAATAAAATAGAACTGAAAGACAGTCGAGTAAGGAGGTAGAAAAAAAGCACTCCCCCGTCTGGGAATCAACCACCGTCGCCCATGTAACTGGATACAAAAATAACAGATTAATTTGTGCCCAGTCTCTTTAAGCTTCGATGCGATTATTTTTCCTTCCTTATTTCTTCATTCCTATGAATTTACTCTGTAGTAGAAGAAACGCGAAAGTGGGAAACTGCAGGCATTTTTCGTGAGTGGTGTGATCAGTGAGCATTTGCACATTTCTAAGTCTGTTCCATAGCCTTTTACATCGGGGATGTAGCTCAGTGGCAGAGCGCATGCTTTGCATGTATGAGGTCCCGGGTTCAATCCCTGGCATCTCCAGGTGCTTTATATTACAGTACTCACATCGCAGTTTTCTGTTGAGTGAGAACTCTTTGCTCGTGTTCAGAGAGAGCCAGGTTTACACAATTAAATGCAGTTTACACAATTAAACTCGACGTGCTGCAGGGTTGCGCTGCTGTTCTAAATGTACCTCATTTAGTTCTGTTAAATCCTAAATTATTTGAACTAATAATTTAGTTCAAATTCAGGAAATCCAGAGATTGCTTCACACTTGTCGTGGCTGTTGCAGAAAACACCTGTTGAATCTCACCCGGGATTTCCTGAGAGATTATTCAGCGAGCGAATCCTCCTTCTGAACTCCGCACTAAACTGAAAGCTTCACGAACTCCTCACTGCGTGTCCTGTACTGCTCTCGTGTAGATGTGAAGCACAGCCATAAACACACTTTAAACTTTTTCCGTTTGTTAATGAAAATGCAAAAGAGCATGACAAGTATTAATCGTATAAAATATCCATGGCACAACTAGAGAAAGTACTGAAGGACTACACATCGACTTTTGATGATTACAAGAGATTCAAGAAACACAATCGTCCGCAGCTGGGTTTGGATCCTGAACTCTAGAGTTAAAAGAACATAAGCGACGGATATGACCTATAAACTCTCTGAATTGTCTTATAGTTTATGAAATAAAACAATTTCTTAATAAATTCTAACTGTTGATAGACGATTTATTGAATTTTAACAAAATCACAATTACAAACTTTTTCGGTTAAAGTGTTATTCACATACTCTCACGTAAATAAACGTTAGTGTCTTCCGGTGTGTGAGCCAATTTCTCCAAAAAATATTTGTTAGTCTGTCGGGAGGCTGTGCAAGATGTTAAGAAATAGAATTTCGAAAAGACAGGCTCCCTAAGCTAAACATCAAGGCTGTTTTCTCTACAGAAATGCTCTTTAAATTTCAGCACTGTTGCAACTCCCTATATAAAGGGTGTGCACACGTATACAACCAAGGCATTGAAATATTTTTTTTTAATCATTGTTCCAAAAAACATTCCATTTGTTTTCTTTTTAATGTTGTTGATTAAAAGATTTTATTAAATGAGAAAAAAAATCTGAATGTGAAAAAAGGTCAAAATGCTATTGAAAAAAATTAGTAATGTGAGGAAAGATGGATTGTGGGAGCCGCTTAACTACCCATGTCATGCTGTATTTCTCACTCATTCTACTGGGAGTGGTGCCGTCGCTTCTGGATAAAGTCTGTCAGTGGTCATTCCAGACGGGTCAGGTATGACTGCTCTTCGGCACAAGAGACACGTAACTTGCGAGGATCCCGACAGTGTCGACTTGCTTTCAGAGCCCGGATAGCTCAGTCGGTAGAGCATCAGACTTTTAATCTGAGGGCCCAGGGTTCAAGTCCCTGTTCGGGCGGTTGTGCTGTTCTTAAGTCTATTGTGAATGTCATTCTAAATAGTCTCTTATCTTTCACTCTTCTAGCTGTACTGTGGTTATTTTAAATGTCCATTACTTGTATTTACAGTAGTGTATTTAGTGTTTCATTTCACAAACCGAAAATGTTCAAGTAGATCTTGTCACTCTACTCCACGTAATCATCTAAATTAAATCACAGTAGAGTACAGAACACGCAGTGAGGAGCTCACACAGTGAGTACTCTTGAATACGACAAGAGGAAAGGCACACTGCACATCTGCAGAACATCACGTCCGAGTTTACAGTGACAGCAGAGGTTGGAAGCGACGTAGTTTTTTATTACTCGCTCGCTGAACGATCTCTCAAGAAACCTCGGTGGAGATTTAACGGGTGTCTAATAATCACGTTCAAAAAGGTGACGATAAGTTTTTTTTATCTAGGTAGCCTTAATGGCAACACGGTGTGAGTAGATCTTAAAGCAGCTGCAGACAGAGTACCCGTAATGGCAACACAGTGCTTTGAGTTCGGGTTTTCTTATTTCTTCGGTAGAACCAGTGGTATCGGAATATACTGATCCGGATAGGAAGCGCTTTCGGTTTCTGATCATTTTTATTGAGCGCTGCTATGGTCTTAGGCGTTGCATTCAGGTCGCAGTTAACCCTGGAGACGTTTGTTAAAATCTCACTTCTAATAAAGAGGTCTTTCTCGTTAGAGTAGAAACGATAGAAGCCTTAAGCGGGAAAAAAATCACAACATCTCGCATTTCACGTGTTTAATGTTAACTGTCTCAGTGGTTGCCTCGGTGATTGATGGCTCTTCTCCCTCGCAGGGTGACAGCAAACTTCTTCAGAGAGGGAGTCTCCCACGCACGGCTTTTCTTTATCAAGAGCTGAGACAACAGAAACAGACTTCCAACTGACATGAATTACTTCTTGAGCGTTTATGACTGTCTTTAAAAGCTGAAAGCAGGTGAAAAAGTCTTTGGAAATGAGGAAATGACTGCTGACAGTAAACAGAGCTGACGCTCAGCTGCAGACAAGCGCTCCTCTTTAGTATAGTGCTGAGTACCCCCGCTTTTTGCGCGGGAGACTGGGGGTACGTTTCTGTAACAGGGCGCTGGTTTAATTTTTTAACAACCTGACTTCACTTAAAAAAGTATGTACTGTGTACTACGTTTCGGACTAGATAGTGCGGTAGAATATGGAGATCATCTCCAGCTTTGAGCTCAACTGCAACAAGAAGTCATGCTAAATGTAGTATAGTGAGTAAACATCGCCAGACAACAGAACGAGAGAGTAGAAGGCAGGAATATATGGTGTAAGGGCGTGATCTGTGTAGTTAATAAAATAGTTAAAATAATATAAAAACGTCTCTTTATTAAGATACACAACATTGAAGGCGACGAGAGATGGGTGCTTGACGGACTCAAAGCGAGCAGAACACTGCAGATTTTAGTTCCCTTGCTGGTAGAAACGAACTTCTGAATTTTCGGACTTTTCGTTTAGCTTGCGCCATGGAAGATATGGCAGCCACGCCGAGAAGGTTTGCTTATGCCCAGCTTTTTCCACCGCTTCTACTGAACCTCGGAGCCCCGGATTTGTATACGGAATACAAGATATGGATGGAGTCGTACATATTTTTTTTCAATAGCCAGTGGATCTACAGAAGCTCAGGATGCCGTGAGACGTGCTACATTACTGCACTGTATCGGGGCTCCCGTGCAGCGGATTTTCGCCAACCTCCCTGGAGAAAAAGACTGTAGCTGCTTTAGACGCTTCCTTTACACCGCGGAGAAACGGCATAAATTTAGGCAGAGAACTTAGTCTCAGGACGAATCTGTTGATGCTTTTGTGACTGCACTAAGAGAACTGGCTAAATCTTGTGACTTTGGAGTATTGGAAACTGACATGTTAAGAGATCAACTTGTGGAAAAATGTGCACATAAGAGACTATAAATTGCTGCAGGAGGAAGGGCTGACTTTGGAAAGAGCTCTTACAGTCGCTAGAATTCATGAAGCAGCTCAAGCAGAATCAAGAATGCTTTCTGACCACAGTGACAAAGTGACACTGAACGGGGCGCTCGCTCAAACTTTACAAACAAAACCCGAGCAGCAGGACGCAGTCATGCTAGAGAAATAGAAGAACAGGGGACGGCTGACATTACATGTTACAGGTGCGGACTAACAATGCACAAAGCAGATGAATGCGGAGCGTGAACAGCAAAATGTCTACACTGCAAGAAAACAGGACATTGTGCACATGTCTGCAGAACATCACGTCCGAGTTTAAGGACAAGTATCCCTTTTATTGTTGTTGCTGCCTCCAGTTTACATTTGGCGATGTAAACCTGATTCAGAAAAAAATAATTTGAACAACCTTATTCCCATGCTTATTCAAAGGCGCGGTGGCCAAGAGGTAAGGCGTCGGTCTCGTAAACTGAAGAGCGTGGGTTCAAGCCCCACCCGTGCCTGTTGCATTTGTCACCGCTTTCCTTCAGTTTCAAAGTCTTAAAAGAACTCGCAATGTAGGGATCTCAATAGTAAGAGAACATAACTGTCGCCAGTGATTAGTATTCTTGCATATCCTGCCTTGATTTTTTAGTCGACAAAGCTTATCTCTCTTCGCACCCATCTTCCGAATGATCGTCTCAGCATTGGGAAGGAACGTGCGCTTGGTACAGCCCCCGACTCCATGGTCTGATCACAAACAGATCGGGTGAGCTGTCAGTCCAGGTTGGAAGTAACGTTCGAAAGCACTAAAAATCTGAATTAGGAACGAGAAGACCATGCTTTTTTATACGAGTAAACGATAAAATAATATACTGCCTGCAAGACTATGTCAAGTTCAAGTTTATTGTCATTATACTCATACACAGGTATATGGTATAACGAAAGGCTATTTAGCTAGCTCTCGGACATAAGTAGTACAAAGAAAAAAACACAACAACAATACAATTGTATAACAAAAGAAAGACAGAGACAACAGCCGATGTGCAAAAAACAACAACAGGCAGTGTGCAAAACAATAAAAATGTAACAGGTTATGTGCAAAAACATGCATCAAAAGAATGAAATAAAGGGATAGAAATGATGGGGAGTGAGCTTTTGACATGTATGGTAGAGGTAGATTTTCAATGTGTGTTTGGGTTTTGGTAAGAAAGAAGGCACTGTGAGGTTCAGATCATAGGTGAGAGGTGAGGAGAGAGTGAGAGAGGCTGGGAGTTTAATAGTTTGATAGTGCGGGGGTAAAAACTGTTTCTGAGTCTGGTAGTCCGGACCCGAATGCTCCGCTACCGTTTTCCATGTCATGCTGAACGCCACAAATTGTGTTAGTCCAGTCGTATCAATCGTCCTAAAGTTGTGGAAAATTGCATGTGACTGGTGCAATCAGCACACATTTTTCAGGATAGTCGAGCAGTTTAAAACAGCAAATTCACAACTTCGTGTCTTAAAAGCTTTGTGTTTCGCTCTCCAAATAGAGGCATGGGTTCAAATCCCACTCCCGACAATCAGCCGTTTTACCCTGTCTTTTTTACCTGCCTTTACACTGTTTCAGTCTTGTTGTGCTCGCTGACAATCACAATACGAGGAAAACGGAGAAACTGCTATGCAAAAACATAACGGACAGAAAAAAGCTTCGTAAACACGTGAATGTGATTAGCAGCAGTAAGGTATGCATTCAAATGTTTAAGGCTGATTTATAACAGCAGCAGAAGAAAGGTGCAGCACAATGCAATTTGTGAGAATTTGCGTGTTTTTATGCTGCGTGGACTTCTTTCAAGCCTATGAAGTGACCCCCGTTTTATTTTCATTTTCAAACTTCAGAACCGAATAACGAAAAGGTTTCATGTGTGACAGCATTCCGTTGTAAATACCGTTTCCACGATGTATTCAGCGACGGGAATGAAATGTTTTAGTACTGGCTCAAATGCGAGGAATTTCAGAAAAACCTGGAAAAGCAACGCTTGCAATAAATGACTACTTTTAAGCGTGTAGTCAGCATGAACAGAACAACGCAATGCTCTGTAAAAACAACCGGAAGCCGCAATTACTCTTTTATCTCGGGCAGTTCATTCCGATACGATGTTTCCGCAGACTAAATGAAATGCCGAACTTGCCGAGCAAGTTTAATACTTGCTTGTGAGCCCTAGATAAATTGGCTGCTGCAATTTCAGCAAGCGGAGTTCTGTTCAGCTGCCTGTAGTACACATTGCTGATTCCTTTTGTGAGGGCACGGGCAATCTTTCAACGATAAGGCTGACGTGCCAGTCGAAATTGTGTTTCCCTTTCACTGTGTTGTATTTGCCCTACTCGTACAACATCAATTGTGATGTCATCATTGCCCATTGGTTTGTGTCTTGTTGTCATTGTGTATTTTACATTACAGGAATTGAAAGTACTGAACTGAAGGTACTGAAGGTAGGAACTGAAAGTACAGACTGCTTTAATTATAAGAGTTTTTTTTCTGCTGTTCTCTTTCCTGATGTATTGGTATTTGAAGGCTATTGGGCAGCAAGGATTTATCTTCCTGAACTCTCTATATAAGATATGGGTCCATGATCATCTTAGTTTAGATGTACCTTTTAAAGGTGGTATTATTCTCCATTGTTCAGTCTTCAGACATACTTGGAAAGTTTTAGGCACAGACAATCTTTCTTAATCCCCTTTTATCCTGAGGTGACGTCCCAGACGAGCTTGCCCCCTGGGAATATTCACTGTGCTCTTCAGGCTTTTTTTCTGATTCTACACAGATTTTTTCTCCTTCAAACATGTCACCACTGTCTGTGCTGCCGTGTGCAGCCCATGCATCTTCTGTATCTCCTGATGAACTCCTGAGCTCTGTGTTGCCTTCCAAACTATGTCCCTCACTTTGACTTGAAATATTGACTATAGATTGTGTACTGTCATCTGGTTTTGAATCCTTACCAATACTCACCCCCTTCTGCGCCCTAAGCACTTGGATTCTTACTTTTTTTCTATCTTCATGCCAAATCACTAATAACCATTTCCTGTTGCTGGAGTAATCCTCTCCAAGGACTCTGTTTGACAGTGTTGACCACATACTGTATTGTCATGCCACCTAATTTTTTTTTCTATCTTAGAAAACTTCAGAAATTCTTTGATCTCACTCCCTACTCCACCAGCCCTTGACCACAGCTCTGGCCTCCTACTTCTCTGTCCTCCTTTAACATGTGGCATTGCCAACAATCTGAAAAATAGGGAACACATCTGAATGAAGTGGAAACATAATTGAAATTCAATACCCAACAGATGTACAAGTCCATTAAATGTTTTTATTTCTGTGTTTAATTTTTGAGGGACCCTATATTTTGATATAGCATCAATCACAAAACAGCATTCTGTCAATGTCACGACCACCAGCCCGGGGAGATCAACTCACAAAATAACTAACCAGTACCAGCAGCGGGTTAATAATAACATGTGTTAATCCACCAGCACATGCTCTACTGTGCGGCAAGCAGCACTCTTTTAACCATCCAAACCCGCTTCCCGCTACTCGGTATTGAGTCTTCTCTTTGAGAGCTCTACCTCGCGTTTACTCTGAATATCGCTTACTGGTTACTGAACTCCCTTTTGCCTCTGGACCTTGGACCTCACCTTCCGATTTGGATTGTTTGCTTCTCTCTGTACTTCAAGTATTTCGATCTACCTTTCACCTAACAATCTCACCTGACGTTCTGGATTGTTCGCCTGTCTCAATAACTACTTGCTCCTGCATCTGCATAGGATCTGCATACCTTTTCACTGAGGATTTCTGGCAGTCAAAGCCACATAAAAAATACTAGAAAAGAAGTATGTGTTTCTTTAAAAAAAATACCCCCAAATTGTTTTTGTTTTTTAAAAGTCAACATATCTGGGTTGTGTTTGCAAGATTTTTAAAAATTCCAAAGTTTGTGTGGGTATGATTGTAAAAAATCAAATCATAACTGAAGAAGTCTCCATGGTCAAAACATTGTGTTTTCTTCTTCTCTTTTCAGCATGGAATAAACCTATTACTCGTTCCTTGGAGATTACCATGTGCCAATAAGATATGATCACTGTTTTGACCATATACAATTTCTTGCATTAGGAATTCCTATTTTGCATACCCCAGCTTGCTCTCCTTGAGATACACATACAGGGAGAGAAGCTGGGGGTCAGAGCACAGGGTCAGCCATTTATACGGCACCCCTGGAGCAGTTGGGGTTAAGGGCCTTGTTCAGGAGCCCAATGGAGTAGGTGTCAGCCCTGTCCCGTCCCTAGTTTCCGGTCTGCTGTCCTTCTGGTCTTTCTCTTTCCCTTGGGCTATATATTCTGGGTCTTGCACTCTGTCCTCACTCAGCATTGACGTTCGGATGTCCTGAGACCCGCCTAGCACCAGGGCGCCCCACGTCCGCTCCCTGAGGGCATAGGTTTCTATACGGCATTCCTGAACTCTTTGCACTAATGAGCCCGGGCCTTTTTCCCGTCTTGCCACTACGCATATGGGTCTTTTTCCGCTCTCCTGCTCCCCACGGTGAGTCCCTTTGGACGTCCGTGACAGTAGGATTCCTCTGCCGACTGTGGGATGTAAACCAGCAACCTTCCAGCCACAGGTGCAGATCCTTAGCCACAGAGCCACCGCTCTGCCAAATGTGCCAATTCTTTAAAGGAAGTCCAAAAAAATGCTAATTTATTTTTAAAAATAGTTGCTGTAAATAACATCGGTGGCTATTGAAGAGTACATACAAGCACAGAGACAAGTTAATAAACTTGGAATGACTACTTACAGCTCTGGAAAGACCGAAGATATTGTTTCCGGTTGTTAAGGAACAAGTAATAGGTTTATTCCATGCTGAAAAAAAGAAGAGAGAAAACAATGTTTCGGCCGTGGAGCATTCTTCAGGTGTGAGAGAGAGAAGGCAGTAGGCAAAGGTAATGTAGTGGGAGAACAAAGGCTGGGAGGGAGGAGGGGTGAGAGGCGGGAGCAGGGGACAGAAAGAGAGGCCAATCAAGAGGTGTGAAGTCAGAAAAGGTGTTGAGAGGTGTGAAATGAAACTTCCAATGAATGGAGAAAAACTTAGTAGAATAGTAGTCTGTCGTTTAGAGAAGGGGGAAGGTGTGATCCTAGCTGCAGGATAAGTTTGGTTTCAGTAGTCTTACTAATTTATCAGTTCAGAAAACCATCTTTGAGAACACATACATAGAGATTAGAGTGGTCATGGCCATCAGAGGTGAAATGAGAAACAGTGGTTTTTGGAGAGATCTTCAATCTTCACAGCCCTGACATGTTCTCTGAAGCGGTCTCCAAGTCTCCTTCCTGTTTCTCCAATATAGAGAGAAACTGGGCATTTACTGCAAGAGATACAGTAAATAAGGTTGCTGGAGGTACAAGATGCCATCTGGGTGATCCAGAATTGTCCTGAGGGGCCTTGAATGAGTGTGGTGTTGGATGTGTACTTGCAGGCGATACAGCGAGCTCTGTTGCAGGGGAAAGTACCTGGTGTGGATGGTTGCTGAGAGCGGTCAAGGGAGCTGTGAACACGAAGGTTGCGCAGATTAGGTGATTGCCGATATGAGATGATGGGGCGGTCAGAAAAGAGGGCCCCAATGGAGGGATCATCCTGTAGGATGGAAAAGTTGTCGTTAACAGTCCTGGGGATAGGAAGTGTGTTAGGGAAGCACCAAAGGAATGCGGTTGTTATGGTGGGAGTTCCTGAATGGGTTGATGGTCCGAGGGGTGTTTTTGGCTCGGGCAAGGGCCCTGTCAATAACACTGCTGGGGTATCCTCTGTTGATGAAAAAGGAGTAGATTTTGAGGGTTTGATTCTGGAAGTCGATGTCGTCACTGCATACTTGTTGTAGCCGAAGGAACTGTGAAAAAGGGAGAGAATTTTTAGTATGTTTGGGGTGAAAACAAGAGATAGCTGTGTGAATCCGTGGGTTTGTAATAAACAGAAGTGGAGAGTCTGGGGTAGTTGATGGAGAAGTTGATGTCCAGAAACGGAAGAGTAGTGGAAGATATGTTAACCATATATTTGAGGGACAGGTGGAAGTTGGTGAAATGGTGCAGGAAGCACTTAAGCTGATCGTTGGAGCATGTGGCGGCACTGACGCAGTCATCAATATATCGCTTGTAGAGGTCAGGGACATAGCCAGTGTAGGAAGCGAAGAAGCGTTCTTCTACCCAGCCAACAAAGATATTGGCATAGCTGGGTCCCATTCTGGTGCCCATGGCAACTCCACTCACCTGTTGGTAAAAAAGATTATTGAAGGAGAATGCGTTCATTCTGAGAAACAGTGTTTCTGGTTGTTGTCCTTTAACTGATCTGGCACCGAAACATTAATCCTAAACAGTCAAACAAGTCCATGTGATGAAAACCCTTATGCTCTTTAATGTTTTTTTACGCACTAATTTCCCCCCCTCCCACTCATCAGCTTTTGGATGAGAGATTCTGACCACTGTATAAGATCAGAAGCAGTAGAAGAAACGGGCTTCTTTTCTGCTTATTTAACACACTCCTAATGCAAACAACACATTAAGAGTACAACGGAAAGGTTGCACCAAATGGGATCAAGCAATTTAAAACATATGTTCAGGGTACAGGAAAATTGTTATAGAGATGAATGGTATTCATGAAACAAATAATGTTGCAAAAAACTTTGCCAAAAGTCACAACCCATTTAACATTCATCAGACAGGTTGAATCAGTTGGATATCTCTTAGGTTCTAAATGCACTCAACGGCTGTATAATGCAAGCTCAAGAGTCAAAAGAACAGTAGTGAACTACAGTTCTTACAATAATAAACAGCCATTTGATCTTGTGAATGATCTATCATACACCCTTGAAATTATGTTACAGATTTGGAAGTTTGCACAGCTTGTAGTCTTTCTAACTCCATGAGACACACAGACAGGGAGGGAAGCTGGGGGTCAGAGCGCAGGGTCGGCCACTGTGCTCTTGTGCCAAACAGGTCATACAAAGACTGCCATTCCTTATATCTTTCCCTGAACCTGTGTGTCACTTCCTCACCTTCCAGAAGCAAAATATCGAGCTTCCACACACCCTTCCCCACAGTAACAGCCGTTGGAATAAAAATTGTACATGACAGCAGACAGTGGTCAGAGAAAAAAAAACAGGGGTTAGGCCTGTGGTCTTGCAAGTATCAAAACAAAATGCGTGAGGCTTGGGTCCCATTAGACTAGTGCCATGTGAAACCTGCCCTCCCCTGACTATGAAGTTTGAAGCCATCTTTCAGTTTAAAATCTTTACATAATGTTTGCAATAATATTGATGATTTATCAAATTGGACCCGTCTCTCGCCCCTCATTCTGCCTTCTCTTTCTAAAAGAGAATTAAAATCCCCAGCTAAAACCACTGGTTCCCATCCCAATAAATATACTCAGTTCCTGAATTAGGACATATCTGTCATGTGAGCAACTCAGACAATATATATTTAAGAGTTTAAATTAGACATTCATGAAACCCAGATACACCACCAGTGCTCTCCCTGGTTTCATTACAGGGTGCTGACGTACCTCTACCATCTTATTTTTAATTAGAACAGCTATACCGTCAGATTTATTTTCTTTGGACCCACTCCAGATTGATGGGCCCAATGTCCCCAGTTCTTCCATATCCTTATAGCAGTTTTAAAGGGTAACCCACACTCCTGTAACAACACAATATCAGCATTTACCTTCCTCACAAATGATAGTATAGTCCTTGCCCTTAACTTGGAGCGAATGCTTCTCACATTTATTGACACAATATTAAGAGCCATACTTAAAGTAGGACCAGGGGAGACTAAAAGCTCTGGCTACAATCGTTCAGTAGGTGACACCTACCCAACAGGCCTCCCCCCCCCCCTTTTGCTTTAATTGTCTCCTCCTCCACCACCCCCACAATCCATAGGATATTTCACCACCTGCCCTCCTTGAGTCTTTGGTTCTAAAGCTTGGTCAGTAAGATCACATATATTGGAGACATCTAAACCCATGGGAGAACCTACCTGAGGACTCGGAAAATGATCTTCCCTCACTCTTCTACTCGGAGTTCAATCATTTTCTAAATCCAATGTCTCTTTTAGAGTGCACCCTCTGTTCTGTACATTTCATTTGAGCACTTTCAGTCTCCACAGGTGGCAGGCTATTGGAAGAGATGCTACCAATCAATTCAGATTCCACCTCACTTTTTGCAACATCATCATTCTCTTTTACCTCCCCCTCATCCCCTTCACTCCATTCTGAACCCTCGCTCTCTTTTTCACCACTTTCTTCAACATCAACCACATCCAGTTCCTGATCCATAACCACTGCTCCAGCCCTAAATGCCTCTTCAAACTCTTCCTGTTTTGTCATTGGTCTTCCCAGTTTTGTTCTATTTGCAAAGGAATTTGGACAGTCTTTAAACACATGACCTTCACACTCACAGAGATTACATTTTCTCGCGCTTGTACATTCAGTATATGCATGTCCAATTTCCTTGCGCTTACCACACACCACCTTTGTACAGGCATCCACAAAGTGACCCAGCTCCCCACATCTCCTGCACGGTTTTGGCTGCCCTTGGTAGAACACAAGGCCTCTATTTTCACCTAATCCAATCAAAGAAGGAATGTGTTTAAATCCACCATAACCATTTTTTGTCTTCATGCAATGAAACAGGTACTCTCCATGCACAGTTCCAGATGCCATCATCATCCAAGACTTTCTGAAGCTCACCTTTCACTAAACAATACTTAGACAACCATGTCACAACATCTTCCTTCATCACCATCTCATTAAACATGCGAACAATCACAGTCCTATTAATTAATAATAATTGCTTACACTTATACAGTGCTTTTCTGGACACTCCACTCAAAGCGCTTTACAGGTAATGGGGACTCCCCTCCACTACCACCAATGTGCAGCATCCACCTGGATGATGCGACGGCAGCCATAGTGCGCCAGAACGCTCACCACACATCAGCTATCAGTGGGGAGGAAAGCAGAGGAATGTAGCCAATTCATAGGGGGGGGTTATTAGGAGGCCATGATTGGTGAGGGCCAATTGGAAATTTGGCCAGGACACCGGGGTTACACCCCTACTCTTTTCGAGAAACGCCCTGGGATTTTTAATGACCACAGAGAGTCAGGACCTCGGTTTTACATCTCATCCGAAGGACGGCGCCTGTTTACAGTCCAGTGTCCCCGTCACTATACTGGGGCATTAGGACCCACACAGACCACAGGGTGAGTGCCCCCTGCTGGCCCCACTAACACCTCTTCCAGCAGCAACCTTGGTTTTTCCCAGGAGGTCTCCCATCCAGGTACTGACCAGGCTCACACCACATTAGAAAGATCCATCAGCTTCTGCCATTCAAACATTCTAATCAGGCCCACATCTTTTTTTCTACTCTATTTTTATCCAAAATTGTTCCAGTAACTTTGCCGATTGAAACTAATGTCAAAACCAATTCCCTTCAGCAAAGTGATTAAGCATTTGACATCTAATGCCTTAATCCTTTCTGTAACACCTTCCTTGAAAAGTCCAACCGTGAAATATCACCCGAGTGAGCCGAACCCTCACCACCCTTATACACCAAAAGTGAACAAAAGTAACGGTGCATGCCGACCCTACAGGCCGCCATGGCCGTTACAAATGTGTCAAAAGCAAAGTAAACCTAAACCAAAACCTCTGCTGTGCACCAAACCCACCAAAACCCTATTCCCTTAATCTTACACTTATACAAAAACTCCACTCTCGACTTCTGGGTTTAACCCTTTACATCTCGAACACTGGTTAGAGACTCAGTGTGTCCCAGGCTCAGCGGTTATATAGGACAGGACTCGGCGAGCTGCAGGTGAAACTCGTTGTTCTGTGCTCCCCGTGCGGAATGCGCGTCTCCTCCCTCCAGACTCATCAAACCGCCTTCATACTCTACAGCGGGAAAAAAAAACTCCCTTTACTGTCTTCATACAGTACATCCCTCTTAAATCCCAGAAACACAGAAACTCCAGGGCGTTTCTGTGAGTCAGTACTAGGTTTCTCTGTTCGAGGTTACAAGCAGAAACAATAAAAGCGCTGAAAGCAGGAAGTTATTTCTCCTCGTAGGCATAGATGTGTAAAAATAAATGTTCTGATTCCTAAAACCTAATAAAATCCATGTAAGTCTCCTTTTCATCCCCAATGCATATAACTGAATAGAAACCAGTCAAGTTCAGCTACTTTTCTGATGTATATGAATACACTAGTTCTGGTGCAGCTCTTACAACAAAGATACTTAAGAACTTTTTTTTCATACGAGCTCTTGCCTTTTTTAAATTGAATATTTTTTCATTTCAGTAAATCACACGAAACACCAGCAACACTCATTGTAAGCATCTGACCAATCACATTCCTGAATTTTAAACCCATTTAGTATTTATTTTTAACTTGTTTTATTTATTTTTTTTAAATTTTAAAACCTGTTTTAAGTATTCTTGCCATTTTTAGCATATTGCAAGTGGATTTTTTCAAATATTTTATTTTTTAAATCATATCAACCCATTGTAAGTTCCCATTGATAATTCCTGAGCTTTATAACTGTGTATTATTTCTTTTTACCTTTTTTAATTTTTTTATTATTTTACAGAGCTTTTTAATATATTGTGAGCATTTTAGTGTCATTTTAAAATAGGACTATCAATGCTCCTGACTTTGAAACCTGTATTTATTCTGAGATTATTCTCTCCACCTGCAGATGAGGGAGGTATTTGATTTTAAATTTGTTGATTTGGGGGGGAAATGTACATTCATTTCCTTGTATGTATCACCAGTGGGAAACTTTTTTTGGATGAATTGCAATCTTTACTTCAAGGCCTTCAGGCTGATATAGAAATGACGGGAGATTTAAATGACACATTTGATAAATCAGACAGGAACAGCATAACATCTAAAATGGCAGAACCCTCTAAAGTACTGAAAAAATTCTGGCACATTCATAATAAATACAATTTATTTAATTTAAAGCATAAAATTTGCTTTAAAAAGAAAACCACAATTTGTACGATATCATATTTCAATATCGACATTCAGATGAAGAATTTGAGGATTTGAATATCATTGAAAAGTACATCGATTTTGGGACAATGTTTGCATCTGAATAATCCTTCCTCCTGGAGAGAAGGAAAAAAAAGTTTTGAGTCTCAGTCTTCAGGATCCCCCCCAAAAAACGTGCAAATTTGTTTCCGATGTATTTTGGATAAAGATATAACTCTCATAGAAGATACATTTTATCAGTTGAATGCAGTCGATACTTTCGACTTTTTATATGATGATAGGACCTACATTTAGGGCTCAGTACTGATAACACTGCTGCTATTGATGGAGTAGAAATAAGTGATGTACTGGCAGTTTTTTTTCTGAGGCAAGAGGTCCTAGAACACCTCCTATAAAAATGTTAAGGTTCAGAGCAAGAAATATTTTTCCACCTCACCTAATGCTATTGCATTAACGAGGCTGAAGTTGGCTTCTTATTCGCCAGCTGCTGCTTTGTGTTTTTCGTTCCATCTTAAATGCTACTGCTGTGATGTTATGTCGTCTTTCGCCTGTAGATGGCTCTCTACAGTCATTTTAAAAAATACTTATCCGGATGTATTACTGTACATTTCCCCAGTAAAGGGGAATATGTAAGTAGAGACTGTCCAAATTGCATTTTTGTAAGAAACACATTTCAGAAACACAACTCACAATAAAACAAACTGGCATGTTATACCACGAGTAAATAAGACAAAGGCAAAACGTAAATTCACTGGCACTTTCTGCATATTTTCCACGACCTTGCCTTCTGATCATAAAAAGACTCAAACTCTTGCATTTTACAAGAAATTTTAATATAGCAGTTTTAAATGGGACATTTAGAACATGGTATATGAGACTATATGGTTAACTGAGGATGAGCAGAGGGTGATCGAACCTACCTCCTGGTTATAAAAATTCTGACACAGATGTGTGAGAGACAATGGAAAAGACTATCAAAATCCTGAACTTCAGGACATTGTACTGTACCGTTTTTTAAATACAACCCTCTGAACATGGCATGAGAGAATACATTGTCAAATGGTAAATGCAATGTTTGCTATATTTCTAGGGCCCTCCCTCCTGATTTTAAAATCGTCTCATATTTCTGACATCAAGGTGTGAGACACAATATAACAGACTGTCAAAATCCTGAACTTCAGGACATTTTATGATACCATTTTAAAAATATGACCCTCTGAGCATGGCATGTGAGAAAATGGCATGTGAGAATGCATTGGGAAAAGATGAATGCAATTTCTGCTGAATTGCTATGGCCCTCCCTCCTGATTACAAACTCGTCTCACAATTCTGACACTGAGGTGTGAGACACAATGTAACAGACACTATTAAATTGTGAAGTACAAGAGATTATACTGTTACATTTTTTTTTTAATATTGACCCTCTGGCATGTGAGGACTAAAAATAGCACACATTCTGCGAATTTGCTTTGTCCCTCCTTCCTCGTTACCAAAACATCTTAGTATACCGACACTAAGGTAAATGTCTCTAAATCCAGAAGTTAAGTTGTCAAAGTATATCGGAGTCAACCGATACTGATAAGGTTCTGCTGATGCTGAGCCCGCAGCCTTCACCATAAGGTCCAATTCCCCAAGCCTGCTGACCTTATATGTCCATCCCTTTGCAGTATAGAATGAAAAAAACTCCAATAGATATCGGCCACTGTTGGCGATTTTCCTTTAAGATGGAGTGTATCACTTTCACTGAGACCGAGAAGTGTTAAGCTGTACATGAGTCTTTGTGGCTCAGTTGTTAACCAAAAGGGTGGTGGTTTGAGACCTCCCTGGGACGCTATGAGCCTTTTAATGAACACACCCTCTTCACTTCATTTCTCCATGGCCGGTCTTGTACCGCAATCAAATACAGAGCCCGTAGGGGGCAGTAAGCCCGCATATATAGCTCACTGTGTATATAATGAAGAAGCGGAGGTTAGTTTCTCATCTGCATGTTGCAGAGCCTTACGCAACTCATACCAACAGTTGGGGTTTGATCCCTGCACGGGCTATTAGTTGAAAGACCATTGTAAATGACGTGTAACAGATTTATCCAGCTGGGTTTTATGTTTCATACTAAATTGCTATCTTGAAACCAAAATAATTAGAAATATGGAACACAACCGTTGTTCCCCATGAAGGAAAGCTGTTTTACACTGACGTCACCTCTTTTTATTTAATCCAGATTTTAAAAACAACTCCGACCTATCAAAGGAAAATGTTACACAAAAGTTGGAAAGCACACTCTGAATCCATCTGTATATTTGATTTCCGCAATCCGTTCAAGGCTGCCTATGTTAATCGTAAGTGTATAGATGAAACATTTAATATATTGTTCAGTTCAAATCAAAATGCTTTACTACTACAAGAGAGAAGTATAGTATGGAGGATGCGACAAATGTGTGATTTCTTGGAAGAAAACTACTTTTCTTTGCGTTCGAAATTAATTCGAAACAATTGACACACAAACCCTTTGTCTTTTTTAAAGAGATTATATCTTTAAACAGACAAATATATAAAATGTGTTTTTTTTACCTAGAGATTTTGGACAGGGGCGATGTATTACTAGTAGAGGCTGCTGACTAACACTGTACTGTCTGGAGATCAGCTCCATTTGCAATAAAAAAACGTGCGTAACAAAGCTGGAGAGCAGCTGAACTTGTGCTCAGTAGTCAGTATGGTGCTGAGGGTTCAATACTGTCGTTGTTGTATTAGCACGAGCTGCACAGGCTCTGAATCAGACCATTTCAATTAGTCTGATCAGTGCAGGACAAGTTAAATGTAGAATTATTGCTTTACGATGTAGGTCATGCGTTGATATATGACATGTCTCATTCCTGATTCAGCTCATGTTCCATAGGAGAGAAGAGATTCCTCCTGTTTCTCGTACAACCATATCAGAACAGAAGCCCATGTCACCCAGCTCTGATTCAAGATCGAGTTGCATCTTCAACATTTTGTTTTTGTTTCTGATCATAATTTTCTTTAGTTATGATCAATATTGAACTTTTTCTAAGTAAAACAAAACTAATCAAACATGCAGGCAGATTTTTGAAAAGTATTAGGAGTTGATAGGGCGCTCCTTCGGAATAGTCGTCAGAAAATGTGAGAAAAGGAAAGTTACGTAAACTCTCACACACAGCATTAAAGACTGGAATCTGATCATAAAAAAACTAGCTGTCTCCCCGTCGGTAATCAAACCCCGGTTTCCCGCGTGACAGGCTGGGACACAAACAACTTTGCTAACTAGGAGCGCTTGCTAGCTATTAGGAGGCATTTACTCTTAAATATGTTACTGTTTTGGGTTTCGACTTTAATTTTCCCGATACCAGTTTTTTACAAAAGTAAAGGCACATGGCACATGTGTGGCACATCACGTCCGAGTTTAGTGACAACTACCTCAGAGATTGTAAGCTGGGTAGTTTCAGATCACTTTTTTTTAAAGCTTCAAGCAAACCCGAATACCTTTGTGTAATCGTTTTTCATAAAGTGTCATTGTATTGTAACGCCCTCGCCTGGTGGTGAGGAGGAAGCGCCCCTAGGCGCTCGTAGTACCGCTGGGCATGATGGGAGTGGTAGCCGGGAGGAGTCTGAGGGTCAGCACGATGACCAGCGGCTGACCCTACCTGTGTAAATAATGTCCTAGTAATTCTAGTGCCCTGTGTAGTCCTGTAAAAGTAGAGTGTGTTGTTAGATAATTACCACCCTAAGTGTGTACGTGTTCGTCAGTCTCCTCATGTGTGTGTAGATCGTGTGTTTGGTTTTGGTGTGGTTGTTAAATAAAGTCAGTGCTTGGTTAATCGCGTCTCCACTGTTCTTTAGTTCTGAAAAAAAACCTGCTAACGCTACATTGGTGTCAGAAGCGGGCAGAATGAACAACTCGTGGCAGACACTACCCGATTCCGTAAAGCGCCGGCTGACGCTGAAAGTCGCAGAACCCATCGGTGGCGCACATAGGGAGCCTGAGCAACTCCTGGGTGCGACAGGTGGCCACAGCCCTTACCAGGGCTACCCAGTAGTGGTCCCGCCAGTAGAATTGGGGCGGCCGCCCCGGAGAGAGGATGCCCTCCCTGCCGGAGCCGATCAGCGATTCCCACACCCATCGGTGCGGGTGCGACCAGGTCGCTACGATGGTGAAGCGCCTTGGGAGACCTATGAGGCGCAGTTCCAGCTCGCGGCCTGGACGAATGGCTGGAGCCGGGCGGAGATGGCCGGCCACCTGGCGGCGGCGCTGGAAGGAGCGGCCTGCCAGGTGCTCCTGGACGTCCCGGAGGAGGACAGAGGCGACTACACGGCGCTGGCAGCAGCCCTCCAGCTGCGCTTCGGTGTAGAGGAGGCGCCGGACTTGATGCGGGAGAGGCTGGCCCTGCGGCGGCGCCGACCAGGAGAGCGACTGGGCCCGGTCGCCGCGGATGTCATGTTCCTCGCCCGCCGAGGATACCCAACTTTCCCCCGGGAGGCGCAGCGGGAGATGGCTCTCCAGGCCTTTCTCAAGGCCCTCTCGCCTGAGGAGCTGCGGCGCCACGTGCAGCTGGCCACGCCAACATCGCTAGAGCAGGCCTTGGCCCTTGCTACACGGGCTGAGGTAGTGTTCGGGGTGACTGGAAGCGCCAGCAGACGCAGTGCGCCCTGCCGGCTGACCGAGACGGCGAAGGAGGAATCCAGCGAGGGGGAAGAGGAGCCAGCCCGTGCAGCGACCGCCGCGGAACAGCCCCACACGCTGATTTGCAACCGCTGCGGGAAGAGAGGACACCGAGCCCGGTTCTGCCGGGCACCCGAACCTCGCTCTCCCCGATCGGCGTCGGGAAACAGGAACGGGGCGGCTCAGCGCGGGGAAGGCCGCCCTTTGAACACCTCAACCCCCGCTCCGGAGAGCGCTGTAAAAACCGGCGCCCCTCACGCCACCGTGGGGCGAGTCGGCTGTAGCCGGGGCCTCTACCTCCACTGCCGGATTGAGGACCAACCCTGCCTGGCCCTACTCGACACCGGTTCATCAGTAACCCTACTCCGGCCGGGCGTCCTCCCCGACACCGAGGACACCAACCCCCCAGGATGGGAGGCCTCCGGCCTCCGGCCTGCGGCTGAGGACCGTGACGGGACAGCTCGCTGCAGTCCAGGGGAAACGGGTGCTTGCCTTCCGTCTGGGTGCAGCGACGGTGCGCCACCCCTGCTACCTTGCACCCATCCAGGAGGACTGCATTCTGGGGCTGGACCTACTGCAGCGAGTGGGGGCCAGGTTGGACTTGGACCGGCAGGAGTTGGTGTGGCAGGGGGAGCGACTGCACCTGGTGGAGGGCAGGTCCGGCGAAGGCCGAGGGACGCGGGCTTGCCGGAGCCGGGGGAACAAGAGGCGGCGGCGGCGGCGGCGTCAGTCGCCGGGGCAGACCAGGCCTGCGAGCCGGGGAGCGAGCGTGCCGGATCCTGCCCCTGAGTCGGCCGGGGGGCCAGACAGGGCGGCGGTGGGGGCCGAGCGTTGCGTGGAAGCGAGGCGTGCCGTTGAGGACCTCTTCCAGCGGAGCTGCGAGGGCCTCGATCAGGACCAGCGGCAGCGGCTCCAGGAGCTACTCGCCCAGAACAAAGACCTCTTTGCGGCGAGGGATGAGGACTGCACCCGCAGTGCCCTGGTCCAACACGAGATCAACACCGGCGACGCTCGGCCCATCCGCATCCCACCGGGACGCATGGTCCACGCCAAGCGGACCGCCGCCGAGGAAAAGATCCGGGAGATGGCCGCAGCGGGGGTGATTGAGCCCTCCGCGAGCCCGTGGTCGGCGCCAGCCGTACTGGTTAAAAAAAAAGACGGCTCGTGGAGGTTCTGCGTCAACTACCGCAAGCTGAACGAGGTCACCCGGAAAGATTCCTACCCCCTGCCGAGGATAGATGACGCCCTGGACTACATCACCGGGTCGACCTGGTTCAGCTCCCTGGTCCTCCGCTGCGGCTACTGGCAGGTACCGCTTGCTCCCGATGCTCGCCCGAAGACGGCCTTTTCCATCGGCCAGGGCCTCTGGCAGTTTACTGTCATGCCTTTTGGCCTGTGCAATGCCCCGGCGACGTTCGAGAGGCTGATGGAGAGGGTGCTGGCATCGGTCCCGCGGAACCAGTGTGTGTTGTATCTGGACGATCTGCTGGTTCATGCACGGAGTTTCGACCAGGCCTTGACGAACCTCCAGGCGGTGCTGGCCTGCATCCGCCGTGCTGGCCTGAGGCTCAACCCCCGCAAGTGCGAGCTCCTGCGGCGGGAGGTGACCTTCCTGGGACATGTTGTTGGACCGCGAGGGGTGGCTACGGACCCAGGTAAGGTCGCCGCAGTGAGGGGCTGGCCGACTCCTTGCACCATCGCGGAGCTCCGCAGCTTTCTGGGGTTGGCCTCGTACTATCGGAGGTTCGTCCGGGACTTTGCCAGCATCGCTGCCCCACTGCACCGCCTCACCAACAAGGGCCGCCGTTTTGACTGGGACTCGGGCTGTGAGACTGCCTTTGGCTGGTTGCGTGAAGCTCTGGTGGGGGCCCCCGTGCTGGCCTACCCCGACCCGCGGTTGCCGTATATTCTCGACACCGACGCGAGTGACTCGGGGGTGGGGGCGGTGTTGGCACAGGAGGGGCCGGATGGGGAGCGCGTAGTGGCTTACTATAGTCGGGCTCTGACTAGGCCTGAGCGGAACTACTGCGTGACCCGTCGCGAGCTGCTGGCGGTGATGGCGGCGGTCCACCACTTCAGGCCGTACCTGTTCGGGACCCGGTTCCGGTTGAGGACCGACCATGCATCCCTCACCTGGCTGCTCCACTTTAAGGAGCCAGAGGGGCAGATGGCGCGATGGATAGAGATCCTGCAGGAGTACGACTTCACTGTCGTGCACCGTGCGGGGTCTCGCCATCTCAATGCCGATGCTCTCTCGCGGCGCCCCTGCGAGGCCGCGGACTGCCATCACTGCGCCCGGCGGGAGCAGCGTGAGGAGGCTGTCCGCGCCGTGGCGGGGGTGAGCGCCGCGGCCATGGCCCGGGAGGGGCCGCTGGGGGTGGGCCTGCCAGACCTGGCGCAGCGTCAGGCAGCTGATCCTGACGTGGGGCCGGTGCTCCGCTGGAGGGCAGCAGGAGTGCGGCCTACGCGAGAGGAGCTCGCCCCGCACTCGAAGTCCGTCAAGGCCCTCTGCGCCCTGTGGGAGGCCTTGGAGGTAAAGGACGGGGTGCTGCGCCGGGGGTGGCGGGTACCCTCCAGTGGCGAGGTACGGTGGCAGCTGGTGGTGCCTCGGTTGCTCTGCGGGGCGGTGCTCCGAGCGGTGCACGGCCAGCCGGGTGTGGGGCACTTCGGCGGTAAAAAAACCCTGCAGCGTCTCCGAGGCCATTTTTATTGGGGTCTTTGCCACCGGGACGTGGAGCGGTACTGCCGAACGTGTGCAGTGTGCGTGGCGCAGAAGGGTCCCCCCGAGCGCTCTCGGGCCCCCCTCCAACAACACCAGGTGGGGGCTCCTATGGAGCGGGTGGGGGTGGAAGTTTTGGGCCCGTTTCGGCGCACCGAGGCCGGGAACCGCTACGTCTTGGTGGCCATGGATTATTTTACGAAGTGGCCGGAGGCCTACGCCCTCCCGGACCAGAGTGCCCCCACGGTGGCCGATGCACTGCTAGAGGGGATGTTTGCCAGGCTGGGGGTGTCGGAGGAGTTACACAGTGACCAGGGGCGTAACTTCGAGTCCCAGGTCTTCGCCAGAGTGTGCCAGCGCCTGGGGATCACACCGCTGCATCCCCAGAGCGACGGGTTGGTGGAGCGGTTTAATCGGACGCTCGCCACCCAGCTGGCCACCCTGGTGTCCCTACACCAACGGGACTGGGACCGCCACCTCCCCCTTGCGCTCTGGGCGTATAGGACCGCGGTCCAGGAATCCACCGGGTGCACCCTGCCTCGCTCATGCTGGGCCGGGAAATGCGAACCCCGGTGGACCTGGTCTTCGGCCCGCCGCCCGGAGACGGGTCGGCACCACCGGCTGGACCGGACTACGAGTGGGACCTGCGGCAGCGGATGCAGCGGGTGCACAGCTTTGCACGGACCCACCTGACACAGGCGGGGGTCCGGTAGAAGCGGTACTACGACCTGCGCTGCAGGGGGCCTGCCTTCCAGCCCGGGGACTCGGTTTGAGTGTACAACCCGCGCCGCCGCAAAGGCCTCAGCCCTAAGATGGCGCCGTCGTGGGAGGGGCCCGCTGAGGTACTCGGGGTGGTGGGCGAGGTCTGCTACCGTGTCCGGTTGCGAACACGGGGTAGAGTGGTGGTCCTGCACTGAGACCGCCTGGCCCCCTACCGGGCCCGGGAGGAGGAGCCGTGTGGGGAACCTCTAGAGGAGCAGCCGGGGCTTGAGCCGGCCGATAGTGGGGCGTCCATGGGTCGCCAGCCATCACCGCGGCGCAGCGGCCGCTCACGCAGGGTTCCGCAGCAGTTAGCCGAGTACGAGTACAGCCTGAGGGGGGTGCTCGACGTCGGCGAGACGCCAGACGCTTCAGGTGGGGGCAGTGTAACACCCTCGCCTGGTGGTGAGGAGGAAGCGCCCCTAGGCCCTCGTAGTACCGCTGGGCATGCTGGGAGTGGTAGCCGGGGAGAGTCTGAGGGTCAGCATGATGAAAAGCGGCTGACCCTACCTGTGTAAATAATGTCCTAGTATTTCTAGCGCCCTGTGTAGTCTTATAAGAGTATAGCGTGTTGTTAAGTAATTACCACCATAAAGATGTGTACGTGTTCCGTCTCCTCGTGTTTGGTTTTGTGTGGTTGTTAACAAATAAAGCTAGCGCTTGGTTTGTTAATCGCGTCTCTACTGGTCTTTTGTTCTGAAAAGAACCTATAAATATAAATATATTCATTTATTACTGGTTTCATTCATTGAGCACGGATACAATAGAGGTACAGCCATTCACTATTTGACATGTCTGCACTGGTACAGAACCTAGCAATCAGAAAACAGGTGAATCTGTCTTTAGAATTAGCACACAGTACTGAGGCCCCCATGACCAAATAAAGGCTAACCTCGATAATCAGCCTAAATAATGCAGACCACAGCAAAACAACTGACTTTGAAAAGGGAATGAATGTCCGGAAAGAGAAGTGTAACCAGCTTGAGATGCTTCTCCGGACCTCTAACTAAAAGAAACCGGGAACCAGCAGTGGCATCGACTCCTTTCGAACTAGGATCCTATCGCAGCTCGTGGTGTCGTAACTCTTCCGTATCTGATATTGGACCAAGCACATCAGGGGAGAGCGTGAACACAGTCCCCCACTACCAGAAATTATGCAGTCGAGATTCCCACATTTGGGGAATTCGCAGGGGTCAGCACAGCTGGAGTGCAATGGCCGAGCCTTGCTCTGGGTGAACCGATTTCGATTTCGATTTTTAAGAACTTTTATTTCCTTTTCACAATCAAATACAGGGCATCACAAATGCTTTACATTAATATACATACTTAAAACAGTATATATGATCACATCTTATTACATTTTGACACGGTACCAGTTACATAGCAACAATTTCTTTTTTCTGAAGCAAATCACATTCTTTACTTAAACATGATAATGTTTTTCACAGTTTCTTGAGATATTGACCTATGCTCTCTATTTCCCACAGATTTTCTGCTTCCTCCCTCCCTTCTCTCCACAGATCTCTGAGGTAATAGTTCTCTCGGGTGATGAACAGGGCCAGGCTACCTGCTGCCTTGACTGGGACCTCGATGCCTTTGAACAGCCCCATGTTCCTCACTCTCCACAGGGCGTCTTTCCCACTGTTCACCACGGCCCAGATCCTGTCAAACACGTCAGGAGGAAGTTTGACAGGAGAGATGCCGTATATGACGAAAGCAGCGGTCAGGGTAAATTGGGGCGAGAGAGCTTGCAACCAATCTTCAAACTGTGCCCAGAAGGCCTTAGCAAAAAAGCAGGACCACAGGAGATGGGTCACAGTCTCCTCCTCGCCGCAGCCCACCCTAACGCAGCGAGGGCTGGGGGTGAGGCCTAAGAACTAAGAAAGTTCGTACCGGTAAGCACTGGTGGACGACACTCCAGGCTAAATCTCTGTGAATGTTGCACAGAAACTTAGAGGATGTGTGTTTCCACACCTTCCTTGTTTGGGCTGATGTTAAAATGCCCACAGGGGTCTGCCTATTGTTCTGGGGTGCAACGAAATCTTCCAGTTTTTGGACGCTGACATCTCGGAGGGGAATATGGCCAATTGGGTGAGATCTTAGAAAACTTTTAACTGTCCCATAAATTGCAGGGCATGTGTCAGAGAGTGGGACATCCAGCTTGGGTCTGACACCCCACACTCTGAACACCTCCCTACCTACCCAGAGCCTGGCAAAATAAGTCCAGGTGCTGCAGGTGCTGCTGCAAAGCCTCTCAGCACAGAGGCCAGGAAAATGCACAGCAGCTTCGTAGCAATATCTGGGACAGACTTCCCCCCTGAGGGTAGCGGCCTGTACATTATTTCCCTTCTGAGTCTTTCCTGCTTCCCACCCCATAGAAATTGAAACATCAATCTCCTCAGCACCGCCGTAACATGGTGTGGGATTGGGAAGGTAGAAGCCAGAAAATTCAAGACAGGCAAGAGCTCGGCTTTGATGACCAGCACCTTACCTGTCATGGTGAGGTCTCGGTCCTTCCATTGCATCAGTTTTTTGTTTAAGATTGGCAATTTGTTCTGCCAATTTACTGTTCCCATCTCTTC
The DNA here is from genome assembly GCF_059453375.1 of Lepisosteus platostomus. Taxonomy (NCBI): domain Eukaryota; kingdom Metazoa; phylum Chordata; class Actinopteri; order Semionotiformes; family Lepisosteidae; genus Lepisosteus; species Lepisosteus platostomus. Next base: position 15,007,039 of record NC_142615.1, on the reverse strand, counting down.
TCCAAAATACACCCCCAGGACCTTAATTCTCTTCTCTTGCAGCCTGAGATCATGTCCTTCTTTTGGCTCCCTCCAGTTCTGATAAAAAATCTCACTCTTAGATTTGTTAGTTTTTGCGGAGGAAGCCAAAGAAAAACGATCACAGCACTGCAGAGCTCTGCTAATTGAGGCTTTGTCAGACAGGAGCAGGGTGACGTCATCCATGTAGAGAGATGTCTTTACCTCTCCTCCCCTGATCCTGGCGCAAGGCACAGGCTAAGAACTCCATAGCCAAAATGAATAACAAGGGGGATAATGGGCAGCCCTGCCTCACCCCTGAATAGACTTCGAAGGGGCGTGATTTATTGCCATTAACCATTACTCTGCTGTTGCTACCTGTGTATAGCAGGTTAATCCACTTTCTCATGATGGGGCCAAACTTCATGTGCTCAAGTACCGATGTTAAGTACTGCCGGTTTAGGCGGTCAAAGGCCTTTTCTAGGTCTACACCTAAAATGCACAGAGGGAGGGAGCGATCCTCCGAGTACAGACAGACATCCCTCAACAAGGCCAGGTTGTGGCTCATCAGGCGTCCTGCTATGCCACAAGTCTGTTCTTTCCCTACCAGTGAGGCCACTACATTTTTTAGGCGCAGGAAAAGGGCTTTGGACAGGATCTTAGTGTCCACACCTAACAGGCTGAGGGGTCTCCAGTTTTTTATGTCATTCTTTGCTCCTTTCTTAAACAAGAGAGAGATAGTGCCTTCTCTTAAGGAGTCAGGCAGCAATTCTGTCTTATAGCTTTCCTCGAAAAGGAGCATTAGTGGATCCTGAAGCAGATCCCAAAAGGTGCAATAAAATTCCTTAGGGAGCCCGTCAGCACCCAGAGTTTTCCCCTTCTGTATGCTCTCCATAGCCTGTCTCAGCTCTTCTACTGTCAAATCCCTCTCAAGTACTTCCCTATCTTCTTCACTCAAAACGTTTTCTAGCTTTGAGGTAAAAAAATGAATTTCTTCATCCTTTACCTCTGTACAGTCTTGAGTAGAAGGCCTCGATGCAGGAGAGGATAGCACTCGGCTCTGTTCTCTCTCTTCCCTCCTCATCAACTACACTTTCCATGACAGACTTGGAGCCTACCACTTTCCTGAAAAAGAAGCGAGTACACTTCTCATTTTCTTCCAAGAACTGCACTCAGCTTCTTAACAGCACTCCTCGACTACTTTCTTCCGCTATGCTTCGGATGTCCTTTTTTAAAAGGGCGATATCCTCAAGCACATTGAAGCCACTGTGCAGCATCGTGTAGAAACGCTGCAGCTGCCTCTGTTTCCTGGCTAGCACTCCTCTCCGTCTGGCAGCAGCCTTCCTTCCCTCAGCCATGAAAAAGGCCCTTGTCCTCACCTTCACCTCCTCCCACCATTCTCCTACTGACCCATACAGACACTGCAAGGACAGCCACTGTGATAGTTTCTCCTTGTAGCGGGATACTACCCCCTCGTTCTCTAGCAGCTTTGTGTTGAGTTTCCAGAGGCCTGGGCCAAAGACAGTCCCACCCTTGAGTTCCACTCTACACCCTAAAGCCTGGTGATCTGAGAAGAAGACAGGCTGAAGAGTGACCCCAACAACTTTCACTCTCTCTGAGACAAAGCAATAGTCAATTCTGGAGCTGCTATTCCTCCCTGACCATGTATATCCTGCTGTTGTGGGATATATACATCTATATGTGTCTGAGAGTTTAAAGTCTTGAACTAAGTTTTGCAGGGCCAGTGAGCTGGAATCCAATTTTATCGGGCTTTTGGCTAAGATCAAGTTCAAGTGGCATGCCCGTAGTTCCTGTCTTTCCAAAGTTCTAGAAGGTGATCGAAGATCCTGAAGAGTGCTTGAGCTGGTATCGACCTAGGTTGAGACTAGGGGGTTAAGGCCAAGCAGCAGCTGAGCTGGGTGGGATCCGGCAGCAACGTTCTCTCTCTCTGCTCTCTCCTCTCCCCTCCCCCTTTCTCTTGCTCCGCCTCCTTGGCCTCTTGGCTGGGAGTAGGTACTCGTGGCCTGCCCGCGGTGCTTGCTTTCTTCCTCGAGACTCGGAAGCGCTATCCGCTCCCTCTCCCTCTCTCTCTCTCTGCCTCCTTGGCCTCTTGGCTGGGAATAGATACTCGTGGCCTGCCCGTGGTGCTTACTTTCTTCCTCGAGACTCGGAAGCACTATCCGCTCCCTCTCTCTCTCCTCCTGCGCCTGCACCTAGCTGGGCTTTGCCCACAAGGGCAAAGGCCAGGGCTCCCTTGCTGCTCCTTTAGGAGGGCAGCTAAACCCTCCTCTCCACAGGACCTTGTTCTCTCTCTTTCTCTCCTTTTTTCTTTTTTCTCCTTTCCAGATGGCAGACAAGAAGACACTGATCCGGTTCCACTGGACTAAGAAAACAGAGACGATGCCAACTGTGAAATCCTTTTTCATTACCTTCCTGAGAAGGATCCTGCAGTTGGTGGCCGGAGATCTCTACTGCCTGCAAGACAACAAGGCAGAGAGATGCATGGAGGCCTACATGGCCACGGACGCCTCATATGAAAAGGCAACGAAAATGATCAGAGAAAAAGGTAAGCACCCCGGTTTCTCTGATTTCAGGCCTGAGCCTATGAGGAAGACAAACCAGAGGACCATCACAGTCCTCACATACAACCCTTACGTACCAATGGAACTGGTAACACCTCCCCCGCAGAGAACCAAACTGCCGAGGCCACACCCCCAGCCGCACCAGTGCCACAAGATGGCCGCCAGGACGACGGACAAAATGGCTGACCGGAGGAAGGGCCCTCATAACTCCCAGCAAGAAGGGAAAGAGAAAGCGGGAGAAGAGATGCAGGGCAGATCCACCTTCGGAAGGACAAAAGAAAAGAGTGGTAAGGGAGAACCGTTTCCTCGTCCTAGAGGAAACGGAACTTTCTTCCCCCGAGGCCCAGGAACAACTGGAGGAGGCAGCCCAGGAAGTGGAGCCCCCCTCCCCCGAGGCTCAGGAACAACAGGAAGAGGCAGCCCAGGAAGTGGAGCCCCCCTCACCCAAGGCCCAGTAGCAACTGGAGGTCCCCGAAACTCCTGGAGAAAGGAAAGAAAAAAGCCTTCCCGAAGCGGTGGCGGAGAATTTCCTCGAGGAAGATGAGGATTACTTTGAAGCCGCCCTGGAGCCGGGACTGATGGTAGGGCTGGACCTGTCCAGCATGTTTACCTTTCAGTCCCCAGCGAGACCTGGAGGGAGCCCAGCATATTCCCCCCAGCACCCAAGGAGAGGAGTTACATCTAGGCTAAACAGTGCCCAGATGTAGACTCCCAAGTTTTCCACTGTAAGCACAAAGAGAGGAGGTTCAACTTTCACTTGTTTAATCATGACTGTGAAACTTACCTTTCTAACAACTAACGTGAGAGGGCTAAGAGTCTTTCATGATCTGGCCTCAAAGTCTTTCTCAGTTTGTTTCTTACAGGAGGTCCACCTGAAGGATGAAAGTGACAAGCTGACATTCACCAGGGAATGGACGAAGGGAGAATCATGCTGGAGCGTAGGAGGGGTCCACTCTTCCGGAGTGGGAATCCTCCTCGGAAACCAAGAGTTGACGCTGGTTTCCTCCTTCTCGGTGGTGCAGGGCAGGATCCTGGTCGCAGAGATCGACTGGAGGGGGCAGAAGTTGAGAGCAATTAACGTCTATGCTCCGGCGGAACCCTCTATCCGGAAGGAAGTGTTTGCTGACCTGGCCAGCATTCGGTCTTGGGTACTGGAAGCTGAACCGGGAGATACTGGAGGAAGACGACTTCAGGGCACTGTTCCGTAAAGACTACGCAAGCTGGGTCGATCTGAGAGACGGCTACAGCTCCATGGTGGAATGGTGGGAGTCGGTGAAGGACAGGACCTGAACCCTGGCGCAGATGTACTGCAGACGGAAGGCGGCCAGGGAGAGGAAGGAAGCTGCACGACTCCAGAGACAACTAGAGGAGGAGTACAGCTCGGCTAACGGGGGAGGAGCCTTCAATTCAGCCCGGGCACAGGACCTGAAGGAGAGGCTCCGCAAACTCAATCAGGTCCGAGGAGCCCAGAAAAAGAGGGTGATCCACGGCCTGAGACGAGGAGATGGAGAGGAAGTGCTGGACGAGAGCGACAAGGTAGAAGCGGCCACCGCTTTCTACACGGAGCTCTTTTCAGAAAAGCAGACGGAGGTGGAGGCAGGCGATGCTTTTCTGGAGGAGCTGAAGGCACGAGTACCGGAGGAGGTGAGGGAGGACTTGGAGGGTCCGATCACGGCCGAGGAGCTGAAGGCGGTGCTCTTGTCCATGGAGAATGGCAAGGTGCCGGGGCCGGACGGACTCCCAAAGGAACTCTACACCTGCTTCTGGGACACCCTGGCGGCAGATCTGGTGGAAGTGGCGCAGGAGATCTTCCGCCGGGGGAAACTCGGAGACACCATGAGGGAGGGCATCATCTACCTGCTCTTCAAGAGCCCTTAGCAGAGACGGTGAGACGGGACCCTGTCATCGACGGCCTGGAGATACCGGGAGGCGCGGGGGAAACCCTGAAGATCTCCCAGTTCGCTGACGACATGACGCTGTTCCTGAGGTCGGACAGGGGGTTGAGGAGGGCCCTGCAGGTCATGGAGCAATACTCCAGAGCCTCGGGGTCGAAGCTCAACCGCCGAAAGAGCAAACTGAAGTTCTTCGGGCCCTGGAAGCACAGGACGACGGCGCCGGAGGGTCTCGAGCTCTGCACGGAGCCCCTCAAAATACTGGGGGTTTCCTTCCAGAGCCAGGACAACGAGACCAACAACTGGACCGAGAGGATCGCCAAGGTGAACGCGAAGCTGGGTCTGTGGAAAACGCGGTCGCTGTCCTACACAGGGAAAGTGATGGTGTTGAAAGCAGACATCCTGGCGGCTTTGGTTTACCTGGCGGTGGTGTACCCGCTGCCGGCCAGACTCAGACGAGCGCTGCAAGGGATTATCTTCGGCCTCGTCTGGGGCGGCAAGTACGAGTACATCACTCGAAAACCGGATGTGTCAGCCGGTCGAGGAAGGGGTTCGAGATGTCCCACATTTCCCCCTGAAACTCAACTGCATCTTCTACTGCAACCTCTGTCGGGCGCTGCAGGAGCCCATTGGCCACAAGTACCAGTACTTTGTCAGGCTGTGGCTCTCCGTCCCGATGAGGCACTTGGTCCAGTGGTCAAACACTGGGCCCAAGGCAGAGAGGCGACCGAAGTTCTACACCCACGCTGTCAAGTGGAGCAGGAGGTACGAGGCCACGAGACAGCCAGAGCTCTGCACCAACCACAGAGCCCTGTACAAAGAGGTGAGGGGGCATTTGGTCGCTGACGAAAGGCTGCAGGTTCCCAGACAAGTCTGGGAAAGGACACAGCCCAAAGAACTTGACAACCAACTGAAGGACCTCAACTGGATGGCTGTGCACCAGAGACTGGCTACCAGAGAGGTCCTCTACAGACACTCGCTAACCAGGAATCCGCATTGCCCCCGGGACACGTGTTTTGTCGAGGAGACTCAGGAGCATGTGTTCTGGAGCTGCCTCTTCGCCAAGGTGGTGTGGGGCAGAATGGACAACATTATGCAACTCCTGGGAAAGGATGCAGTGCTCAGTTACCAGTACATTCTGCTGGGGGCTGGCACCCACCAGACTGGACAAGGGGACACAGGACCTGTGGGGGCTGCTACTGTCCCTCACAAAACAAGGACTGTGGAAGGCGAGGAACACTCTCATCCGGCACAACATAAAGTGGGGGGCGAGGGAGCTGGAGGAGAGGATCCTGGCGGACCTCAGGAGGAGGACGAAGCACCACGTCGCCAAATGGGGTTTCCCCACGGGGAGGGAGCGCTGGAATGGACTTTGGGACCTATACAGAGATTAAAGGACAATAGCAAGTGGTAGATTTGGAGGGACTCTCTTAATTGCGCAAATCCGCCCCCACTCGCAAAGATTGATAACGGACAATCAATCTCCGTTCCGCCGTTGTTTTTTATAACATGGAGTGTTAATATGTGTGAGATGTTCCTTTTGAGATGTTTTTTTTGCAGAATAAAGTATATTTTGTAGAACAAAAAACATCTTATGACAAGGTTTACAAGTTATCTGTTGAACTACATTCTCATAGGTGTGGTCACATTCCAGATCATTTGTTTACGTTTTTGTTTCTGGAGCAACTGTTAGATGAAATGTGCTAATATGTAACCTAACTCCAGTGTGAATAACTAGAAGAGGGGAGCAGCTCCATTCCATACCATGGGAGCTTTGAGATTGGCTGGGCCAGATCTCTCATTTGCATATCTGATTTGGAAATATAACACTAAACCCCTTCTTGCATGGATTTAACTTGCACCCAAGAGTCCCCTACTGTGTATTGCTACTTATTTTTTTATGATAAGTGGTGATTACCAGTTGACAGGTTTTATTTGTTGAATTATAAATGGTTTTGTATTATCATCCTGAATGGCCTGTACTCAAGGTTTGGTAGGGTATGTGTTTTCATTTCATTTACCAAATTGAATTTTTGCTCTTTTAGTATTTGTCTAGAAGGCTTTCTGAAGTCAGGAACCCCATTTATTTGGTGAAAAAGGATTCTGTATTAATATTTCTCATACAACATAAATAGGGTCTTTTATGAATAAAAAGATCTTGCACTTGGAAATCTTGATAAAGCTGTGTGCTTCCATACACTCAAGCAGTTTTGATTCCTAATATTTGACCTTAGGTGCGGGAACGGGTCTTTTTTGCCATTTGATTTCCAATTGATCAGCACAGTATAGAAAATAGACCCATAAAGCAACCTCAGCAGTGACAAATGTGCGAAAAGTGATCACTTGTTTTCGCCCGCTTTCAAACTGAAACCCTTTGGTGTGTTAAGAGAATGTGATAACCACTACACTGCGCAAGGTGGGAATGGGTGACTTGCAGAGAGTGTTGAACGTCGAGAAAGGACTTCTCTCAGGAATATATTTCCACATTCTGAAGAGGAGATTTTCTCCATTTCTATAGTCTGACTTCCTCTTTTGCTAGAGAGCTGTAGAATTTGGAGTCACCTATCCAGCTCTGGGAGCAGTGTGTAGATAACAGGTTTGTAACTGCCTGATGAGCACAGTAAATTAATACAGCAGAATAAACACACTGTGAGTATTTGAAGGGAATTAACAATCTTTCACGTCTCGCCATGTTCAATGCTGCTGTCATTTCTGTAATATTGTGATTATCACGTTCATCACACATGGGCAAGATCCCCTTTTTGAAAGCGGGCAGAAACAGGTGTCTTTTTATCTTCTCACATTTTGCACTTCTGCCAGTGTTTTATGGATCTTGTTTTGTCTTATTGCAATAATTCGAATTTCCTGTGTCATTCATGATCACATCAAACAGGCAGCAGATCATGTCACCTTTCAGATAGTCGTTCTTCTGCTTCCTAAATTTCCTAGAGACAGGTCTTTTCAGCAGAACTGACAAATGTGGCAAAGCAACCTGATAAGACCAGGTCCTAGAAGTCACTACTCAGTCAGTTACTACTGCCGAAATGCAAGCCCTTCCTCCAGCCTGAAGAAGTTGATCCTACATTACTCAGGAAGAAGATGTATCTACCAAACTTCAGAGAGCTGAGCTGGATTACGTAACACTCTACCACTCCTCTTCGTGCACTCATGCTGGAACTTTGGGAGGCTACTGCAGACAGCAGAGGTTAGATCGTAAACAGAGGTTGAAATAGCTCAGCTGAGAAAGCCTTAGACTGATGCTCTAAAGGTCCCTGGTTCAATCTGGGGTTTTGGCATTTTGTTTCGTTGCGCCATTTGTTCCTCTATGCAATGCCCTGTGTCCAAAGTCACACTTCCCTTTCTCAGCCTGAATCCCAAACTAGAGTCTTTGTGTCCTTGAGTCCCTCTTTTACCGACACTGATGAAGTACAGAAATAACTTAACATATTTTGCACTCCTTATGGTGTTTTATGGTGGGACCTGTATTTCTCTATGAATTTCCTTAGTGACAGCCCATTTGTTTTCAATATATTTCTGGTGAAGTTATTACATCGGTCTCCCCTGGTGGCTTGTTTTCATATCCCACTTCTGACAATGACTTTTCTTATGTCACTTTGATGCTTTAAAGCTCCTTAGCTCCCTGTCAGGAATCAAACCCCATTCTCCTGTATGACAGGCAGGGATTCTCACCATGGTTAAATTGCAACTGTAATAATATTGACAACATTAATAAATGCATATATAATTGAAATTAAAAACATATCTAACACAGCATCTTTTCTGGTTATATACCACAATGCATTGCTGATATTTGTTGTTTGCCATTTAGGTTAAATACTGTCATGTTTTTCTCAGCAATCTTCTTTTGATGCGTAAGTATAAATAATGATAATACTACTTGAATGCATACAGGTCTTAATATTATTTTGATTAAAAATAGTACGTTAATAAGCAATAAATGGCATATAAAATAGTGTGAAGGTGAAGATCACACAAAATCAACTACAAATGTGGGAATTATACATTTTTAGGATTATAAATTGCATGTAGCACATTAGCAACACTACAGTAATGCTAATATAACAATAGTGTAAAAAAAATCCTGACCTTATTCCTTACAAATGCTGATACAAAATGGGAATGATTTCAGAGTTTCGGGGATTGGGTCTCCTGATAGAGATCAGAGATGAACTGAGGCATGTGGGAAAGTGTACAGAACTGGTGAACTCCCAATTCCACATCAAGAGGCTGAGCACAATGGAAGAGTCCTGTACACACAAGTGAGTCCTTGACAACATGGACAATCAAAACCTACTGGTATGATATTATATTCTCTCTGTGGTGTAGAAAATATTCACTAATAGTATTATAGGTTACAGATAGGTCATTATATGACAGCTTACATCTGATTAATAGGATCCATCTCTGGCATAAATTCTTATTTTTAGTTTATAATGTATAATCTTGCTAATTTTTTAATGCCAAAATAAAGTGTTTTATAAAAAGCTTCATGTTCTAAGAAATTACTACAACTTTTGAACTTTGAAATATTGCCACTTTGTATTCTAGGACTTAGCAAATACTGCAGAAAAGTGGAGTTAAAATGTGAAAATGTGTAATGGGTATGTCTGATTAGTTTATTAGTGAAGATCCAGTAGTAAAAATAGCTTCTAATATTATTTCTAATATAATATTATTTCCAGATAAACCAACTTTGGAGAGTAGGCAACAGTGATTTCAAAGAAAGTGTGTTCACAGTGTTGTTAAGGTATTGCTTATAGATTTTTTTAATGTTTTTACATTACATTTTTACTTTGATCAAGTTAAAATATCCACAAAATTTAGCTTAAAGATACCTTGTTAACCACTGAATTTGCAAGGTGTAAAACTGCTAAATTGTCTTTTAAAATCTAAGGATTACAGTAGTACATTTGATACTAAATATTTGAGTAAATAAACGTTGAGTGAAAACTCGCTTGAGAAATGTCTAAGCTCAGTCATAATTTGGTTTTCAGACTTAAGACAAATTAACTGATGATGGAATTCAACTTTGCTGGCACAAACCAGAAAGATCAAAGACAAAAGAGGTGCCTGGGAGACACAAATCTTTTTAGAGCAATTAAAGGTACTTTTATTCTATGTTGTACTTTCAAACTTTGGGTACTCTTTAATTAGGACAGACTTTATTGCTCAATTACTATGATGCAAGCTAAACTTAATACACTGATTAAGCTTTGATCTTAGTAAACCTTAATGGTTCTTTTTTGAGATTATATTCAAGAAGAGATTAATCATCATTTGTCGATCATTTGTTCATTTGTTGGAGAACTTGATAATCTTTGACAATTATTATTAAATGAGCATTATACAAATGTGCGTTGATATTTTTAATATGTACCTTAATTGTAATATATATAAACACAATTGGTTTGATATGGATGTTCATTTGAAGGATTTGAGGATATCAAGGATCGCAGAACAACCAAAGATACATTTGGGTCTCTGCTATTGGTAAAGATGAAAGAGTACCGTAAGTGTGAAGCTTGCATACACACGAGAGAAAAAATCAGTTTTAATGCACTTCATTAAACTGATGGTGTGCTTATCAATCGTGCATGAAAAATACATAGCAGAGGATGGTTTCGATCTATCGACCACTGGGTTATGGGCCCAGCACGCGTCCGCTGCGCCACGCTGCTGACAGCTGTCATAGTGTGATTCAACACAACTGCTCTATCTTTGCTTTCTAAAAGTGCGCCCGAGATTAAAAGTTTCAACGGCAAACGCAGACGTCACTTTGAGCACTTGGTCTTTTATAGTACAAATATCACACGCTGCACTACATGGGCGTGTCTTCAAGATCGTTGAGAACCAAACCTTCTGCTTTCCGAGGCAACTGATTCTTTCCTTGTTAATTCACAAATCTTCAATGAGAATCAGTGAAACGAAAACCAAACACATGTACACACTCGCGTCCTAGCCTGAAAGAAAAATGATGGAAGCATTTGAGGAATAACAAGAGTAGTCTGAACAGCTCCAGTCTATCAACTGCTCTACAAAGTGATCGCTACTTCCACACCCAGTTTATAACACTGAAAATGATTCAGGAAGCACAGCAAAGTTCTAAAAGCAGCGCTTGAAAAGCGTCTAGATACATAAAATGACAATTTCTCAAAAGTAAAATCTTCAGCTTTTAAATATTGTCATCCATATATTTTCGTTTTTCTCTTTTTTACATAACACGCTTTCGAGAAATAGACTGTCTTGTAATGAAGGCTGCATTAGAACGTGTATCTACATTAAAATCGGGTTTATGACTTTTGCGTTATTCAGCTTTCTTAGCGCTTGGGTCTCGATTCAGATATCGCAATAAAAGCAACAGGGGAGTAAGTTTTCCTTTTCTAAATCAAAGGTGATCTGCTCACAAGGAAGTATAAAAACTTCAAAGGAACAAGTAATAGGTTTATTCCATGCTGAAAAAAAGAAGAAAGAGAACACAACGTTTCGGCCGTGGAGCCTTCTTCAGGTGAAGTATAAAAAAGTATATAATGTATAATGAAGTATAATGAAGTATAAAAACTTCAGCGTTTACTTTTTGAAGACCTCAAATTGTTGAAACACTATTGCTTCATGAGCTAATAAGTAAGGTTTCTGAGCACGCATTGTATTACTAATGCTGTTATTAATAAACAAAAAGCTTAAATTCACATAATGGAATTTGGACGGCTCAAAGTAGTCTATTCTTTGGACAACTTTACTTGCCCGCTGAGTAGAGTTTAAAGCAACGGCAGCAGAAGTAGCAGTAATAGCAACAACGTGGTTAGAGTGTCACAATACACTCTATGAAATTATTACGGCTTCAGATCGTTTTGTTCTGTTGAAGCTGCCTACAGGCTCTGAATTGCTGACATTGGCTGTGATCTTTTTTCAAGTTTCATGAAATCCTTCACATATTTGAAATATTTAATTCGGGTTCGCCTAATACACGGTACCTGCAGCAGAATGCTGTGGCACATGAAGCCGTTTTGTTTATCGGTTGTAAGGATTTAGGAGCGTACTACAAATCGAGCAAGCGAAAAGAAAATTAAACAGGAGTCACTTTTTGGATTGCTAATTCATTGTGCTCTGCTCGTCTAGGTTGAAATCCCATCCTTGTCATGGTTAAGGCCTGAGACGTGTGTGTTTTTTCTAAACGGTGTTTGCATTTGTTTCCTCTTTTACTCCTGTAAACTCAGGATTTGTTTTCCTTGGTGGCAACAATACGCTTCTGTAAATGGTAGACTCTGCTTTCAAATGAGCTGCACCAGGCATTCGGATACAGAAGAACACAGGGATTTAAAATTCAGGAATACGAACGGCCAATTGCTTACAGCTAGGGTTTTTACGTTTTCTTATTTAGCGATTTGTGTATCAATCTTTTAACAATTCATTAAAATGCTAACAATATGTAAAATCAAAACAACAGCACCGTTAAATGCCGGAGAGACAGGTCGTTTTTTTTTCCATCAGATGCCAATCTCTAATGCTGTGTGAGAGCTTACGTACCTTTCCTTTCCTCACATTTTCTGACAACTATTCCAAAGGGGCACCCTGTCAGCTCCTAATACTTTTTAAAAGTCTGCCTGCATGTTTGATTATTGTCGTTTTATTTAGAAAAAGTTCAATATTGATCATAACTAAAGAAAATTAGGATCACGAATAAAAAAAGGGCTGAAGATGCGAGTCGCTCTTGAATCAGAGCTGGGCGACACGGGCTTCTGTTCTGATATGATTGTACGAGAAGCAGGAGGAATCTCTTCTCTCCTATGGAGCATGAGCTGAATCAGGAGTGAGACATTTCGTTTGCTCGTGCATATGTTAACACATGACCTACATCGTAAAACTAAATTAAAAACTAACATTAAGTTGTCAAAGACATTCATTTATATACAAACAAGAGACAGACATAGTAATGATTCTACATTAACTTGTCCTGCACTGATCAGACTAATTGAAATGTATGAAAGCCCGTTTCCGCCAGGGAGTTACAAAAAAACGCGCTATGGTATCGCAGAATTCCGACTAAGTAACTCAGAATTGCGACTTAGTAACTCACAACTCCGACTTTATATCTCACATTTGCAACTTCGAAATAGCCCATATTTCATTGTCTGTCCTTTTGTTATTGTAACGGATTCGGGTTCTAGCTAGCAAGACCTGGGTTTGAGCCAATACAGTGAGGCACGAAGTAGGGTGGGAGCGGAGAGGGCACAAGCCCTAGAACCCGAATTCGTTACAATAACAAAAGGACAGACAATAAAATATGGGCTTTTCGAAGTCGCAAATGTGAGAGATAAAGTCAAAATTCTGAGTTTTTATGTCGCAATTCTATGATTCTAAGTCACAATTCAGGATACCATAGTGCGTTTTTTTTACTCCCTGGCTGAAACGGGCTTCCATAGGTTCTCAGTGCTGCGAAGCAAAAGCAATCTCTGGAAAATCAGACAAATTATTATCAGATCATGTCAAAAGCTGATCAGTATTTCTTTACTGGGAAGCAAAGAAATGCTTGTATTACACATTTTAATATGACATGCAATTACACATGAAAAATAGTAAAATTATTTTCATTGCGGTACGTGTTGATAGATCAGCCCCCTCGATAAAAGAAAGTGTGGACGGACGTGTCGCATGTTCCGTACTCTGTCTGACAGCGAGTTTAACACACTTTCCTCGGAAATTAGAAACTAATTGAACAATAAATTAATCTGAGCAAACTTTACACGTGTGGGTGATTTAATTCTGTCGAAATTGCGTGGAACTCCTCCGCTGAGGTCAGATACACACGGGAAAATGTTCAGGCGGCTTCACGGAGTCCCGACTCAGACTGGAATCAGGTTCTAATTAGACGCTGAGAACAATCCGGATCTCTGTATGTAATTGATTGTGTTGATTGAGCGGTAGTGTGACCAGGTGTGCGGTAGCAGGTCCTGCCAGTATAAAAACCTAGTCACCGCGTTCACATTTTATGCTTTCTTGCTTCAACACAGTTTTGTGGTTTACTTATTTTACTCCTGTAGCATTTGAACGGGACGTTAATTTGGCGATGCGCTCGTTTCTCTTTATGCTGTGCCTGTACACAGGGGCCGGGCTCCCCGCACTGGTCTCCGCCGGGCCGGCTGGCTGGGACTCTCGGGAATTGGCGCTCCAGGCCGACCTCCCGGCTCCTGAAGACGCAGCCCAGTTGGAGGACTTGAACCTGGCAGATGCGCCCTCCGAAGACCTGTCTGCAAGCGAGAACGACTCGCAGTCCTTGGCTCCCGACTTTCGCCGCCTTCCCGTGTCCAGAGACGCGTACTCGCCCTACTTCGACAAGGAGAAGATGAAGCCCGAAGCCAGCAGCCGCCCCTTACCCGCCTACATCAAGAGCGTCCTGTTTCCTCCCCAGCGAGGGCGGCAGCCGGCTCGCCCGGCCATCGGGGGCACCCGAGGAGTGGCTGTGTGGTGCGACTCCAGCAGGATGTACGTGAGGGTCAGTCGGCTCCTGTTCGGCTTCAGCTGTTGGCCGTCGGAGGTGACCTTGGGCAACTGCAGCGTCAGCCGAACCACACGCACTTACTTCTACTTCATCTACGGGCTTCACGAGTGCGGCACCGAGCGATCGGTAAGCGGGTCTTCATCTACAGGCAGTGTATCGATGTGAGCTGTAGGGCCAGTATCGGGGTTGCCTTTCCTGGGAATATCCCTTCCTCTGTGACCCTGCAGGTTGTCCAGGGCCGCCTGGTGTACTCCAACACTCTCCGCTATGCCCCGCCCTCCTCCAGTGCACCTGTGCATCGCTTCATTCCCTTCTCTGTGCCGGTCAAGTGCTCCTACAACAGGTAGGCAGGGCTCTGCTGCTGCTGGGAAAGTGTCCAGATGCCCCTCATCACCTCTGTCCTGCAGGTTCCACTACTCCTACAAGGTTGGCTATGTCCCCACGTGGGTCAGGAGAAGGACCTTCTTCAAGGACCTGAAGAACAAGCACAGCTTTGTCCTGCTCACCACCAACTCCTTGAGTGAGTGGCTCCACCTGCCTGCAGGGGGTGCTGTGTGCAGGTGTAATGCTGCCTCTCTCTCTCCAGCCCACTGGGTCCGGCTTTCTCCCAAGGATGAGTACTTCCTGGGTCAGCCCATGTACTTCCAGGCCACTGCCTACTTTGCCACAGCGGAGCAGAGGCTGTACATCCACTCGTGTTACGTAACGGAGAAACCAGACCAGCACTCCCAGCCCCGTTTCCCTGTGATCGACAATTTGGGGTATGGCCCCTTCTGGGAGGGGAGGTGGGCAGGAGCCCTGAGAGCCTGCAGGGGTTCATCCTTGTTCTTGTCCCCAGGTGCATGGTGGACAGCAAGGCAGATGGCTGCCTGTCCAGGTTTGTCCCCTCCAAGCAGAAGGATGTGCTCTGCTTCACAATTGATGCCTTCCTCTTCCAGAAGAAGCTGTCCAGGAAGGTATTGCTCTCAAAGGCTGCTCAGCCTTCTCGCTCTACTGATCCATTGTCTGCTTTTTCATCCATGATCTAGATGTGAACCAGACTGTGGCAGCTGTAGTGCCTAGAGCTGCCAGCTTGCCTTCACTGATGGCAGAAGGTCCTTCTCTATCCCTCTATTGGCCTTGATCCCTTAATGCTGTGACCTTCCCTCTTGCAGCATGAAGTGACTGAGCTGTACATGCACTGTGTCATGGCTGTGGCTCCTGCTAAAGCAACACCAGGGACCAAGTCCTGCACCGAAAAACAGAAAAACAAAACTACTCACTCTTTAATCTCGTCTAATCCAAGACGCACCGAATATCACAGTCTTCTTTTAACACGCGTGCTGTGATTCCTCTATGTAGCAGAAATGACAACCGAGGAGCCGAGAGATTATTTCAGCATTTCGCATCTGAACGGAAAACATGAACGACCAACTTGGACATGGGTGTCTCATGACCGCACCTTAGGTTGTGACACGTGCAGGTGTGAGGGGTTGCCGGGCTACTTTGGAGCAGAGCTTGGGCGGAGGGGGGGCGGGAAAGCAGACAAAGAGGTGACACCTCAAGGTCTGCACGATCACAGCTCTCCGCCGCCCCAGGCTTCCGCTCGATAAGCTACTGGACACACCCGCCCCTCCTCACACAGACCGTGGAAAAGCCCCTGAGTGGGAGGGCTCTCTCTTCCTCCCAGGAGCTCTTGGACACGACGCACAGACAGGGCGCGGGGAGCCGCCGCCTGCAAACACGGCTCCAGGCAGGACTCCACTCCGCAGGAGCCGCAGAGCAGAGGAGATGAGGGCAGCTTAGCTCCTGTGCAGAGACCTGAGCTGTTGTTGCTGTGGATGCTGTCTTTTCTGCACTCGGGGTAGGAGTGAATGTTGAGTTGCCCTTAGAAATGAAGCAGAGCACTTCAACGGCACGGGTGTGTGTGTGTGTGCGCCCTGGTGATTCTGGGAGACAGATCGAACCTGGGCTAAAAGAGAGGGGGCTTAGCCCTCTTCCGTTTGCTAGTTCAAAGTTGTACAACCCATTTGTATCTGCTAGGCGGCGCAGTCGTCGTGCACAAAGAACGCTTTGAAAAGCGTCAAAGGCAAGTCATTCCGAGTTGGTCGTTTGTGTTTTCCGTTCAGACGCGAAATGCTGAAATGATCTCTCGGCTCCTCGGTTGTCATTTCTGCTCCGTAAAGGAATCGCAGCACGCGTCGGCTTCCAGCACGGTGGGTCGGGACACGATGCCGGGGGTCGGAGAGAGCGATGTCTTTCTCGTTAGTATAGGACCTGTCACCTGTCACGCGGGAGACTGGGGTACATCAGGACGCGCATTGAAGTGAAAGCAGGATGCGCTGTGACATGCACTGTGCAGATCCTGCCACACTAAGAGGTGAGTGGGTCTGTTCGATCACAGCGCTAGACGAATCCCCAATCCCCTTTTGTGCCTGGCGACAAAAGATGTCTGTTTCCGCCCGGTTTCGAACCGGGGACCTTTCGCGTGTGAGGCGAACGTGATAACCACTACACTACGGAAACGATGGTAAGACGTGCCCAGCGGCCCAGCGCTGAGCTTTGCCAATGCGATTCAGCTGCTTCCAGTGCCTTTATTGGAGTGCGCTGATGGACCGTGCTCTCTCTCCAGAGACCAGCACGCCTGTCATGGACGGAGCAGGAAAGGTGGCGCCACATTCTACAGCCCTCTCCACGCAATCGACGAAATCGGGCTACTGAAGTGGAGAAAATCGCCTCTCCAGAAAGTGCAAATATCATCTTGGAGACTATAAATCCTATTGCCGAAGGTCAGCCCTGTCTACCAGAGTAACCCTCCTGCAGCGATGATCAGCTCGTCTCACACGCGAGAAGTTTCGGCTGGAAACAAGCGCCCCCTCTTCTCGCACGTTCGAGTAGTTTTAATGCGGCTCCTTCGTACACGGTGCTGATCTTTTGGAAAGCAGGAGGCAAAACTGACACGTTCCCATACCGGGAGTCGAACCCGGGCTGCCTGGGAGAAAACCAGGAATCCTAACCGCTAAACCATATGGGAGCACACAACCCTGCTGTTCTGGGCATCATGTAAGCAAACTACATAAATATGAGCACACGCAAGAGAGTTGTCACTCAGAGTGTCGAAGGGTCGATGTATACTGGTGCTCAGTTGAAATGCAATGTCAGGACTTTTCCGAATTATGTCACACGAAGAGAGCACATCCTTTTCCGCCCTGCTACATGTGTATCGGTAACTCACCGTGATCGTATAGTGGTCAGTACTTTGCGTTGTGGCCGCAACAACCCCGGTTTGAATCCGGGTCACGGCAGAATAGGGGCGTCTGCTTTTACTACTTGCACGAATGAAGGCAAGAAAAAGCCAATCGATGTGAACGAACGGCGCTTTACAGAGGAGTACTGCCTGACTGGATCGTTGATGAACGACAGGGGCCACTTCGACCTCTTCTCGGTTTTCTTCAATGACTTACTAAGGATCTTCTTCACATTCGCCTATGCAGGGGAAGCCAGTTACACCAAAGCAAACGCAGGAAAGTGCAATTCAAGCAGAGACCCGGAGGGACTTGTTTACACCGAGAGTGGTCGGAGAATGGAACAATGCGCCCAGCCCTGTTGCTGGAGCCGATTCTTGATGAGCTCTTGGGCTCACTAAGAGGCCCCCGCTGGATGCTAATCTTTCTGTTGTACTTGCAGGTCCTGCGCTGCTTTTGAGCCGACAGAGCTCGACCTGGTCTGTCGGCACAGCCCAATTGCAAATGATCGGCTCCGCGTACAGAAGGAACGTGCGTTTGGTACTGTTGTAACAGAAGGAATAAGGTTCTTGATCCCAAGATGAAGTAAAACAGATGAGTTTATTGCATGCAAGGAACAATAAAGCCGAAGTCTTGTTTCCCGCAAGAAACAACAAAACCGAAGTATTGTTCGATGTGCCGGTACAAACTTTTAGGTTATATAGTCCTTCCTTGCTGCTTCAGACGTCATTCGGTGTTATGGTAAGGGGGGGGTCATGGTATTTGGCCAGTTAAGAGGCCCTGGCCAAATGGTCAGTTTAAGATTATGCCCCCAGGGGGTTCCTTGTTCGCATCTGGCATCCTTATCAGTTAACCCCCTTTCCTGCCATAAACCCCTGTTGCTTAGAAGTCTAATTTTCAGGCAGAACTGACTTACGTTAACCCTTTTTACATCTTATCTCTTACTTCATTCCCCCCTTATAAAATATGGCCTACGTCAGGACTGCCTATTTTTTCACATACAATGTCAGGGCAGATCTTTCCTTTTTAGATGTACAGGCATGCGTTACCATGACATTGTGTGTTCCACAGTTACAACAAGATGTTATTGATGTTTTTGTACAAGTGATAGTTACAATTATACATATAAAACAGCCCTAATCCTACAAATACATGAAGTCCTACTCCAGGACCCAAACGCAGACCTCAGCCATGTGGAGATCTATCGTCAGGATCTTGGAACAGCAATACTGACCCAACTCCGATTATAATTTTTTGGCTTATAGATATGCCAACACCCGGAATGTATTGATACCATATCCCCAGAAATGCTCCTCAGGCCTAACAAGCACACTGTTGGTCTTAGGAAACATCAGACACAGAAACGGTAACAACATCCTTCTTTCTGTTCACTCAGTCTCTGGTGCCGTGGGTCGGTGAAAGTGCGATACGCGGATCCAGCGATCTCATCCTGTCACTCAGATGGCACAGTCAGTAGTTGGTGGCACTTGATATGGTCCCTCCCAGCAGGATTGCAACGTCTGGCAGGGTATCTCTCCTTCACCTACACCCACTCGCCAGGTATCCGGTCGTGTCTCCCCTCTACTGGAGGTCCCCAAGCGTCCGGCACCTGTTCACGAGCCCTGTGCACTGCTTCAGTTAACAAACCTACAATACTTTAATAGAGAGTTAGTTAATTCATCAGTGCCTTAGCCAAACTTGGCCTCCAGGGAGTTTCTTTGGCTGCCCGTGATGATCTCAAATGGGCTCAGTCTCACAGTTCTGTTTGCTCCAGCCCGCAAACCGCACAGGACTGCAGGTAGAGCATCTACCCACGGTGTTCCTTCAGTTGATATTTCCTTAGTTGGTCTTTCAGACTGTGGGTGATGGGGGCAATGTGACTTCTAACTTACCCCTAGTGAGGCAATTACAGCCTGGCACACCTTCCCAGTGTAGTATGCCCCTAGATCAGTATCCAAGGGGAAGGGCAGTCCGTACCACGGGATCATCTTTGTCATACACTTGGGTATGTGCCAGCCCACATCCCATCATTATACAACCCCACATTGTTACACATTTGTTCTAACCACTATTAAACATCTATTAAAGCCCTCAAACTGAATTCTCCCCTTTCCCCAATAGAGGTTTCACAGGGGTCTCAGACTCCCGCTCTCCCAGTGCCGCTCGTCTGGCATCTGCTTCTGCATGGTTGTTACCTTGAGTTACTGGAATTCTTTATTTATTGTGTTATTTACACCTTACTCAAGCTGCTTCTGTCGGCAGCTGTAAAACTACAAATCAGTTCAGAGACAAGCCCAGTATTCTTAACTGGAGTCCCTGCCGTTGTGAGAGAATCCTATTTCTCCATAGCCATCCAGAATTGTGGCCTACATGCAACAAATACATACATTATATACATATACAGTAACCCTTTGTCCACACTTACATATAAAGGAATGGTTGATCCATCTGAGGAAACCCCAGTCTCAGCACCTGTAAGAGAGCTTGTTTCAAATTATTACAGGCGGCTTTTGCTGCTGGAACCAAGGCAATCTTGTCCTTGTACTGCACTCCCCCCTTAAGCAGATCTGTTAAAAGTTGTGCTCACCCCGTAAAAACATTGCACCCTGGCCCTGTTAAAATTCCACAATGCTCGACACAAAAGGGCCTTATTATAACTGCTTAATATTAGACACTATAAAGCTGAAGCAACTCAGACTTGTGGGTTTCCTCGTCAGGGGAAGAACTCAGAATACCATCAACATACTGAGTGATCACAGTCAGTTGAAGCCATGTGATACCCTGTTCTGGATAGTCATTCTTTGTAATGCATAATATTCCAACCCAATAGATCTGGGATAAAACCACCCATTAAAATCTGGTACTCGGCAAGTAAAACTTGCTGCCCCAATACTCCTGTGGCTTCCTGCCGTCTCCCCATATACATTACTCTATAGCACACTGTTGAACAGAGGAGTGAAACAAGCATGACAGTAGTGCTCCAGTATCCCCTAACAGAGAAACCAACACTCCATTAACAATACATTTTTATCCACTGGACTGGGACAGACTTAGGGAGGCTACAAGGGATTTACAAGATCTAATCGTTAGGTAACAGATCTTCTCACAAGACGTTATTCTCCCCAATCTCGATTCTAAACCTACAGCGTTTCAGCATGTCTGGTTTCGAGACATTCAAAAAAATCCAAATTGTTTCCACTATTGCAACTAATTGTATAAAAATACAAAAACTGTTTATCTAACTACTTTTACGTCCACCTGTACTGTACTTATACGTTTCAGACGCTCTTATATTTTCCAATCTCCTTACAGATGCAGCCATTCAAAGTGCTCGGTACAGACACATACCGGAGGTAATTGGCTACGGCGTCGTGCATCGTGACGCGCGATGACGCAAAATACCGCGGTATGTGATTGGTTGACCGACAGGGGCACTCGTGGTCCGTTGGTCTGTCATAGAAAGACTTACTGTAAACGTCTTTACTGTGCCCGTTGTAGATATTGAATTTTACCACTGAAGGGAAATCTGAGTAGCTGAGCATAAAAAGAATAGGAGCATACTGTAATGTGTGTGAAGGCCATAAACGATATTAATTTTGGAACATAAACATACAGTATATAGCTGGTCTTGGTACTTTAAAGAAAAAAATACACACCAGTATTCCATTTCTCCCTAAACATTGTAAACTTCGAAGTCTTTAACTAACGTGATACCGGAGTCAACAAGCATACTTTAAGAATTTGATTAAAAGGGAATATAATATGGAATCGCGTATCTCAAGAATTTAATAACGGTATGATTATATCCATGTACTGCGACAGGGCTCTGTAGGGCTGTTTCGCCTATGTATTCATGTGAGCTCTCTTTTGGCCCACTGGTCTAGGTGCGTGACTACCAACTGGCAGGTTGTGTGTTCGAATCCAGCTGGTGCTGGACTTTTCATTTTTATTTATTTATTTTTTAATCACGTAACATAAACATATTACCGTATGCAAACTGTATACAGTATGAATATGTATATTTAATGTCTTAACTGTGCCCATTTAAGTATTGAATATTCATATCTCATTTTACCACTGAAGGGAAATATTATTACATGGGGATTCAGTTGTCTGAAAAAACGCGTTTATTTCGGGCTGAAAAACACGTTTTGAAAAGTGTGCTGTTACTGCCCCATAACTTACATGGGGTTGACCAAACTTGCAGAAACATGTTTATTTCTGCTGAGAAACACGTTTTGACCCTTTCTGCACACTGGGGTTAAGAGCTGAGTGTGTGGGCTCTTCTGAGCATAAAAAGAATAGGAGCATACTGTAACGCGTGTGAAGGCCATAAACGATATTAATTTTGGAACATAAACATACAGTATATGGCTGGTCTCGGTACTTTAAAGAAAAAAATACACACCAGTATTTCATTTCTTCATAAACATTGTAAGCTTCGAAGTCTTTAACTAACGCGATACCGGAGTCAACAAGCATACTTTTAGAATTTGATTAAAAGGGAATATAATATGGAATCGCGTATCTCAAGAAATTAATAACGATATAATTATATTCATGTTGCAAAAGAACTGCAACGGACATAAAAACTCCCTTGCTTTTAACAGAGCGTTCCATAATTTCTAACTACGAAAATGCCAGGTGAAAGGATTTGTAAACATATTTTGTTAAAGCAAGTCAGTTTTTTCCGCAACACATAAAATACATTTTTCCAAGAAAGTTTAGCCTTTGTCACTAATGAAACCACTAAATAAAGACATAAATATAGAAATCTTAAGATTTGTTTTATTTAATGTTGGTAGCAGGATGAACTGTCAGAGTGTATATTTTGTCGCAGAGTTGCTACAAGATGTTAACAGTGAAAAAGGTATTTAGAAATGAGTTATTTCAAGATGAAAAAGAAAACATACACGAAACATGGTTTCATTATGACCAGAATCGGTCTTGAGATATTTTTAACTTGATTTACAGTATTTGAAAGGTATGTCTTAACACCGATACTACAGTGCTTAAGTACTGCTCACGTATATGTTTCTAGGTTTATATTATGCATTTCATATGGTCAAATTACTTTTTGAGCAACTAATAAGAAGCGCGAAACGGTATCTGTTTTAGTTTCGTTTTGTGCTGGGACCCGTGGATTGATTAGAGATATCAAGTACATAGAAGTCATTTTTTAAATGTTGTTGTTCGTCTTGAAAAAATGTTACGAGTACATCATCTATCAACAATTACACAGGTTCTGTTTCCATATTGCGGATTTTGGTTACGTAATATTATTTTCTAGATTTCACGTTGTGAATATATGATTTGGGCAAACAGAGCCGCAAAGAAGTACATTATTGGTTGTTGTTTTTTTTTTGCAGTTTTATCTAGAACAAGCGATGCTTAAACCTTTGTCTGATTCTTGTGAAACTATCCACACGACAGTTACAGTACCTAGGAGTTGACTTCAGTGATGTCACTGATGGGATGTTTCTAAAAATCCATCCTCTGTAAAACGTCTTCTCTAGTTGTCCTGCATATGTATTCGCTAATGAAGCTGTGTGTTCTGAGCCTGGAACTCTACATTTCTTTATGAACCAGCTTAGAGGGCTAAAGACAGCTTGTGTTTAAATTGAGTGTAAGGCAATTTATGCTTCTAAAGTCATGGTCAGCATTTATTTTTGTACTGTGCTTTAAACTTGTTCTGTGCCTAGTCACATTATTTTATAGCGTTTTTATAGCGTTATCAAATCCATGAAATGTTAGTTTCCTGACTCCCATGTCACATGGTCTGTGATTGAAACCTGTAAAACCGGTTTAAATCGCCACAGCCAGCACTCTTCAGGTGTGAGGGTCTTCTGCTCAGAATGAAACGCTAAAATGTTTGTGTATATTCTAATGGTAGTGGGGGCAGGGTGTGTGGGAACAGGTTTGGTTGAAATTGCATTGGAGATCTATGTTCTTCACACCTGAAACATTTTCTCTGAAAGCATTTTCTTCACAGTTTAACCGATCTTGTTACAGCATTTTACAGTTTACTATTATGAACCATATTAATTTTAAGTGCTTAATGTAAAATCTTGTAAAAATATATTTTCATTGTTCAAATATACATTAAGTCTGACTATCATATAATAAGTTAAATACAAAACTAAAGAAAAAATAGGGTTAAATATAATTCAAAATATTTTGCTAACAATGTTAACTGTTGATGAATAATAAAATGTATTAACTAAGGAGTAGGATGGCATAGTTGTTAGTATGTTTTTTGTTTTGTTTCTTTTTCATAAATACAACAGTAGTACCTGATGTCTCAGTGGCTTTCAAAATTAAATTATGCATGCAAACCTGTGAACTAGAAAGATAACTAAGATATCCATCCATTATATTCCATAATATCCATGAAATATATGGCGCTGAAATATGTGTGACGCAGTGGTGGCCTGACACGGAGAGGTGCCCTGGCAGCTGTATGATGCAGTGGTGGCCTGGCACGGTGAGGTGCGCTTGCAGCTATGTGGCACGGTGAGGTGCGCTGGCAGCTGTGTGATGCAGTGGTGGTCGAGTATGTAGAGGTGTCGTGCGAGGCATGCTTTTTGCACGCATGAAGTAAATCCCACGATTGCTTTTGAACTTGGACAAAGTACTTCCAAAGGAGCGCTATGCGCAAAGATTTAACAAGCTCAACCCCCGCCGACGATTTGGTGTGAAGAAGCAGAACATTCAAGTTTCACAGACAGAAGCAGCACGCCAGCACAGCCAACATTAAAACGGAGGGCACACTACGATTTGCATTGACACAAAAGTGATCTGGGCAGACATCGTTCCCTGCATAACGCAAAAAGTGACAAAGCGCTTTTGGGTTGAGAGGACGCAAGAAGGTTTTTGTTTTGTGCCTTGATGTCAAGCTGAGAAAGTATCTTTAAACACTTTGCTTAGTTTCTCGAGAGACTGCCAAAAAGCAGTTCCCTCCCTTTCGTCTGAAGCCAGCTGAAAGGGGGTCTCGACAGAAGCACCTGGCAGCGGTGGGATTTGAACCCACGCGCCCGAAGAGACTGGAGCCTTAATCCAGCGAATTAGACCGCTCGGCCACGCTACCCGCTGTGCACTGTCTCTTTGTCTCATTACTTGCCCGGAGGAAGCCGGGTGGGTTTTGCTCTTGTCGCCCGAATTAGTGGCGTTATGACCGTGGAACCGACTGCACCTGCTTTTTCTGAGACGCTTCCCCTCTCATGGTGAGATCTCTACTTCTTTAACACCTCTTGATAAAAATCTTCTTTTGAGCAGGTTTCAGACCTCTGCGTACAGCATCCTTGATGTCATTTTATTTTTACAGCAGCCGCATCCGGAAAGTTGTGTCTTTTACGTTTTATTTGAACAACAAAACTACATACAATACAAACAAGAGCACATATAACGTATCAAGAAAATCGTCAGGGGCACATGCTATAATACAATGACACTTTATGAAAAATGATTACACAAAGTAAAGATAAGGTCTGCACAGCTTGTTCTTACATTTCGAAAGAGTCCGTAAATACCCCTTTACGTCTATTTTGAACTGTTCAAATGTAGGACTCTTCCCAGACCATTTCACTTTATACCACATTCCTAAACGAGGATGCTTCTCCTGTTTTAGAACTATTTTGGGCGGTATGGCTTATACAGCACACCCACAGTATTCTAATGGTGGACTGCAGATCTGTGCTATAGTTCAGTCGAATTCAAAGGATCCAGCAATCGTACTGGATTTGTCTGGGATTCTGAAATGTCTCTTGCAAAAGTATTTGGGTTTGCTTGAACCTTTGATAAAAAAAAGTGATCTGATCTGAGACTACCCAGCTTACAATCTCTGAGGTAGTTGTCACTAAACTCGGACGTGATGTGGCACACATGTGCCGTGTGCCTTTACTTTTGTAAAAAACTGGTATCGGGAAAAGTTTCTTAATATTTCTTTTGATTAGCATGCAAGAAAGTGTGATCATTACCTATGGAATTTCCCGCCAGCGTGGAGCTTGAATTCACAACCTTGAGACTCAGTGTTCAACAGTCACAGAAGAGGTCAGCCTGGTCTTCAGTTTGCCAACGATAAGCTCCGGCAGTGCTCCTCTGTAAAGCAGATTGTTCGGATCGGTTATGTGGGACGGCACTTCGATACTAAGATCGTTTGCAGCACACGCATGGTTTCCCCCTTCACGCAAAAAACATAGACGAAGGAAACTCTCTTGTCTTGGGCTGCTGACTCCCGGATTTAAAGCGCTCTGGGTGCCAGCTATGTCTCTAACAAGCACACTATAAAGACAGGAATTACACTTTGCTCACGTCACGCATGGAATGGCGAGGCTACTTGTTCCAATATTATCTAGTCTCACCTCATATGGTGCCGATTCCTGGTTTTCATTTAAGAAAGAGCACTGCAAACACCGCAAACAGTGCAAAACGTGTGATGAAAGAAGTCTTTTCCCCCCTTTGTCTAAAGCGGAACACAGCGGAGTGACAGATAAAAGCCATTTCTCATCCTTTCTCTTAGTGGTGGAACTATCGCATGTAAATGAGGCAACTTGCAAGGCGAGCAGGCTCGGTGCACACCGAACGCAGATGTCTCAGAGCAGTAGAGACGTGTCCAAGTGGCTGTCAAAGGACAGCACTTCGCCGGCGCCGTGGCTTAGTTGGCTAAAGCGCCTGTCTAGTAAACAGGAGATCCTGGGTTCGATTCCCAGCGGTGCCTTTCTTCCTGTCTTACTGTACAGAATTTATCCTTATGGGCAAATCCCATGCCTTTTAATTCAGGTGAATGCAAGTGTCCGTTTCCTTTCTGGAACAACTTGTTTTGAAAGAAATCTATACAGCTTGCGAAAGATGAAACACAAATCTTGCTTATCAGTGAAGAAGAGGTACTCCCAGCAGGCCAGCTAATACCAGCAAAGTTTTTTTTCACCCTAACCCAGAGAATGGAGAAAAGCGAGGCGCCTGTGGCTCTGCAGTGTAATCAGTTCGCGAGTTTGGCGGTTAGCTGAAAGAGTGGTAAATGGAGCTCGCCCCAGCCCGTCCTTATTCGTTTAAAGAGGATAAAAAATTAACTTCGCCGCCATTACTACCAGCTTTAAAAGACTGCCATGGGCACGGAAAAAAACACACTACAGATGACTTTTCTGGAGCCGAAGCAGAGATTCCTTTACGAACCAACTGATAAAGCTCAGCCAGTGAATACTGTTAACAGAATGTGAAAGCACGATCAACTTTGTAACTGCAACCACAGGAAAAACAGCAAGAAGCAGGCTCCATTCCCCATTTAAATCTGTCGTGCGAGGCATGCTTTTTGCACGCATGAAGTAAATCCCACGATTGCTTTTGAACTTGGACAAAGTACTTCCAAAGGAGCGCTATGCGCAAAGATTTAACAAGCTCAACCCCCGCCGACGATTTGGTGTGAAGAAGCAGAACATTCAAGTTTCACAGACAGAAGCAGCACGCCAGCACAGCCAACATTAAAACGGAGGGCACACTACGATTTGCATTGACACAAAAGTGATCTGGGCAGACATCGTTCCCTGCATAACGCAAAAAGTGACAAAGCGCTTTTGGGTTGAGAGGACGCAAGAAGGTTTTTGTTTTGTGCCTTGATGTCAAGCTGAGAAAGTATCTTTAAACACTTTGCTTAGTTTCTCGAGAGACTGCCAAAAAGCAGTTCCCTCCCTTTCGTCTGAAGCCAGCTGAAAGGGGGTCTCGACAGAAGCACCTGGCAGCGGTGGGATTTGAACCCACGCGCCCGAAGAGACTGGAGCCTTAATCCAGCGAATTAGACCGCTCGGCCACGCTACCCGCTGTGCACTGTCTCTTTGTCTCATTACTTGCCCGGAGGAAGCCGGGTGGGTTTTGCTCTTGTCGCCCGAATTAGTGGCGTTATGACCGTGGAACCGACTGCACCTGCTTTTTCTGAGATGCTTCCCCTCTCATGGCGAGATCTCTACTTCTTTAACACCTCTTGATAAAAATCTTCTTTTGAGCAGGTTTCAGACCTCTGCGTACAGCATCCTTGATGTCATTTTATTTTTACAGCAGCCGCATCCGGAAAGTTGTGTCTTTTACGTTTTATTTGAACAACAAAACTACATACAATACAAACAAGAGCACATATAACGTATCAAGAAAATCGTCAGGGGCACATGCTATAATACAATGACACTTTATGAAAAATGATTACACAAAGTAAAGATAAGGTCTGCACAGCTTGTTCTTACATTTCGAAAGAGTCCGTAAATACCCCTTTACGTCTATTTTGAACTGTTCAAATGTAGGACTCTTCCCAGACCATTTCACTTTATACCACATTCCTAAACGAGGATGCTTCTCCTGTTTTAGAACTATTTTGGGCGGTATGGCTTATACAGCACACCCACAGTATTCTAATGGTGGACTGCAGATCTGTGCTATAGTTCAGTCGAATTCAAAGGATCCAGCAATCGTACTGGATTTGTCTGGGATTCTGAAATGTCTCTTGCAAAAGTATTTGGGTTTGCTTGAACCTTTGATAAAAAAAAGTGATCTGATCTGAGACTACCCAGCTTACAATCTCTGAGGTAGTTGTCACTAAACTCGGACGTGATGTGGCACACATGTGCCGTGTGCCTTTACTTTTGTAAAAAACTGGTATCGGGAAAAGTTTCTTAATATTTCTTTTGATTAGCATGCAAGAAAATGTGATCATTACCTATGGAATTTCCCGCCAGCGTGGAGCTTGAATTCACAACCTTGAGACTCAGTGTTCAAGAGTCACAGAAGAGGTCAGCCTGGTCTTCAGTTTGCCAACGATAAGCTCCGGCAGTGCTCCTCTGTAAAGCAGATTGTTTGGATCGGTTATGTGGGACGGCACTTCGATACTAAGATCGTTTGCAGCACACGCATGGTTTCCCCCTTCACGCAAAAAACATAGACGAAGGAAACTCTCTTGTCTTGGGCTGCTGACTCCCGGATTTAAAGCGCTCTGGGTGCCAGCTATGTCTCTAACAAGCACACTATAAAGACAGGAATTACACTTTGCTCACGTCACGCATGGAATGGCGAGGCTACTTGTTCCAATATTATCTAGTCTCACCTCATATGGTGCCGATTCCTGGTTTTCATTTAAGAAAGAGCACTGCAAACACCGTAAACAGTGCAAAACGTGTGATGAAAGAAGTCTTTTCCCCCCTTTGTCTAAAGCGGAACACAGCGGAGTCATGCCGAGGGTTGTGAGATCAAGATTTCAGTGGAGCACTGTCGTCTACGTCTTTAGCTACATGAGTTGGACATCCTCTTGTACAGGGAAAGCAGATTGAGATCCTCTGACATGAAAAGTGACAGATAAAAGCCATTTCTCATCCTTTCTCTTAGTGGTGGAACTATCGCATGTAAATGAGGCAACTTGCAAGGCGAGCAGGCTCGGTGCACACCGAACGCAGATGTCTCAGAGCAGTAGAGACGTGTCCAAGTGGCTGTCAAAGGACAGCACTTTGCCGGCGCCGTGGCTTAGTTGGCTAAAGCGCCTGTCTAGTAAACAGGAGATCCTGGGTCCGATTCCCAGCGGTGCCTGTCTTACTGTACAGAATTTATCCTTATGGGCAAATCCCATGCCTTTTAATTCAGGTGAATGCAAGTGTCCGTTTCCTTTCTGGAACAACTTGTTTTGAAAGAAATCTATACAGCTTGCGAAAGATGAAACACAAATCTTGCTTATCAGTGAAGAAGAGGTACTCCCAGCAGGGCAGCTAATACCAGCAAAAAATTTTTTTCACCCTAACCCAGAGAATGGAGAAAAGCGAGGCGCCTGTGGCTCTGCAGTGTAATCAGTTCGCGAGTTCGGCAGTTAGCTGAAAGAGTGGTAAATGGAGCTCGCCCCAGCCCGTCCTTATTCTTTTAAAGAGGATAAAAAATTAACTTCGCCGCCATTACTACCGCCATTACTTGTTCCAATATTATCTAGTCTCACCTCATATGGTGCCGATTCCTGGTTTTCATTTAAGAAAGAGCACTGCAAACACCGCAAACAGTGCAAAACGTGTGATGAAAGAAGTCTTTTCCCCCCTTTGTCTAAAGCGGAACACAGCGGAGTGACAGATAAAAGCCATTTCTCATCCTTTCTCTTAGTGGTGGAACTATCGCATGTAAATGAGGCAACTTGCAAGGCGAGCAGGCTCGGTGCACACCGAACGCAGATGTCTCAGAGCAGTAGAGACGTGTCCAAGTGGCTGTCAAAGGACAGCACTTCGCCGGCGCCGTGGCTTAGTTGGCTAAAGCGCCTGTCTAGTAAACAGGAGATCCTGGGTTCGATTCCCAGCGGTGCCTTTCTTCCTGTCTTACTGTACAGAATTTATCCTTATGGGCAAATCCCATGCCTTTTAATTCAGGTGAATGCAAGTGTCCGTTTCCTTTCTGGAACAACTTGTTTTGAAAGAAATCTATACAGCTTGCGAAAGATGAAACACAAATCTTGCTTATCAGTGAAGAAGAGGTACTCCCAGCAGGCCAGCTAATACCAGCAAAGTTTTTTTTCACCCTAACCCAGAGAATGGAGAAAAGCGAGGCGCCTGTGGCTCTGCAGTGTAATCAGTTCGCGAGTTTGGCGGTTAGCTGAAAGAGTGGTAAATGGAGCTCGCCCCAGCCCGTCCTTATTCGTTTAAAGAGGATAAAAAATTAACTTCGCCGCCATTACTACCAGCTTTAAAAGACTGCCATGGGCACGGAAAAAAACACACTACAGATGACTTTTCTGGAGCCGAAGCAGAGATTCCTTTACGAACCAACTGATAAAGCTCAGCCAGTGAATACTGTTAACAGAATGTGAAAGCACGATCAACTTTGTAACTGCAACCACAGGAAAAACAGCAAGAAGCAGGCTCCATTCCCCATTTAAATCTGTCGTGCGAGGCATGCTTTTTGCACGCATGAAGTAAATCCCACGATTGCTTTTGAACTTGGACAAAGTACTTCCAAAGGAGCGCTATGCGCAAAGATTTAACAAGCTCAACCCCCGCCGACGATTTGGTGTGAAGAAGCAGAACATTCAAGTTTCACAGACAGAAGCAGCACGCCAGCACAGCCAACATTAAAACGGAGGGCACACTACGATTTGCATTGACACAAAAGTGATCTGGGCAGACATCGTTCCCTGCATAACGCAAAAAGTGACAAAGCGCTTTTGGGTTGAGAGGACGCAAGAAGGTTTTTGTTTTGTGCCTTGATGTCAAGCTGAGAAAGTATCTTTAAACACTTTGCTTAGTTTCTCGAGAGACTGCCAAAAAGCAGTTCCCTCCCTTTCGTCTGAAGCCAGCTGAAAGGGGGTCTCGACAGAAGCACCTGGCAGCGGTGGGATTTGAACCCACGCGCCCGAAGAGACTGGAGCCTTAATCCAGCGAATTAGACCGCTCGGCCACGCTACCCGCTGTGCACTGTCTCTTTGTCTCATTACTTGCCCGGAGGAAGCCGGGTGGGTTTTGCTCTTGTCGCCCGAATTAGTGGCGTTATGACCGTGGAACCGACTGCACCTGCTTTTTCTGAGATGCTTCCCCTCTCATGGCGAGATCTCTACTTCTTTAACACCTCTTGATAAAAATCTTCTTTTGAGCAGGTTTCAGACCTCTGCGTACAGCATCCTTGATGTCATTTTATTTTTACAGCAGCCGCATCCGGAAAGTTGTGTCTTTTACGTTTTATTTGAACAACAAAACTACATACAATACAAACAAGAGCACATATAACGTATCAAGAAAATCGTCAGGGGCACATGCTATAATACAATGACACTTTATGAAAAATGATTACACAAAGTAAAGATAAGGTCTGCACAGCTTGTTCTTACATTTCGAAAGAGTCCGTAAATACCCCTTTACGTCTATTTTGAACTGTTCAAATGTAGGACTCTTCCCAGACCATTTCACTTTATACCACATTCCTAAACGAGGATGCTTCTCCTGTTTTAGAACTATTTTGGGCGGTATGGCTTATACAGCACACCCACAGTATTCTAATGGTGGACTGCAGATCTGTGCTATAGTTCAGTCGAATTCAAAGGATCCAGCAATCGTACTGGATTTGTCTGGGATTCTGAAATGTCTCTTGCAAAAGTATTTGGGTTTGCTTGAACCTTTGATAAAAAAAAGTGATCTGATCTGAGACTACCCAGCTTACAATCTCTGAGGTAGTTGTCACTAAACTCGGACGTGATGTGGCACACATGTGCCGTGTGCCTTTACTTTTGTAAAAAACTGGTATCGGGAAAAGTTTCTTAATATTTCTTTTGATTAGCATGCAAGAAAATGTGATCATTACCTATGGAATTTCCCGCCAGCGTGGAGCTTGAATTCACAACCTTGAGACTCAGTGTTCAAGAGTCACAGAAGAGGTCAGCCTGGTCTTCAGTTTGCCAACGATAAGCTCCGGCAGTGCTCCTCTGTAAAGCAGATTGTTTGGATCGGTTATGTGGGACGGCACTTCGATACTAAGATCGTTTGCAGCACACGCATGGTTTCCCCCTTCACGCAAAAAACATAGACGAAGGAAACTCTCTTGTCTTGGGCTGCTGACTCCCGGATTTAAAGCGCTCTGGGTGCCAGCTATGTCTCTAACAAGCACACTATAAAGACAGGAATTACACTTTGCTCACGTCACGCATGGAATGGCGAGGCTACTTGTTCCAATATTATCTAGTCTCACCTCATATGGTGCCGATTCCTGGTTTTCATTTAAGAAAGAGCACTGCAAACACCGTAAACAGTGCAAAACGTGTGATGAAAGAAGTCTTTTCCCCCCTTTGTCTAAAGCGGAACACAGCGGAGTCATGCCGAGGGTTGTGAGATCAAGATTTCAGTGGAGCACTGTCGTCTACGTCTTTAGCTACATGAGTTGGACATCCTCTTGTACAGGGAAAGCAGATTGAGATCCTCTGACATGAAAAGTGACAGATAAAAGCCATTTCTCATCCTTTCTCTTAGTGGTGGAACTATCGCATGTAAATGAGGCAACTTGCAAGGCGAGCAGGCTCGGTGCACACCGAACGCAGATGTCTCAGAGCAGTAGAGACGTGTCCAAGTGGCTGTCAAAGGACAGCACTTTGCCGGCGCCGTGGCTTAGTTGGCTAAAGCGCCTGTCTAGTAAACAGGAGATCCTGGGTCCGATTCCCAGCGGTGCCTGTCTTACTGTACAGAATTTATCCTTATGGGCAAATCCCATGCCTTTTAATTCAGGTGAATGCAAGTGTCCGTTTCCTTTCTGGAACAACTTGTTTTGAAAGAAATCTATACAGCTTGCGAAAGATGAAACACAAATCTTGCTTATCAGTGAAGAAGAGGTACTCCCAGCAGGGCAGCTAATACCAGCA
This sequence comes from Lepisosteus platostomus, assembly GCF_059453375.1. Classification (NCBI taxonomy): domain Eukaryota; kingdom Metazoa; phylum Chordata; class Actinopteri; order Semionotiformes; family Lepisosteidae; genus Lepisosteus; species Lepisosteus platostomus. The sequence goes on along the minus strand of NC_142615.1, from coordinate 14,974,484 downwards.
AAAAATTTTTTTCACCCTAACCCAGAGAATGGAGAAAAGCGAGGCGCCTGTGGCTCTGCAGTGTAATCAGTTCGCGAGTTCGGCAGTTAGCTGAAAGAGTGGTAAATGGAGCTCGCCCCAGCCCGTCCTTATTCTTTTAAAGAGGATAAAAAATTAACTTCGCCGCCATTACTACCAGCTTTAAAAGACTGCCATGGGCACGGAAAAAAACACACTACAGATGACTTTTCTGGAACCGAAGCAGAGATTCCTTTACGAACCAACTGATAAAGCTCAGCCAGTGAATACTGTTAACAGAATGTGAAAGCACGATCAACTTTGTAACTGCAACCACAGGAAAAACAGCAAGAAGCAGGCTCCATTCCCCATTTAAATCTGTCGTGCGAGGCATGCTTTTTGCACGCATGAAGTAAATCCCACGATTGCTTTTGAACTTGGACAAAGTACTTCCAAAGGAGCGCTATGCGCAAAGATTTAACAAGCTCAACCCCCGCCGACGATTTGGTGTGAAGAAGCAGAACATTCAAGTTTCACAGACAGAAGCAGCACGCCAGCACAGCCAACATTAAAACGGAGGGCACACTACGATTTGCATTGACACAAAAGTGATCTGGGCAGACATCGTTCCCTGCATAACGCAAAAAGTGACAAAGCGCTTTTGGGTTGAGAGGACGCAAGAAGGTTTTTGTTTTGTGCCTTGATGTCAAGCTGAGAAAGTATCTTTAAACACTTTGCTTAGTTTCTCGAGAGACTGCCAAAAAGCAGTTCCCTCCCTTTCGTCTGAAGCCAGCTGAAAGGGGGTCTCGACAGAAGCACCTGGCAGCGGTGGGATTTGAACCCACGCCCCCGAAGAGACTGGAGCCTTAATCCAGCGCCTTAGACCGCTCGGCCACGCTACCCGCTGTGCACTGTCTCTTTGTCTCATTACTTGCCCGGAGGAAGCCGGGTGGGTTTTGCTCTTGTCGCCCGAATTAGTGGCGTTATGACCGTGGAACCGACTGCACCTGCTTTTTCTGAGATGCTTCCCCTCTCATGGCGAGATCTCTACTTCTTTAACACCTCTTGATAAAGATCTTCTGTTGAGCAGGTTTCAGACCTCTGCGTACAGCACCCTTGATGTCATTTTATTTTTACAGCAGCCGCATCCGGAAAGTTGTGTCTTTTACGTTTTATTTGAACAACAAAACTACATACAATACAAACAAGAGCACATATAACGTATCAAGAAAATCGTCAGGGGCACATGCTATAATACAATGACACTTTATGAAAAATGATTACACAAAGTAAATAAAGATAAGGTCCGCACAGCTTGTTCTTACATTTCGAAAGAGTCCGTAAATACCCCTTTACGCCTATTTTGAACTGTTCAAATGTAGGACTCTTCCCAGACCATTTCACTTTATACCACATTCCTAAACGAGGATGCTTCTCCTGTTTTAGAACTATTTTGGGCGGTATGGCTTATACAGCACACCCACAGTATTCTAATGGTGGACTGCAGATCTGTGCTATAGTTCAGTCGAATTCAAAGGATCCAGCAATCGTACTGGATTTGTCTGGGATTCTGAAATGTCTCTTGCAAAAGTATTTGGGTTTGCTTGAACCTTTGATAAAAAAAGTGATCTGATCTGAGACTACCCAGCTTACAATCTCTGAGGTAGTTGTCACTAAACTCGGACGTGATGTGGCACACATGTGCCGTGTGCCTTTACTTTTGTAAAAAACTGGTATCGGGAAAAGTTTCTTAATATTTCTTTTGATTAGCATGCAAGAAAATGTGATCATTACCTATGGAATTTCCCGCCAGCGTGGAGCTTGAATTCACAACCTTGAGACTCAGTGTTCAAGAGTCACAGAAGAGGTCAGCCTGGTCTTCAGTTTGCCAACGATAAGCTCCGGCAGTGCTCCTCTGTAAAGCAGATTGTTTGGATCGGTTATGTGGGACGGCACTTCGATACTAAGATCGTTTGCAGCACACGCATGGTTTCCCCCTTCACGCAAAAAACATAGACGAAGGAAACTCTCTTGTCTTGGGCTGCTGACTCCCGGATTTAAAGCGCTCTGGGTGCCAGCTATGTCTCTAACAAGCACACTATAAAGACAGGAATTACACTTTGCTCACGTCACGCATGGAATGGCGAGGCTACTTGTTCCAATATTATCTAGTCTCACCTCATATGGTGCCGATTCCTGGTTTTCATTTAAGAAAGAGCACTGCAAACACCGTAAACAGTGCAAAACGTGTGATGAAAGAAGTCTTTTCCCCCCTTTGTCTAAAGCGGAACACAGCGGAGTCATGCCGAGGGTTGTGAGATCAAGATTTCAGTGGAGCACTGTCGTCTACGTCTTTAGCTACATGAGTTGGACATCCTCTTGTACAGGGAAAGCAGATTGAGATCCTCTGACATGAAAAGTGACAGATAAAAGCCATTTCTCATCCTTTCTCTTAGTGGTGGAACTATCGCATGTAAATGAGGCAACTTGCAAGGCGAGCAGGCTCGGTGCACACCGAACGCAGATGTCTCAGAGCAGTAGAGACGTGTCCAAGTGGCTGTCAAAGGACAGCACTTTGCCGGCGCCGTGGCTTAGTTGGCTAAAGCGCCTGTCTAGTAAACAGGAGATCCTGGGTCCGATTCCCAGCGGTGCCTGTCTTACTGTACAGAATTTATCCTTATGGGCAAATCCCATGCCTTTTAATTCAGGTGAATGCAAGTGTCCGTTTCCTTTCTGGAACAACTTGTTTTGAAAGAAATCTATACAGCTTGCGAAAGATGAAACACAAATCTTGCTTATCAGTGAAGAAGAGGTACTCCCAGCAGGGCAGCTAATACCAGCAAAAAATTTTTTTCACCCTAACCCAGAGAATGGAGAAAAGCGAGGCGCCTGTGGCTCTGCAGTGTAATCAGTTCGCGAGTTCGGCAGTTAGCTGAAAGAGTGGTAAATGGAGCTCGCCCCAGCCCGTCCTTATTCTTTTAAAGAGGATAAAAAATTAACTTCGCCGCCATTACTACCAGCTTTAAAAGACTGCCATGGGCACGGAAAAAAACACACTACAGATGACTTTTCTGGAACCGAAGCAGAGATTCCTTTACGAACCAACTGATAAAGCTCAGCCAGTGAATACTGTTAACAGAATGTGAAAGCACGATCAACTTTGTAACTGCAACCACAGGAAAAACAGCAAGAAGCAGGCTCCATTCCCCATTTAAATCTGTCGTGCGAGGCATGCTTTTTGCACGCATGAAGTAAATCCCACGATTGCTTTTGAACTTGGACAAAGTACTTCCAAAGGAGCGCTATGCGCAAAGATTTAACAAGCTCAACCCCCGCCGACGATTTGGTGTGAAGAAGCAGAACATTCAAGTTTCACAGACAGAAGCAGCACGCCAGCACAGCCAACATTAAAACGGAGGGCACACTACGATTTGCATTGACACAAAAGTGATCTGGGCAGACATCGTTCCCTGCATAACGCAAAAAGTGACAAAGCGCTTTTGGGTTGAGAGGACGCAAGAAGGTTTTTGTTTTGTGCCTTGATGTCAAGCTGAGAAAGTATCTTTAAACACTTTGCTTAGTTTCTCGAGAGACTGCCAAAAAGCAGTTCCCTCCCTTTCGTCTGAAGCCAGCTGAAAGGGGGTCTCGACAGAAGCACCTGGCAGCGGTGGGATTTGAACCCACGCCCCCGAAGAGACTGGAGCCTTAATCCAGCGCCTTAGACCGCTCGGCCACGCTACCCGCTGTGCACTGTCTCTTTGTCTCATTACTTGCCCGGAGGAAGCCGGGTGGGTTTTGCTCTTGTCGCCCGAATTAGTGGCGTTATGACCGTGGAACCGACTGCACCTGCTTTTTCTGAGATGCTTCCCCTCTCATGGCGAGATCTCTACTTCTTTAACACCTCTTGATAAAGATCTTCTGTTGAGCAGGTTTCAGACCTCTGCGTACAGCACCCTTGATGTCATTTTATTTTTACAGCAGCCGCATCCGGAAAGTTGTGTCTTTTACGTTTTATTTGAACAACAAAACTACATACAATACAAACAAGAGCACATATAACGTATCAAGAAAATCGTCAGGGGCACATGCTATAATACAATGACACTTTATGAAAAATGATTACACAAAGTAAATAAAGATAAGGTCCGCACAGCTTGTTCTTACATTTCGAAAGAGTCCGTAAATACCCCTTTACGCCTATTTTGAACTGTTCAAATGTAGGACTCTTCCCAGACCATTTCACTTTATACCACATTCCTAAACGAGGATGCTTCTCCTGTTTTAGAACTATTTTGGGCGGTATGGCTTATACAGCACACCCACAGTATTCTAATGGTGGACTGCAGATCTGTGCTATAGTTCAGTCGAATTCAAAGGATCCAGCAATCGTACTGGATTTGTCTGGGATTCTGAAATGTCTCTTGCAAAAGTATTTGGGTTTGCTTGAACCTTTGATAAAAAAAGTGATCTGATCTGAGACTACCCAGCTTACAATCTCTGAGGTAGTTGTCACTAAACTCGGACGTGATGTGGCACACATGTGCCGTGTGCCTTTACTTTTGTAAAAAACTGGTATCGGGAAAAGTTTCTTAATATTTCTTTTGATTAGCATGCAAGAAAATGTGATCATTACCTATGGAATTTCCCGCCAGCGTGGAGCTTGAATTCACAACCTTGAGACTCAGTGTTCAAGAGTCACAGAAGAGGTCAGCCTGGTCTTCAGTTTGCCAACGATAAGCTCCGGCAGTGCTCCTCTGTAAAGCAGATTGTTTGGATCGGTTATGTGGGACGGCACTTCGATACTAAGATCGTTTGCAGCACACGCATGGTTTCCCCCTTCACGCAAAAAACATAGACGAAGGAAACTCTCTTGTCTTGGGCTGCTGACTCCCGGATTTAAAGCGCTCTGGGTGCCAGCTATGTCTCTAACAAGCACACTATAAAGACAGGAATTACACTTTGCTCACGTCACGCATGGAATGGCGAGGCTACTTGTTCCAATATTATCTAGTCTCACCTCATATGGTGCCGATTCCTGGTTTTCATTTAAGAAAGAGCACTGCAAACACCGTAAACAGTGCAAAACGTGTGATGAAAGAAGTCTTTTCCCCCCTTTGTCTAAAGCGGAACACAGCGGAGTCATGCCGAGGGTTGTGAGATCAAGATTTCAGTGGAGCACTGTCGTCTACGTCTTTAGCTACATGAGTTGGACATCCTCTTGTACAGGGAAAGCAGATTGAGATCCTCTGACATGAAAAGTGACAGATAAAAGCCATTTCTCATCCTTTCTCTTAGTGGTGGAACTATCGCATGTAAATGAGGCAACTTGCAAGGCGAGCAGGCTCGGTGCACACCGAACGCAGATGTCTCAGAGCAGTAGAGACGTGTCCAAGTGGCTGTCAAAGGACAGCACTTTGCCGGCGCCGTGGCTTAGTTGGCTAAAGCGCCTGTCTAGTAAACAGGAGATCCTGGGTCCGATTCCCAGCGGTGCCTGTCTTACTGTACAGAATTTATCCTTATGGGCAAATCCCATGCCGTTTAATTCAGGTGAATGCAAGTGTCCGTTTCCTTTCTGGAACAACTTGTTTTGAAAGAAATCTATACAGCTTGCGAAAGATGAAACACAAATCTTGCTTATCAGTGAAGAAGAGGTACTCCCAGCAGGGCAGCTAATACCAGCAAAAAATTTTTTTCACCCTAACCCAGAGAATGGAGAAAAGCGAGGCGCCTGTGGCTCTGCAGTGTAATCAGTTCGCGAGTTCGGCGGTTAGCTGAAAGAGTGGTAAATGGAGCTCGCCCCAGCCCGTCCTTATTCTTTTAAAGAGGATAAAAAATTAACTTCGCCGCCATTACTACCAGCTTTAAAAGACTGCCATGGGCACGGAAAAAAACACACTACAGATGACTTTTCTGGAACCGAAGCAGAGATTCCTTTACGAACCAACTGATAAAGCTCAGCCAGTGAATACTGTTAACAGAATGTGAAAGCACGATCAACTTTGTAACTGCAACCACAGGAAAAACAGCAAGAAGCAGGCTCCATTCCCCATTTAAATCTGTCGTGCGAGGCATGCTTTTTGCACGCATGAAGTAAATCCCACGATTGCTTTTGAACTTGGACAAAGTACTTCCAAAGGAGCGCTATGCGCAAAGATTTAACAAGCTCAACCCCCGCCGACGATTTGGTGTGAAGAAGCAGAACATTCAAGTTTCACAGACAGAAGCAGCACGCCAGCACAGCCAACATTAAAACGGAGGGCACACTACGATTTGCATTGACACAAAAGTGATCTGGGCAGACATCGTTCCCTGCATAACGCAAAAAGTGACAAAGCGCTTTTGGGTTGAGAGGACGCAAGAAGGTTTTTGTTTTGTGCCTTGATGTCAAGCTGAGAAAGTATCTTTAAACACTTTGCTTAGTTTCTCGAGAGACTGCCAAAAAGCAGTTCCCTCCCTTTCGTCTGAAGCCAGCTGAAAGGGGGTCTCGACAGAAGCACCTGGCAGCGGTGGGATTTGAACCCACGCCCCCGAAGAGACTGGAGCCTTAATCCAGCGCCTTAGACCGCTCGGCCACGCTACCCGCTGTGCACTGTCTCTTTGTCTCATTACTTGGCCGGAGGAAGCCGGGTGGGTTTTGCTCTTGTCGCCCGAATTAGTGGCGTTATGACCGTGGAACCGACTGCACCTGCTTTTTCTGAGATGCTTCCCCTCTCATGGCGAGATCTCTACTTCTTTAACACCTCTTGATAAAGATCTTCTGTTGAGCAGGTTTCAGACCTCTGCGTACAGCACCCTTGATGTCATTTTATTTTTACAGCAGCCGCATCCGGAAAGTTGTGTCTTTTACGTTTTATTTGAACAACAAAACTACATACAATACAAACAAGAGCACATATAACGTATCAAGAAAATCGTCAGGGGCACATGCTATAATACAATGACACTTTATGAAAAATGATTACACAAAGTAAATAAAGATAAGGTCCGCACAGCTTGTTCTTACATTTCGAAAGAGTCCGTAAATACCCCTTTACGTCTATTTTGAACTGTTCAAATGTAGGACTCTTCCCAGACCATTTCACTTTATACCACATTCCTAAACGAGGATGCTTCTCCTGTTTTAGAACTATTTTGGGCGGTATGGCTTATACAGCACACCCACAGTATTCTAATGGTGGACTGCAGATCTGTGCTATAGTTCAGTCGAATTCAAAGGATCCAGCAATCGTACTGGATTTGTCTGGGATTCTGAAATGTCTCTTGCAAAAGTATTTGGGTTTGCTTGAACCTTTGATAAAAAAAGTGATCTGATCTTAGACTACCCAGCTTACAATCTCTGAGGTAGTTGTCACTAAACTCGGACGTGATGTGGCACACATGTGCCGTGTGCCTTTACTTTTGTAAAAAACTGGTATCGGGAAAAGTTTCTTAATATTTCTTTTGATTAGCATGCAAGAAAATGTGATCATTACCTATGGAATTTCCCGCCAGCGTGGAGCTTGAATTCACAACCTTGAGACTCAGTGTTCAAGAGTCACAGAAGAGGTCAGCCTGGTCTTCAGTTTGCCAACGATAAGCTCCGGCAGTGCTCCTCTGTAAAGCAGATTGTTTGGATCGGTTATGTGGGACGGCACTTCGATACTAAGATCGTTTGCAGCACACGCATGGTTTCCCCCTTCACGCAAAAAACATAGACGAAGGAAACTCTCTTGTCTTGGGCTGCTGACTCCCGGATTTAAAGCGCTCTGGGTGCCAGCTATGTCTCTAACAAGCACACTATAAAGACAGGAATTACACTTTGCTCACGTCACGCATGGAATGGCGAGGCTACTTGTTCCAATATTATCTAGTCTCACCTCATATGGTGCCGATTCCTGGTTTTCATTTAAGAAAGAGCACTGCAAACACCGTAAACAGTGCAAAACGTGTGATGAAAGAAGTCTTTTCCCCCCTTTGTCTAAAGCGGAACACAGCGGAGTCATGCCGAGGGTTGTGAGATCAAGATTTCAGTGGAGCACTGTCGTCTACGTCTTTAGCTATATGAGTTGGACATCCTCTTGTACAGGGAAAGCAGATTGAGATCCTCTGACATGAAAAGTGACAGATAAAAGCCATTTCTCATCCTTTCTCTTAGTGGTGGAACTATCGCATGTAAATGAGGCAACTTGCAAGGCGAGCAGGCTCGGTGCACACCGAACGCAGATGTCTCAGAGCAGTAGAGACGTGTCCAAGTGGCTGTCAAAGGACAGCACTTTGCCGGCGCCGTGGCTTAGTTGGCTAAAGCGCCTGTCTAGTAAACAGGAGATCCTGGGTCCGATTCCCAGCGGTGCCTGTCTTACTGTACAGAATTTATCCTTATGGGCAAATCCCATGCCGTTTAATTCAGGTGAATGCAAGTGTCCGTTTCCTTTCTGGAACAACTTGTTTTGAAAGAAATCTATACAGCTTGCGAAAGATGAAACACAAATCTTGCTTATCAGTGAAGAAGAGGTACTCCCAGCAGGGCAGCTAATACCAGCAAAAAATTTTTTTCACCCTAACCCAGAGAATGGAGAAAAGCGAGGCGCCTGTGGCTCTGCAGTGTAATCAGTTCGCGAGTTCGGCGGTTAGCTGAAAGAGTGGTAAATGGAGCTCGCCCCAGCCCGTCCTTATTCTTTTAAAGAGGATAAAAAATTAACTTCGCCGCCATTACTACCAGCTTTAAAAGACTGCCATGGGCACGGAAAAAAACACACTACAGATGACTTTTCTGGAACCGAAGCAGAGATTCCTTTACGAACCAACTGATAAAGCTCAGCCAGTGAATACTGTTAACAGAATGTGAAAGCACGATCAACTTTGTAACTGCAACCACAGGAAAAACAGCAAGAAGCAGGCTCCATTCCCCATTTAAATCTGTCGTGCGAGGCATGCTTTTTGCACGCATGAAGTAAATCCCACGATTGCTTTTGAACTTGGACAAAGTACTTCCAAAGGAGCGCTATGCGCAAAGATTTAACAAGCTCAACCCCCGCCGACGATTTGGTGTGAAGAAGCAGAACATTCAAGTTTCACAGACAGAAGCAGCACGCCAGCACAGCCAACATTAAAACGGAGGGCACACTACGATTTGCATTGACACAAAAGTGATCTGGGCAGACATCGTTCCCTGCATAACGCAAAAAGTGACAAAGCGCTTTTGGGTTGAGAGGACGCAAGAAGGTTTTTGTTTTGTGCCTTGATGTCAAGCTGAGAAAGTATCTTTAAACACTTTGCTTAGTTTCTCGAGAGACTGCCAAAAAGCAGTTCCCTCCCTTTCGTCTGAAGCCAGCTGAAAGGGGGTCTCGACAGAAGCACCTGGCAGCGGTGGGATTTGAACCCACGCCCCCGAAGAGACTGGAGCCTTAATCCAGCGCCTTAGACCGCTCGGCCACGCTACCCGCTGTGCACTGTCTCTTTGTCTCATTACTTGCCCGGAGGAAGCCGGGTGGGTTTTGCTCTTGTCGCCCGAATTAGTGGCGTTATGACCGTGGAACCGACTGCACCTGCTTTTTCTGAGATGCTTCCCCTCTCATGGCGAGATCTCTACTTCTTTAACACCTCTTGATAAAGATCTTCTGTTGAGCAGGTTTCAGACCTCTGCGTACAGCACCCTTGATGTCATTTTATTTTTACAGCAGCCGCATCCGGAAAGTTGTGTCTTTTACGTTTTATTTGAACAACAAAACTACATACAATACAAACAAGAGCACATATAACGTATCAAGAAAATCGTCAGGGGCACATGCTATAATACAATGACACTTTATGAAAAATGATTACACAAAGTAAATAAAGATAAGGTCCGCACAGCTTGTTCTTACATTTCGAAAGAGTCCGTAAATACCCCTTTACGTCTATTTTGAACTGTTCAAATGTAGGACTCTTCCCAGACCATTTCACTTTATACCACATTCCTAAACGAGGATGCTTCTCCTGTTTTAGAACTATTTTGGGCGGTATGGCTTATACAGCACACCCACAGTATTCTAATGGTGGACTGCAGATCTGTGCTATAGTTCAGTCGAATTCAAAGGATCCAGCAATCGTACTGGATTTGTCTGGGATTCTGAAATGTCTCTTGCAAAAGTATTTGGGTTTGCTTGAACCTTTGATAAAAAAAGTGATCTGATCTGAGACTACCCAGCTTACAATCTCTGAGGTAGTTGTCACTAAACTCGGACGTGATGTGGCACACATGTGCCGTGTGCCTTTACTTTTGTAAAAAACTGGTATCGGGAAAAGTTTCTTAATATTTCTTTTGATTAGCATGCAAGAAAATGTGATCATTACCTATGGAATTTCCCGCCAGCGTGGAGCTTGAATTCACAACCTTGAGACTCAGTGTTCAAGAGTCACAGAAGAGGTCAGCCTGGTCTTCAGTTTGCCAACGATAAGCTCCGGCAGTGCTCCTCTGTAAAGCAGATTGTTTGGATCGGTTATGTGGGACGGCACTTCGATACTAAGATCGTTTGCAGCACACGCATGGTTTCCCCCTTCACGCAAAAAACATAGACGAAGGAAACTCTCTTGTCTTGGGCTGCTGACTCCCGGATTTAAAGCGCTCTGGGTGCCAGCTATGTCTCTAACAAGCACACTATAAAGACAGGAATTACACTTTGCTCACGTCACGCATGGAATGGCGAGGCTACTTGTTCCAATATTATCTAGTCTCACCTCATATGGTGCCGATTCCTGGTTTTCATTTAAGAAAGAGCACTGCAAACACCGTAAACAGTGCAAAACGTGTGATGAAAGAAGTCTTTTCCCCCCTTTGTCTAAAGCGGAACACAGCGGAGTCATGCCGAGGGTTGTGAGATCAAGATTTCAGTGGAGCACTGTCGTCTACGTCTTTAGCTACATGAGTTGGACATCCTCTTGTACAGGGAAAGCAGATTGAGATCCTCTGACATGAAAAGTGACAGATAAAAGCCATTTCTCATCCTTTCTCTTAGTGGTGGAACTATCGCATGTAAATGAGGCAACTTGCAAGGCGAGCAGGCTCGGTGCACACCGAACGCAGATGTCTCAGAGCAGTAGAGACGTGTCCAAGTGGCTGTCAAAGGACAGCACTTTGCCGGCGCCGTGGCTTAGTTGGCTAAAGCGCCTGTCTAGTAAACAGGAGATCCTGGGTCCGATTCCCAGCGGTGCCTTTCTTCCTGTCTTACTGTACAGAATTTATCCTTATGGGCAAATCCCATGCCTTTTAATTCAGGTGAATGCAAGTGTCCGTTTCCTTTCTGGAACAACTTGTTTTGAAAGAAATCTATACAGCTTGCGAAAGATGAAACACAAATCTTGCTTATCAGTGAAGAAGAGGTACTCCCAGCAGGGCAGCTAATACCAGCAAAAAAATTTTTTCACCCTAACCCAGAGAATGGAGAAAAGCGAGGCGCCTGTGGCTCTGCAGTGTAATCAGTTCGCGAGTTCGGCGGTTAGCTGAAAGAGTGGTAAATGGAGCTCGCCCCAGCCCGTCCTTATTCTTTTAAAGAGGATAAAAAATTAACTTCGCCGCCATTACTACCAGCTTTAAAAGACTGCCATGGGCACGGAAAAAAACACACTACAGATGACTTTTCTGGAACCGAAGCAGAGATTCCTTTACGAACCAACTGATAAAGCTCAGCCAGTGAATACTGTTAACAGAATGTGAAAGCACGATCAACTTTGTAACTGCAACCACAGGAAAAACAGCAAGAAGCAGGCTCCATTCCCCATTTAAATCTGTCGTGCGAGGCATGCTTTTTGCACGCATGAAGTAAATCCCACGATTGCTTTTGAACTTGGACAAAGTACTTCCAAAGGAGCGCTATGCGCAAAGATTTAACAAGCTCAACCCCCGCCGACGATTTGGTGTGAAGAAGCAGAACATTCAAGTTTCACAGACAGAAGCAGCACGCCAGCACAGCCAACATTAAAACGGAGGGCACACTACGATTTGCATTGACACAAAAGTGATCTGGGCAGACATCGTTCCCTGCATAACGCAAAAAGTGACAAAGCGCTTTTGGGTTGAGAGGACGCAAGAAGGTTTTTGTTTTGTGCCTTGATGTCAAGCTGAGAAAGTATCTTTAAACACTTTGCTTAGTTTCTCGAGAGACTGCCAAAAAGCAGTTCCCTCCCTTTCGTCTGAAGCCAGCTGAAAGGGGGTCTCGACAGAAGCACCTGGCAGCGGTGGGATTTGAACCCACGCCCCCGAAGAGACTGGAGCCTTAATCCAGCGCCTTAGACCGCTCGGCCACGCTACCCGCTGTGCACTGTCTCTTTGTCTCATTACTTGGCCGGAGGAAGCCGGGTGGGTTTTGCTCTTGTCGCCCGAATTAGTGGCGTTATGACCGTGGAACCGACTGCAACTGCTTTTTCTGAGATGCTTCCCCTCTCATGGCGAGATCTCTACTTCTTTAACACCTCTTGATAAAGATCTTCTGTTGAGCAGGTTTCAGACCTCTGCGTACAGCACCCTTGATGTCATTTTATTTTTACAGCAGCCGCATCCGGAAAGTTGTGTCTTTTACGTTTTATTTGAACAACAAAACTACATACAATACAAACAAGAGCACATATAACGTATCAAGAAAATCGTCAGGGGCACATGCTATAATACAATGACACTTTATGAAAAATGATTACACAAAGTAAATAAAGATAAGGTCCGCACAGCTTGTTCTTACATTTCGAAAGAGTCCGTAAATACCCCTTTACGTCTATTTTGAACTGTTCAAATGTAGGACTCTTCCCAGACCATTTCACTTTATACCACATTCCTAAACGAGGATGCTTCTCCTGTTTTAGAACTATTTTGGGCGGTATGGCTTATACAGCACACCCACAGTATTCTAATGGTGGACTGCAGATCTGTGCTATAGTTCAGTCGAATTCAAAGGATCCAGCAATCGTACTGGATTTGTCTGGGATTCTGAAATGTCTCTTGCAAAAGTATTTGGGTTTGCTTGAACCTTTGATAAAAAAAGTGATCTGATCTGAGACTACCCAGCTTACAATCTCTGAGGTAGTTGTCACTAAACTCGGACGTGATGTGGCACACATGTGCCGTGTGCCTTTACTTTTGTAAAAAACTGGTATCGGGAAAAGTTTCTTAATATTTCTTTTGATTAGCATGCAAGAAAATGTGATCATTACCTATGGAATTTCCCGCCAGCGTGGAGCTTGAATTCACAACCTTGAGACTCAGTGTTCAAGAGTCACAGAAGAGGTCAGCCTGGTCTTCAGTTTGCCAACGATAAGCTCCGGCAGTGCTCCTCTGTAAAGCAGATTGTTTGGATCGGTTATGTGGGACGGCACTTCGATACTAAGATCGTTTGCAGCACACGCATGGTTTCCCCCTTCACGCAAAAAACATAGACGAAGGAAACTCTCTTGTCTTGGGCTGCTGACTCCCGGATTTAAAGCGCTCTGGGTGCCAGCTATGTCTCTAACAAGCACACTATAAAGACAGGAATTACACTTTGCTCACGTCACGCATGGAATGGCGAGGCTACTTGTTCCAATATTATCTAGTCTCACCTCATATGGTGCCGATTCCTGGTTTTCATTTAAGAAAGAGCACTGCAAACACCGTAAACAGTGCAAAACGTGTGATGAAAGAAGTCTTTTCCCCCCTTTGTCTAAAGCGGAACACAGCGGAGTCATGCCGAGGGTTGTGAGATCAAGATTTCAGTGGAGCACTGTCGTCTACGTCTTTAGCTACATGAGTTGGACATCCTCTTGTACAGGGAAAGCAGATTGAGATCCTCTGACATGAAAAGTGACAGATAAAAGCCATTTCTCATCCTTTCTCTTAGTGGTGGAACTATCGCATGTAAATGAGGCAACTTGCAAGGCGAGCAGGCTCGGTGCACACCGAACGCAGATGTCTCAGAGCAGTAGAGACGTGTCCAAGTGGCTGTCAAAGGACAGCACTTTGCCGGCGCCGTGGCTTAGTTGGCTAAAGCGCCTGTCTAGTAAACAGGAGATCCTGGGTCCGATTCCCAGCGGTGCCTTTCTTCCTGTCTTACTGTACAGAATTTATCCTTATGGGCAAATCCCATGCCTTTTAATTCAGGTGAATGCAAGTGTCCGTTTCCTTTCTGGAACAACTTGTTTTGAAAGAAATCTATACAGCTTGCGAAAGATGAAACACAAATCTTGCTTATCAGTGAAGAAGAGGTACTCCCAGCAGGGCAGCTAATACCAGCAAAAAATTTTTTTCACCCTAACCCAGAGAATGGAGAAAAGCGAGGCGCCTGTGGCTCTGCAGTGTAATCAGTTCGCGAGTTCGGCGGTTAGCTGAAAGAGTGGTAAATGGAGCTCGCCCCAGCCCGTCCTTATTCTTTTAAAGAGGATAAAAAATTAACTTCGCCGCCATTACTACCAGCTTTAAAAGACTGCCATGGGCACGGAAAAAAACACACTACAGATGACTTTTCTGGAACCGAAGCAGAGATTCCTTTACGAACCAACTGATAAAGCTCAGCCAGTGAATACTGTTAACAGAATGTGAAAGCACGATCAACTTTGTAACTGCAACCACAGGAAAAACAGCAAGAAGCAGGCTCCATTCCCCATTTAAATCTGTCGTGCGAGGCATGCTTTTTGCACGCATGAAGTAAATCCCACGATTGCTTTTGAACTTGGACAAAGTACTTCCAAAGGAGCGCTATGCGCAAAGATTTAACAAGCTCAACCCCCGCCGACGATTTGGTGTGAAGAAGCAGAACATTCAAGTTTCACAGACAGAAGCAGCACGCCAGCACAGCCAACATTAAAACGGAGGGCACACTACGATTTGCATTGACACAAAAGTGATCTGGGCAGACATCGTTCCCTGCATAACGCAAAAAGTGACAAAGCGCTTTTGGGTTGAGAGGACGCAAGAAGGTTTTTGTTTTGTGCCTTGATGTCAAGCTGAGAAAGTATCTTTAAACACTTTGCTTAGTTTCTCGAGAGACTGCCAAAAAGCAGTTCCCTCCCTTTCGTCTGAAGCCAGCTGAAAGGGGGTCTCGACAGAAGCACCTGGCAGCGGTGGGATTTGAACCCACGCCCCCGAAGAGACTGGAGCCTTAATCCAGCGCCTTAGACCGCTCGGCCACGCTACCCGCTGTGCACTGTCTCTTTGTCTCATTACTTGGCCGGAGGAAGCCGGGTGGGTTTTGCTCTTGTCGCCCGAATTAGTGGCGTTATGACCGTGGAACCGACTGCAACTGCTTTTTCTGAGATGCTTCCCCTCTCATGGCGAGATCTCTACTTCTTTAACACCTCTTGATAAAGATCTTCTGTTGAGCAGGTTTCAGACCTCTGCGTACAGCACCCTTGATGTCATTTTATTTTTACAGCAGCCGCATCCGGAAAGTTGTGTCTTTTACGTTTTATTTGAACAACAAAACTACATACAATACAAACAAGAGCACATATAACGTATCAAGAAAATCGTCAGGGGCACATGCTATAATACAATGACACTTTATGAAAAATGATTACACAAAGTAAATAAAGATAAGGTCCGCACAGCTTGTTCTTACATTTCGAAAGAGTCCGTAAATACCCCTTTACGTCTATTTTGAACTGTTCAAATGTAGGACTCTTCCCAGACCATTTCACTTTATACCACATTCCTAAACGAGGATGCTTCTCCTGTTTTAGAACTATTTTGGGCGGTATGGCTTATACAGCACACCCACAGTATTCTAATGGTGGACTGCAGATCTGTGCTATAGTTCAGTCGAATTCAAAGGATCCAGCAATCGTACTGGATTTGTCTGGGATTCTGAAATGTCTCTTGCAAAAGTATTTGGGTTTGCTTGAACCTTTGATAAAAAAAGTGATCTGATCTGAGACTACCCAGCTTACAATCTCTGAGGTAGTTGTCACTAAACTCGGACGTGATGTGGCACACATGTGCCGTGTGCCTTTACTTTTGTAAAAAACTGGTATCGGGAAAAGTTTCTTAATATTTCTTTTGATTAGCATGCAAGAAAATGTGATCATTACCTATGGAATTTCCCGCCAGCGTGGAGCTTGAATTCACAACCTTGAGACTCAGTGTTCAAGAGTCACAGAAGAGGTCAGCCTGGTCTTCAGTTTGCCAACGATAAGCTCCGGCAGTGCTCCTCTGTAAAGCAGATTGTTTGGATCGGTTATGTGGGACGGCACTTCGATACTAAGATCGTTTGCAGCACACGCATGGTTTCCCCCTTCACGCAAAAAACATAGACGAAGGAAACTCTCTTGTCTTGGGCTGCTGACTCCCGGATTTAAAGCGCTCTGGGTGCCAGCTATGTCTCTAACAAGCACACTATAAAGACAGGAATTACACTTTGCTCACGTCACGCATGGAATGGCGAGGCTACTTGTTCCAATATTATCTAGTCTCACCTCATATGGTGCCGATTCCTGGTTTTCATTTAAGAAAGAGCACTGCAAACACCGTAAACAGTGCAAAACGTGTGATGAAAGAAGTCTTTTCCCCCCTTTGTCTAAAGCGGAACACAGCGGAGTCATGCCGAGGGTTGTGAGATCAAGATTTCAGTGGAGCACTGTCGTCTACGTCTTTAGCTACATGAGTTGGACATCCTCTTGTACAGGGAAAGCAGATTGAGATCCTCTGACATGAAAAGTGACAGATAAAAGCCATTTCTCATCCTTTCTCTTAGTGGTGGAACTATCGCATGTAAATGAGGCAACTTGCAAGGCGAGCAGGCTCGGTGCACACCGAACGCAGATGTCTCAGAGCAGTAGAGACGTGTCCAAGTGGCTGTCAAAGGACAGCACTTTGCCGGCGCCGTGGCTTAGTTGGCTAAAGCGCCTGTCTAGTAAACAGGAGATCATGGGTCCGATTCCCAGCGGTGCCTTTCTTCCTGTCTTACTGTACAGAATTTATCCTTATGGGCAAATCCCATGCCTTTTAATTCAGGTGAATGCAAGTGTCCGTTTCCTTTCTGGAACAACTTGTTTTGAAAGAAATCTATACAGCTTGCGAAAGATGAAACACAAATCTTGCTTATCAGTGAAGAAGAGGTACTCCCAGCAGGGCAGCTAATACCAGCAAAAATTTTTTTTCACCCTAACCCAGAGAATGGAGAAAAGCGAGGCGCCTGTGGCTCTGCAGTGTAATCAGTTCGCGAGTTCGGCGGTTAGCTGAAAGAGTGGTAAATGGAGCTCGCCCCAGCCCGTCCTTATTCTTTTAAAGAGGATAAAAAATTAACTTCGCCGCCATTACTACCAGCTTTAAAAGACTGCCATGGGCACGGAAAAAAACACACTACAGATGACTTTTCTGGAACCGAAGCAGAGATTCCTTTACGAACCAACTGATAAAGCTCAGCCAGTGAATACTGTTAACAGAATGTGAAAGCACGATCAACTTTGTAACTGCAACCACAGGAAAAACAGCAAGAAGCAGGCTCCATTCCCCATTTAAATCTGTCGTGCGAGGCATGCTTTTTGCACGCATGAAGTAAATCCCACGATTGCTTTTGAACTTGGACAAAGTACTTCCAAAGGAGCGCTATGCGCAAAGATTTAACAAGCTCAACCCCCGCCGACGATTTGGTGTGAAGAAGCAGAACATTCAAGTTTCACAGACAGAAGCAGCACGCCAGCACAGCCAACATTAAAACGGAGGGCACACTACGATTTGCATTGACACAAAAGTGATCTGGGCAGACATCGTTCCCTGCATAACGCAAAAAGTGACAAAGCGCTTTTGGGTTGAGAGGACGCAAGAAGGTTTTTGTTTTGTGCCTTGATGTCAAGCTGAGAAAGTATCTTTAAACACTTTGCTTAGTTTCTCGAGAGACTGCCAAAAAGCAGTTCCCTCCCTTTCGTCTGAAGCCAGCTGAAAGGGGGTCTCGACAGAAGCACCTGGCAGCGGTGGGATTTGAACCCACGCCCCCGAAGAGACTGGAGCCTTAATCCAGCGCCTTAGACCGCTCGGCCACGCTACCCGCTGTGCACTGTCTCTTTGTCTCATTACTTGGCCGGAGGAAGCCGGGTGGGTTTTGCTCTTGTCGCCCGAATTAGTGGCGTTATGACCGTGGAACCGACTGCACCTGCTTTTTCTGAGATGCTTCCCCTCTCATGGCGAGATCTCTACTTCTTTAACACCTCTTGATAAAGATCTTCTGTTGAGCAGGTTTCAGACCTCTGCGTACAGCACCCTTGATGTCATTTTATTTTTACAGCAGCCGCATCCGGAAAGTTGTGTCTTTTACGTTTTATTTGAACAACAAAACTACATACAATACAAACAAGAGCACATATAACGTATCAAGAAAATCGTCAGGGGCACATGCTATAATACAATGACACTTTATGAAAAATGATTACACAAAGTAAATAAAGATAAGGTCCGCACAGCTTGTTCTTACATTTCGAAAGAGTCCGTAAATACCCCTTTACGTCTATTTTGAACTGTTCAAATGTAGGACTCTTCCCAGACCATTTCACTTTATACCACATTCCTAAACGAGGATGCTTCTCCTGTTTTAGAACTATTTTGGGCGGTATGGCTTATACAGCACACCCACAGTATTCTAATGGTGGACTGCAGATCTGTGCTATAGTTCAGTCGAATTCAAAGGATCCAGCAATCGTACTGGATTTGTCTGGGATTCTGAAATGTCTCTTGCAAAAGTATTTGGGTTTGCTTGAACCTTTGATAAAAAAAGTGATCTGATCTGAGACTACCCAGCTTACAATCTCTGAGGTAGTTGTCACTAAACTCGGACGTGATGTGGCACACATGTGCCGTGTGCCTTTACTTTTGTAAAAAACTGGTATCGGGAAAAGTTTCTTAATATTTCTTTTGATTAGCATGCAAGAAAATGTGATCATTACCTATGGAATTTCCCGCCAGCGTGGAGCTTGAATTCACAACCTTGAGACTCAGTGTTCAAGAGTCACAGAAGAGGTCAGCCTGGTCTTCAGTTTGCCAACGATAAGCTCCGGCAGTGCTCCTCTGTAAAGCAGATTGTTTGGATCGGTTATGTGGGACGGCACTTCGATACTAAGATCGTTTGCAGCACACGCATGGTTTCCCCCTTCACGCAAAAAACATAGACGAAGGAAACTCTCTTGTCTTGGGCTGCTGACTCCCGGATTTAAAGCGCTCTGGGTGCCAGCTATGTCTCTAACAAGCACACTATAAAGACAGGAATTACACTTTGCTCACGTCACGCATGGAATGGCGAGGCTACTTGTTCCAATATTATCTAGTCTCACCTCATATGGTGCCGATTCCTGGTTTTCATTTAAGAAAGAGCACTGCAAACACCGTAAACAGTGCAAAACGTGTGATGAAAGAAGTCTTTTCCCCCCTTTGTCTAAAGCGGAACACAGCGGAGTCATGCCGAGGGTTGTGAGATCAAGATTTCAGTGGAGCACTGTCGTCTACGTCTTTAGCTACATGAGTTGGACATCCTCTTGTACAGGGAAAGCAGATTGAGATCCTCTGACATGAAAAGTGACAGATAAAAGCCATTTCTCATCCTTTCTCTTAGTGGTGGAACTATCGCATGTAAATGAGGCAACTTGCAAGGCGAGCAGGCTCGGTGCACACCGAACGCAGATGTCTCAGAGCAGTAGAGACGTGTCCAAGTGGCTGTCAAAGGACAGCACTTTGCCGGCGCCGTGGCTTAGTTGGCTAAAGCGCCTGTCTAGTAAACAGGAGATCATGGGTCCGATTCCCAGCGGTGCCTTTCTTCCTGTCTTACTGTACAGAATTTATCCTTATGGGCAAATCCCATGCCTTTTAATTCAGGTGAATGCAAGTGTCCGTTTCCTTTCTGGAACAACTTGTTTTGAAAGAAATCTATACAGCTTGCGAAAGATGAAACACAAATCTTGCTTATCAGTTAAGAAGAGGTACTCCCAGCAGGGCAGCTAATACCAGCAAAAAAATTTTTTCACCCTAACCCAGAGAATGGAGAAAAGCGAGGCGCCTGTGGCTCTGCAGTGTAATCAGTTCGCGAGTTCGGCGGTTAGCTGAAAGAGTGGTAAATGGAGCTCGCCCCAGCCCGTCCTTATTCTTTTAAAGAGGATAAAAAATTAACTTCGCCGCCATTAC
Source organism: Lepisosteus platostomus (assembly GCF_059453375.1). Lineage (NCBI taxonomy): Eukaryota > Metazoa > Chordata > Actinopteri > Semionotiformes > Lepisosteidae > Lepisosteus > Lepisosteus platostomus. The sequence continues at coordinate 14,954,407 of NC_142615.1, read as the reverse complement.
TACCAGCTTTAAAAGACTGCCATGGGCACGGAAAAAAACACACTACAGATGACTTTTCTGGAACCGAAGCAGAGATTCCTTTACGAACCAACTGATAAAGCTCAGCCAGTGAATACTGTTAACAGAATGTGAAAGCACGATCAACTTTGTAACTGCAACCACAGGAAAAACAGCAAGAAGCAGGCTCCATTCCCCATTTAAATCTGTCGTGCGAGGCATGCTTTTTGCACGCATGAAGTAAATCCCACGATTGCTTTTGAACTTGGACAAAGTACTTCCAAAGGAGCGCTATGCGCAAAGATTTAACAAGCTCAACCCCCGCCGACGATTTGGTGTGAAGAAGCAGAACATTCAAGTTTCACAGACAGAAGCAGCACGCCAGCACAGCCAACATTAAAACGGAGGGCACACTACGATTTGCATTGACACAAAAGTGATCTGGGCAGACATCGTTCCCTGCATAACGCAAAAAGTGACAAAGCGCTTTTGGGTTGAGAGGACGCAAGAAGGTTTTTGTTTTGTGCCTTGATGTCAAGCTGAGAAAGTATCTTTAAACACTTTGCTTAGTTTCTCGAGAGACTGCCAAAAAGCAGTTCCCTCCCTTTCGTCTGAAGCCAGCTGAAAGGGGGTCTCGACAGAAGCACCTGGCAGCGGTGGGATTTGAACCCACGCCCCCGAAGAGACTGGAGCCTTAATCCAGCGCCTTAGACCGCTCGGCCACGCTACCCGCTGTGCACTGTCTCTTTGTCTCATTACTTGCCCGGAGGAAGCCGGGTGGGTTTTGCTCTTGTCGCCCGAATTAGTGGCGTTATGACCGTGGAACCGACTGCACCTGCTTTTTCTGAGATGCTTCCCCTCTCATGGCGAGATCTCTACTTCTTTAACACCTCTTGATAAAGATCTTCTGTTGAGCAGGTTTCAGACCTCTGCGTACAGCACCCTTGATGTCATTTTATTTTTACAGCAGCCGCATCCGGAAAGTTGTGTCTTTTACGTTTTATTTGAACAACAAAACTACATACAATACAAACAAGAGCACATATAACGTATCAAGAAAATCGTCAGGGGCACATGCTATAATACAATGACACTTTATGAAAAATGATTACACAAAGTAAATAAAGATAAGGTCCGCACAGCTTGTTCTTACATTTCGAAAGAGTCCGTAAATACCCCTTTACGTCTATTTTGAACTGTTCAAATGTAGGACTCTTCCCAGACCATTTCACTTTATACCACATTCCTAAACGAGGATGCTTCTCCTGTTTTAGAACTATTTTGGGCGGTATGGCTTATACAGCACACCCACAGTATTCTAATGGTGGACTGCAGATCTGTGCTATAGTTCAGTCGAATTCAAAGGATCCAGCAATCGTACTGGATTTGTCTGGGATTCTGAAATGTCTCTTGCAAAAGTATTTGGGTTTGCTTGAACCTTTGATAAAAAAAGTGATCTGATCTGAGACTACCCAGCTTACAATCTCTGAGGTAGTTGTCACTAAACTCGGACGTGATGTGGCACACATGTGCCGTGTGCCTTTACTTTTGTAAAATACTGGTATCGGGAAAAGTTTCTTAATATTTCTTTTGATTAGCATGCAAGAAAATGTGATCATTACCTATGGAATTTCCTGCCAGCGTGGAGTTTGAATTCACAACCTTGAGACTCAGTGTTCAAGAGTCACAGAAGAGGTCAGCCTGGTCTTCAGTTTGCCAACGATAAGCTCCGGCAGTGCTTCTCTGTAAAGCAGATTGTTCGGATCGGTTATGTGGGATGGCACTTCGATACTAAGATCGTTTGCAGCACACGCATGGTTTTCCCCCTTCACGCAAAAAACATAGACGAAGGAAGCTCTCTTGTCTTGGGCTGCTGACTCCCGGATTAAAAGCGCTCTGGGTGCCAGCTAAGTCTCTAACAAGCACACTATAAAGACAGGAATTACACTTTGCTCACGTCACGCATGGAATGGCGAGGCTACTTGATCCAATATTATCTAGTCTCACCTCATATGGTGCCGATTCCTGGTTTCATTTAAGAAAGAGCACTGCAAACACCGTAAACAGTGTAAAACGTGTGATGAAAGAAGTCTTTTCCCCCCTTTGTCTAAAGCAGAACACAGCGGAGCCATGCCGAGGGTTGTGAGATCTAGATTTCAGTGGAGCACTGTCGTCTACGTCTTTAGCTACATGAGTTGGACATCCTCTTTTACACGGAAAGCAGATTGAGATCCTCTGACATGAAAAGTGACAGATAAAAGCCATTTCTCATCCTTTCTCTTAGTGGTGGAGCTATCGCATGTAAATGAGGCAACTTGCAAAGCGAGCAGGCTCGGTGCACACCGAATGCAGATGTCTCAGAGCAGTTGAGACGTGTCCAAGTGGATGTCAAAGGACAGCACTTTGCCGGCGCCGTGGCTTAGTTGGCTAAAGCGCCTGTCTAGTAAACAGGAGATCCTGGGTCCGAATCCCAGCGGTGCCTTTCTTCCTGTCTTACTGTACAGAATTTATCCTTACGAGCAAATCCCATGCCTTTTAATTCAGGTGAATGCAAGTGTTCATTTCCTTTCTGGAACAACTTGTTTTGAAAGAAATCTATACAGCTTGCGAAAGATGAAACACAACTCTTGCTTATCAGTGAAGAAGAGGTACTCCCAGCAGGCCAGCTAATACCAGCAAAGTTTTTTTTTCACTCTAACCCAGAGAATGGAGAAAAGCGAGGCGCCTGTGGCTCTGCAGTGTAATCAGTTTGCGAGTTCGGCGGTTAACTGAAAGAGTGGTAAATGGAGCTCGCCCCAGCCCGTCCTTATTCTTTTAAAGAGGATAAAAAATTACCTTTGCCGCCATTACTACCAGCTTTAAAAGACTGCCATGGGCACGGAAAAAAACACACTACAGAGGACTTTTCTGGAACCGAAGCAGATTCCTTTACGAACCAACTGATAAAGCTCAGCCAGTGAATACTGTTAACAGAATGTGAAAGCACGATCAACTTTGTAACTGCAACCACAGGAAAAACAGCAAGAAGCAGGCTCCATTCCCCATTTAAATCTGTCGTGCGAGGCATGCTTTTTGAACGCATGAAGTAAATCCCACGATCGCTTTTGAACTTGGACAAAGTACTTCCAAAGGAGCGCTATGCGCAAAGATTTAACAAGCTCAACCCCCGCCGACGATTTGGTGTGAAGAAGGAGAACATTCAAGTTTCACAGACAGAAGCAGGACGCCAGCACAGCCAACATTAAAACGGAGGGCACACTAGGATTTGCATTGACACAAAAGTGATCTGGGCAGACGTCGTTCCTGCATAACGCAAAAAGTGGCAAAGCGCTTTTGGGTTGAGAGGACGCAAGAAGGTTTTTGTTTTGTGCCTTGATATCAAGCTGAGAAAGTATCTTTAAGCACTTTGCTTAGTTTCTCGAGAGACTGCCAAAAAGCAGTTCCCTCCCTTTTGTCTGAAGCCAGCTGAAAGGGGGTCTTGATAGAAGCACCTGGCAGCGGTGGGATTCGAACCCACGCCCCCGAAGAGACTGGGGCCTTAATCCAGCACCTTAGACCGCTCGGCCACGCTACCCGCTGTGCACTGTTTCTTTGTCTCATTACTTGCCTGGAGGAAGCCGGGTGGGTTTTGCTCTTGTCGCCCGATTTAGTGGTGTTATGTCCGTGGAACCGACTGCACCTGCTTTTTCTGAGATGCTTCCCCTCTCATGGCGAGATCTCGACTTCTTTAACACCTCTGGATAAAGATCTTCTGTGGAGCAGGGTTCAGAACCTCTGCGTACAGCACCCTTGATTTCATTTTATTTTTACAGCAGCCGCATCAGGAAAGTTGTGTCTTTTACGTTTTATTTGAACAAAAAAACTACATACAATACAAACAAGAGCACATATAAAGTATCAAGAAAATCATCAGGGGCACATGCTATAATACAATTACACTTCATGAAAAAAAGATTACACAAGGTAAATAAAGATAAGGTCCGCACAGCTTGTTCTTACATTTCGAAAGAGTCCGTAAATACCCCTTTACGTCTATTTTGAACTGTTCAAATGTAGGACTCTTCCAAGACCATTTCACTTTATACCACATTCCTAAACGAGGATGTGTCTCCTGTTTTAGAACTATTTTCGGCAGTATGGCTTATACAACACACCCACAGTATTCTAATGGTGGACTGCAGATCTGTGCTATAGTTCAGTCGAATTCGAAGGATCCAGCAATCGTACTGGATTGGACTGGGATTCTGAAATGTCTCTTGCAAAAGTATTCGGGTTTGCTTGAACCTTTGATTAAAAAAAGTGATCTGATCTGAAACTACCCAGCTTACAATCTCTGAGGTAGTTGTCACTAAACTCGGACGTGATGTGGCACACATGTGCCATGTGCCTTTACTTTTGTAAAATACTGGTATCGGGAAAAGTTTCTTAATATTTCTTTTGATTAGCATGCAAGAAAATGTGATCATTACCTATGGAATTTCCTGCCAGCGTGGAGTTTGAATTCACAACCTTGAGACTCAGTGTTCAAGAGTCACAGAAGAGGTCAGCCTGGTCTTCAGTTTGCCAACGATAAGCTCCGGCAGTGCTTCTCTGTAAAGCAGATTGTTCGGATCGGTTATGTGGGATGGCACTTCGATACTAAGATCGTTTGCAGCACACGCATGGTTTTCCCCCTTCACGCAAAAAACATAGACGAAGGAAGCTCTCTTGTCTTGGGCTGCTGACTCCCGGATTTAAAGCGCTCTGGGTGCCAGCTAAGTCTCTAACAAGCACACTATAAAGACAGGAATTACACTTTGCTCACGTCACGCATGGAATGGCGAGGCTACTTGATCCAATATTATCTAGTCTCACCTCATATGGTGCCGATTCCTGGTTTCATTTAAGAAAGAGCACTGCAAACACCGTAAACAGTGTAAAACGTGTGATGAAAGAAGTCTTTTCCCCCCTTTGTCTAAAGCAGAACACAGCGGAGCCATGCCGAGGGTTGTGAGATCTAGATTTCAGTGGAGCACTGTCGTCTACGTCTTTAGCTACATGAGTTGGACATCCTCTTGTACACGGAAAGCAGATTGAGATCCTCTGACATGAAAAGTGCCAGATAAAAGCCATTTCCCCTTCTTTTCTCTTAGTGGTGGAGCTATCGCATGTAAATGAGGCAACTTGCAAGGCGAGCAGGCTCGGTGCACACCGAACGCAGATGTCTCAGAGCAGTAGAGACGTGTCCAAGTGGCTGTCAAAGGACAGCACTTTGCCGGCGCCGTGGCTTAGTTGGCTAAAGCGCCTGCCTAGTAAACAGGAGATCCTGGGTCCGAATCCCAGCGGTGCCTTTCTTCCTGTCTTACTGTTGTAGCGGCAATGCTTGTTAATAAGACAGAATTAAGCGTTGGTATGCTCCTAAAAGAGGCCCCATCTCACCCTCCATCTCTGTGGTGCAGCCACAGAGAAAGAATTCATGCAAGCTGATTTAAGAGTGTTTTCTTGTGATAAGAAACAAGCTCCCAGACGGGGATGCAATTAGCTGAGCCTGGCTATCATGATCAATGTTCATCCATTGGCGCCTATCAGTCTAGGGAGTGCCGAATGGACATCCAGACTGCATTCCTAAGTTTCAAGAGTAAGTGACTTATATCTCACCTTGACCAACCAATCAGGGACTGGCAGGGCGTGGAAATACCACGTGGGTCTCCAATGCCCGCCAAACTCTCAACCAATCAGCACACATCTGGGTCTTGATCAAAAAGGGAGCGCAAGCTCAGTTCTGGGCTCTCCTTGGCCATTTTCGCGCATCCTCAGAGACAATCACGTGACAACTGCTGTTGTCTGCAAAAGGACTTGGACTTTGTTCTAAGCGCGAGGCCGAGGATCCCGTACGTACTCAGAATTCTACCAACGTGAATGCTCCGCTTGATCAACGGCAGCCTTCAGTTGGACCCTCGTCAACAACCTGAATAGCTTATTCAGAAGCAGCGCTGGACCGGGAACGAACCAGTTTCTTCCCAGGCAAAAGAGTGACTTGAGTGAGGACTCGCGGTCACACTCTGTGCATAGAGACTTTCTATTAGCCAGCTGGACTGCTGGTAGATCCCCTCGGAGCAACGACTGCCCTGCGCGCCGCAGTTAGATTCCTCCGCCCGTCCTACTCCGAGCTGCACCTCGACTGGTTGGCCGGTAGCCAGAGGACGCCGTCACAACGCCCATTGGACAACCGCTGCAACAGAGGCTGCAACAGAGCCTGTCAGCTGGTTTGGTGTTCGTGCCGGGAAACTCCAAATCCAAACACAGTGGATAAGTAAACCCCATGTTCTACATAGCGTCTCGAGAATTCAATTGTACCTCAACACAAGTTGTTTTCAATTTAATTCATGAGTAATGTATTTACTTCCGAGTTTAGAGTAACAGTGGGTAATAACACTGATTAGCGATTTGGTAACCGAACGATATATATTGACATATATTCTCTGTTCTGTATCTCTTTGTGTTTGCATCTCTTCGAGATTATATACCTTGTATATTGATAACCCTCACCGTAAGGTCTGCCGCTCGTATCCAGGCAGACTAGTATATGTTTGGTGCACAGTTATATTAATAAATGTATCCCGTGTATTGAACCCGTGTGTGTGCGTTGTTAGTTGTTCTGATGATTGATTTTCTAAAAGCCCCAACGAACAACCTCGTGATTACAGCTACAATTAATAATTGTCTCAGTAAACCCATCAAACCACTACATTTAATGGCGTCCCTGGGTGGGCGGAGTTAAGAATGAAATGAGAATCAATCGCACAGAATAACTGATATTGCTGTGAGTTCAAGTTCAGCACAGCACCGCGATTTCTATAGGCGAATACCGGGTGTGCTGATAACTGCGCAAAGAAATCCCCCTGTTTTTTAGCGTTTAGTGTAACGTGTGCTGATTGGAAATCCATCTGCTCGGGTGTTTAAATTCCATACTGTATTTTAGTAAAAGGAAAAAAAAGTAATACTCTTAAAGTTTCTCTGACGTAATGACAATGGCTGCTAAAATGTCTGAAAAGGAGTCGCTTATAAGTACTATTTCTAGCGACGACAATCCTGGTTACTGGAGCGGTATCGAAAAGTTGAACTTTGATGATATTGAGAAGCTGCAAGTAGATTTAGTAGCCAAGGTAGCGAACCAGCTTAACACAGGAGGGTCAGTGAACGCAGTTCAGGTCCTATCGAGTTTCGCCTTAAATCTAGCTAAACAGCTGGAACTGTCTTTGTCCGAGCTGACAAAGTTTCAAAAGCTTCAGGGAAAGCTAGAAAGATATAAGGCGGAGCGAGTTGAGTTGTTGGATATAATCAGAGAAAAGAGAGTGAAAAATGAGGAAAGTGAAGACAGACTCAGGGAAGTTTTAGGTAAATTAGATGACCTGTCTGCTAGAGAAACTGCGGCTGAGGTAGCTAGGAGAGACCTGGAAGCGAGCTTGAAAGAAAAAGAAAAAGAAATTGAGAGTTTAAATGAGCTCAGCCAGGAAAGGCAAAAGGAGTTAGATGCTGCCGTACTGGAAGCAAAACAGGCTAGATCCCACTTGCATGCCAGCCCACCTAGCAGCCCAGAGCGCTCACCCAGCGTGCCGGGAGGAGGTTTCTCCCGGCCAGGGTCTGTGGTCGGATCGGCATGGGGGAGATCGCCAAGTCCTGCGCGGGACGCAAGGGCGATTCAATTCAGGCATAGACCCCCTGCTCCTGATCACGGCCGTCCTCCTGCCCGCGGAGAAACCGTAAAAATTAACCTCCACTCCCTGAGGCAGTTAGCCAAAGATGTAGAAAGGTTCGACCTGTCAGTGTCAGGGAATAATGTGGAAACCTACATCGATGAGCTGAGATATACTTTGCAGTTTATGCCCGAAGCGTCCGAACAGGAAAAGGCTATGTTAGTAAGGAAAACTACCAGCCGAGCGGTCCACGAGTGGATGTCTAGACAAGGACCGGAGGTCTGTAATAGCTTTGAGGAGCTGTGTCAGGCAATGATCGGAGAATTTTCGGCTTTTATCGATCCCATAGCTGCCGTGGCCGCTGCGCACCATATTAAGCACGAAAAAGCTGAAGCCCCTCGCGACTACTATGAGAGGCTTAGGCGCACTTATTTTGCAGGGCGGAATGAAGAGGGTTGCGAAGAGAACGTGAATTTCAAAGGTTTATTCATTGCTAATCTGCATCCCTCAGTCAGGAAAATGATTGTGATGCACACACTCAAAAAGCCTGGGGAGCTGAAGTCTCTGCTTCCTCAGAGCGAAAACCTGGTAAAACGGCCGTGTTCACCACTAAAGCCAGCAGGGTTGACGACTCGCCTCAGCTTGAGGGAGCTGAGGTTCCTGAGCCCGCTAAGCCCCGGCGCAAAATAGGCAGGCAGGACCGCACTAAGCGTCAGAGCCGCCGTGAGCGCTACGGGGAAGGCAAGGGCTCAGGCAGAGCCTATCATAAGGCTGGACGAAGGGAGTCGACTGCAGCCCGCTTGGCCCGGCTTGAACAAGCCCTGTGTCATGATATTAGTCCCCCCTCCTTAAGGGTGCTCCAGCCCTTTCACTTAAGACTTTATTCTCTGCACCTGTTTCCCATTCCCAGCCCACCTTAAAAGCCAGGCGCTGACGCTCATCCGGTCTCTGCATCTGATTTCCATATCGTGCGAGTCCGGGACCTGGAAGCGCCTGGTCCCATTAAGGTTTTAACCTCCGTTCCCATTCCCGTTCCTGTTCCAGTTCCCCGTCCCCCGGTTCCGACCCGGCCTTCGTGGCTTTTAATTCCTTCTTCTGATGGATCTTCTGGTTTTGGACTTACCCTTGTGTTTTGGATATTCCCAAAGGACTACTCTCTCGGATTGTTCGCCTCGGCCACACCTTCCCCGTGCACCAGCGCACCTTGGACACGCCCCCCTGTCTTCAGCCCCGTATTCCTGCATGACGTTTCCCTAGTGTTTCCCCACTCCGTCGGACTGTGTCGTCCGCATAGGGTCCGGAAAGAACTGTTCGTTACACCCTGCTTGAGAGATCAGGACAGGGTAAACCTTCCGCACCGAATGCCGGAAGCGTGAATAAGCTGAGGGGGGCCACGCCCCTTCTCACTGGAGGAGGCGGGGATCCACCCAAACCCCTCCCTCAGTCTATCTGATTGGGTGGGAGGGTTCCTGCCTGGAAGAAGGCTGTGACTCTGAGTTGGGCGCTGACCCCGCCCCTGAAGTCAAAGAAAAGACAGGCTTCCAACATTTCTTAGGGAATCTCAGCCAGAAAGGCAAAGCAAGGCGTATTTATATCAAGGTTTCTCTTGAAAACATCTTAGATAGAGAAGCACTGATTGACACTGGGGCTGAAATTAGTTTGATGTCAGCCGATCTACTCAGCGAGCTCAAACGAGTAGCGAAAGGAAAAGGCATCAGACTTAAGGTAGAACCGTGTAAGATAGATATTTCCAGCTATACCCAGGATCATGCCGGGATCACACACCGAGTGTGGGTGGCACTTAGGTTCGGGCCAATGAACGTGGTGCATCCTGTTTACATCTCTAGGTTTAAAACAGAGCCACTACTCATTGGCCAAGACCTGCTTGACAGGCTGGAGCCTCTGGTGGACTGCCAGCGTGGAAAATTGTGGGCTCAGGTCAAAAACCCTAAGCCTGTCGCAAAGCAAAAAGGGGGGTTCAGTGGTTATGCTGTGATCACACAGTGCCCACTGAACACTATAGCTGAGTTGGAAGTTCCTCCTGGTTCCTCTGGACGAGAAATAAATGTCTCTTCTTGCTTTCCAAAACTACAGGGAAGTCGTGCCCTGGCCAAGGTCCCAACAGCCTCCATGCCACAGGAGCGGTGCTCCGAGCAGCCGCCTGATCCACCAGGTAAAGCAAACCCCTTTCACATCCCTAAAGAGGAGCGGATCTCCCCACTTGGTGATGAAAAGGAGCTTTCCCTGTGCACCCTGGCACCCAAGAGGGGTCAGGACCACCACCCTGCAGTGGTGGAAGGGATCCAGATGGCAGGAGAGCAGGTTGGTGATGTAGCCCTCACCCTTAGCTCTGAGAGGTCCTCTATAAGTGAGGATCTGCTTGAGCAGCTGTCACAGGGCCACCGCCAGGTGCCCCTGGTGCAACATTCACAGGTTAGACAGGAGGTCCAGCTGGACACTGGGACTACTGCGCTGTGGACACATCTGATCCCAGATGCCGATTCCCTCTGCTGTGATCCAGGGAACCTGCAGTCAGTCATAACATTATTTCTTACAACTACCAGGTAGTGAGAGAGACCGACCTGATTGTTCCTGCCTCAACGGCAGGGTTTCCAACACACCCAGTCCCCAAGAAGGGACAGGGAATGAAAGCCGAGCCGGTTTTCTTACAGCCACCAGCTCAGTCTGTCAGTCTGAGTCTGACCAACAGTGGTTCAGCCATACTGGAGCTGGATGCTCAAGCCACCCGCCTGCCAGCGCAGGACATCGCAAAGAGGGGTGTCAGAATCCCCGCCTGCACTGACATGGGCCTGGTGGGTGATAGCGAGTTCAAAGACAGTGAACTAGCTATCCCAGTGCTGGGGCAGCTCCCTGAACCCCTAGCGAGGGAAGGGGGGAGCGAGCAGGTGTCCTACACCCACACCCAGTGAACGATTGTAAACATGCCGATAGAGGGATTCCTCAATCAGGAGGGGTGCAGGGTGGACCTGAACAGTGAGAATGGGGTAACAATCCCAGATCACTCAGGTGCTCCAGATGACCACTCAGCCGAGGGTCAGGCATGCTCCACCGCTGCACCGCCCCCTGCAGGGTTCCTAGAGCACAGGCATGAACAAATCAAAAAAGCAGATGCCCTGGAAATGGAGGAGCAGCATCAGCAGCTGCGTCAGATCTCCCCAGATTTCCAGGATGTTGGTGCCCAGGATGCCACATGGCATACTGAGAAAGACACCATGTACACGCTGCGCCAGCTTAGAAAGGCGACAGTCACTCAGAAGGAGATGACTGGGATCAGCCACCCTTAAAAACTTTTGGGAGGACTGATTGCTGCCGCCACTGTTGTGCATTTGCTCTTTTTGGTAGGTTTGTTTGTTACTGGCACTCTCACCCTGACTGCCCCAAGAAGGCAGGTGTCAGAAATGCCAGAGGGTAGTGAAAGACTGTATCAACAGAAGCAGCGACTGGAAAGCCTAGGGAAAACCTTACAGGGCACAATATTAGCAGTAAACCTTCATGCAGCAGTGTTAAATAACACCCTCCACACCGTGGGCAGGATTGTCGACGTGTTACAGTAGGATTATGCTTACGTGCAACAGGTCAGAATGCTGATGCAGGATTTGCTTAGGGAGCTTAGTGCCACAGTAACTAGCCTAGCCATGGGACAGATTCCAACCTACTTGGTTCCACTGTCCTTGGTAGAAGAAGTACTGAGGACCACCACTTCTGAGATGGTGCAGCCAGTGCAAGTACATCTTGCATACAGTCTAGGCAGTGCCATTCCCATACATGTCAACCCCGAAGCCAAGGAAATAGGTTTCCTGTTGAACCTTCCCATCGTGAGTAGCAAGGATATCTATAGACTCAAGTCTATATCGAACGTTGGCTTCTGGAGGGGGGACATGCATGTGAAGTTGACCACCCCACCGCTCGTAGCTTACCAGGAGGATGATCCAAATTTGTACCTTGTTCCAAACCTGGAACTGTGTCAACCAAGGATATCCACTGGGTATGCCCAAGTAAGCCATTCCTTAGGGACACAACTCAGAGGTTGTGTGGTATCAGAAAGGGGGCTGCCACTGAAAAGTGTAAAGCCACAGTGACGAGCAAAAGTGAGGTTAATGAACCCCAGGTTGAGCAGGTGGGAAAGATATGGCTGGTCAGCACACCACAGTTAACTGTTACAAGAACCTATGACAGACATGACACAGCTACCGAAGTGCAGCTACCCAACCAAACAGTTTTTCTACAAGTTTCTGAAGGAGCTATAGTGCATCTCAACGATTTAACACTATATCATCTGGAGTCAGAACTGTATGAAACGGAACTCGAGATTGTAGACGGTTTCAGAGGACACAGCGTTGACTTGGATGAGAGAATCCAAGAGACAGTAAGCCTTGAGGGTGTACAGTTACTCGAATTTGTTCTCAACGACACAAACTTAAAAACTACGCTGGTAGGTCCCAAGCACAGTCGTTGTGGATCCTCTGGGGCGCTGGGAACAGTAAACGTGGTCATCTTGACACTGCTGCTGGGTAGCTGGATCATGGCTGGGGTAATGTGTTGGATGCTGTTCTCTTGTATCAAAGCCTTGCGGGGTAGTTTGAATGAGACAAAGGGGGCAATGGTGTATCACCGAAATCAGGTAACCACTCCCAAACGTCTGCCTGCTGCAGAGCTATCCGATACTGATAGCGAACTGCCGGAAGTTTAAGGTCTAGGGCTAATGATGATGCCCGATGCCTCATTTCTATGTACCTTATAACTGAGAGCAGGTATACGCAATGTTCTTTCCAACACTATTTCCTGTACAAATTCTCGAGAGGTAATGTGAATATTGGGTGGTAGAATCCACCGTGGTACAACAGACATCACTTAACTCTGTTTTTGTTTTGAAGGCAACAACGCCTCAGGACCTCGTGACCTTCAAAAAGGGGGGATATGTAGCAGCAATGCTTGTTAATAAGACAGCATTAAGCGTTGGTATGCTGTCCTAAAGGAGGCCCCATCTCACCCTCCATCTCTGTGGTGCTGCCACAGAGAAAGTATTTATGCAGGCTGATTTAAGATGTTTTCTTTTGATAAGGAACAAGTTCCCAGACGGGGATGCACTTAGCTAAGCCTGGCTATCATGATCAATGGTCATTCATTGGCGCCTATCAGTCTAGGGAGTGCCGAATGGACATCTGGACTGCATTCCTAAGTGTCAAGAGTAAGTGACTTATATCTCATCTTGACCAACCAATCAGGGACTGGCAGGGCGTGGTAATACCACGTGGGTCTCCAATGCCCGCCAAACTCTCAACCAATCAGCACACATCTGGGTCTTGGTCAAAAAGGGAGCGCAAGCTCAGATCGGGGATCTCCTTGGCCATTTTCGCGCATCCTCAGAGACAATCACGTGTCAACTGCTGTTGTCTGCAAAAGGACTTGGACTTTGTTCTAAGTGCGAGGCCGAGGATCCCGTACGTACTCAGAATTCTACCAACGTGAATGCTCCGCTTGATCAACGGCACCCTACAGTTGGACCCTCGTCGACAACCTGAATAGCTTATTCAGAAGCAGCGCTGGACCGGGAACGAACCAGCTTCTTCCCAGGCAAAAGAGTGACTTGTGAGGACTCGCGGTCACACTCTGTGCATAGAGACTTTCTACTAGCCAGCAGGACTCCTGGTAGATCCCCTAGGAGCAACGACTTCCCTGCACGCCGCAGACAGATTCCTCCGCCCGTCCTACTCCGAGCTGCACCTTGACTGGTTGGCCGGTAGCCAGAGGACGCCGACACAATGCCCATTGGACAACCTCTGCAACAGAGGCTGCAACAGAGCCTGTCAGCTGGTTTGGTGTTCATGCCGGGAGATTCCAAATCCATACACAGTGGATAAGTAAACCCCATGTTCTACATTGCGTCTCGAGAATTCAATTGTACCTCAACACAAGTTGTTATCAATTTAATTCATGAGTAATGTATTTACTTCTGAGTTTAGAGTAACAGTGGGTAATAACACTGATTAGCGATTTGGTAACCGAACGATATATATTGACATATATTCTCTGTTGTGTATCTCTTTGTGTTTGCATCTCTTCGAGATTATATACCTTGTATATTGATAACCCTCACAGTAAGGTCTGCCGCTCGTATCCAGGCAGACTAGTATATCTTTGGTGCACAATTTATATTAATAAATGTATCTCGTGTATTGAACCCGTGTGTGTGCGTTGTTAGTTGTTCTGACGATTGATTTTCTAAAAGCTACAACGAACAACCTCGTGATTACTGTTACAATTAATAATTGTCTCAGTAAACCCATCAAACCACTACACTATTGAGCCATGAAGAAGACCCACTTGTCCCAGTGTATTATTACCTGTTGTGTTACTTTCAGAAAATCATAAAAAAATAAAGAAAGAGGCCACAGCCACAGCAATGTTGTATGAGGTTAGGGGCCCTGTCTGGTGTGTAAAACATATGGTTTCAGCAGTGTGGCTGTTGTATTTGAATTACTATTGAGCCATGAAAAAGACCCATCTATCCCAGTGTATACCTGTAGTGTTATCTTCAGAAATTCATAAAAAATAAAGGTTCCACAACCCAAAACAAAGCTGGGAAAAGTCAGAAGACCTGCTTAGTGTGCAAAACACTTACTTGCAGCATTGTGGGTGCTGTGATTTAAATGCTATTGGTTTGTGAACAGAATACCCCTATCCCAGTGCATTGTGCCATATTAAATAAAAGCATGAGAAAAAGAGATTCAGAACGCAAAGCTGTGTCAGTGTTCTGTGTAAAAAATCGGTTTGAACATCATGGGAGCTGTTTTTAATGAGCTGCTGAGTAAAGAATATTTTAATCTTCCTGCTGTCAGTAGTATTGTCAATATAGTTGACCCTTACCTGAATGAAAACAGGGTGTAAAGGAAGGGTTTCAGAAATCAAACAAAGCTTTATTCCTGTGCTTATAGTCTGGGTAATTGGAGACTGCGCTGTTCTGCTTCCTATGGTCATATACGGGTTATTCGCACAAAGCCGTATTGAACAGTATTTCTCGCGTTGTGAACGTCTGTACACAGCAGTCCTCCGGGTTCCAGTAAGTGCGTAATTACGCATTGATGAAAAACCGGAGGTTTAAAAAAAGATAATCCCACTGATAGTTTGATGTAGAGGCTGTGGAAATATCCACAAGTCTTGGTCTTTAAAATGCATTTGGTTTGACGGCGTTCTGTGCTTCCATTGTGAAGATATGGACAAAAGAATATTCGTGCTCGGTCAAAAAAATGTAATAAAAACGAAAAAGTAAAGGCTGAGAAAGCATTCACAATGTATTTTATACACAAAGGAAGTATTCTCGCAACTCTAAGAGGTTTCGTGGTTTAATTTTTTTTTAATTACTGAATCATATTTAAATGTTAAACAACTGAAAAGCATATTGCTGTAGACCAGGATGGCCGAGTGGTTAAGGCGTTGGACTTAAGATCCAATGGACAAATGTCCACGTGGGTTCAATCCCCACTCCTGGTAGTGTTGTAATAAGTTTTAAGTGACAGAACACTTTGATTTACACTCTATTTAAATATGAATTTACTAAATTTCAGTTCAGTTCTCTTCACTCCCACTCCCTGGCATAACTGAGCTCTCACTATCGCATACTGAAGGCTTTACATGCATTAGCTGTGATACAGCTCCCAATAAAGACGGAATCAAACAGTTTGTTCTGTCTCTCATGGTGATCCTCTTCTCGATCCAAATGAAATGTTTAATATGATGCCTCGAGAAAAAAAAGCCTGTAATGATTGATGCCCCATCAAACATTTTGTAACATCCCCGGAAGATTATACAGTAGAATCCTGGTTTGTGGCTTAAATTCAAGGTAAACAAGACCAAGGAAACGAGTTGGAAACTTGATGTCGAACTGGAATTTAAGTACCCGGAATATTTCACTACATTGGGCAATATGTGCCAGAGAGGAACACTTTAAATCCCTTCGATAGCTCAGTTGGTAGCGCGGCTGACTGTATTAGAAACAGTTAGGAATCCTTAAGTCACTGTTTCGACTACAGCTCGAAGAAAGGTGCTTTTGTGAACTTTAATTAAATAGTTAAAATAGCGAATCTTTTTCACTCAGACGTTGATCAAAAGCTCAATAAACGATGAAGCAGAGGCTCTTGTTCCGAATTCAGCTAACATCTGGTTGTCTTGTTTTGGCAAATATCTTATCTTTGAATTAAGGGACTATGCTGTCTGATTTGTAATTCAAAAGTAGATACAAATGTCACTGTTTTCAAAGGATAGGTACTTAATTGGCTTTATGATTTGGTATTGATTTTGTATCATTATATTATTACGTTTGTGCTTTCTGTGTTTTTTATCGTATTGTGAACTTATTTTTTAAACAAATGCTTACAAAGGCAAACACAGCACACATCTGTTTATACCAGCGGTGAATTGTAGATTTTTATTAAGTACAATCTACTGTATTTTTAGAAATAAATGGCATACTGTGCACGATATGTTGCAGAAACACAACCTGATATTTTCATAATTATTATTTTAATCATTTGACAAGTATGAGGTCCCGGATCCAAATCTTCAGTTCTGATTTTTTTTAAAGTGATATCTTCTCTTCCTCTCGTGGAAATCACAAGATGTGAGCAAATGTTTTTTGTTCTTTTTTTTCACGTTGCGATCCAAAGAGCCTCAGACGCACAGTCTGATAGTAACCAAACCAGAATGGATTCTGCTGGGAGCCAGACTGAGCTCATTCTCACTCCCTGTGCTGAAAACAGAATTATCTCTTCCCCGAACATCGTCTACAGCTGCTAGATATTGCTCTGTGTCCTACTGCTCCAGCAATTCCTTTGACCAAAGACAGATCACTTGTGTGCTTTTAAACTTCTTGCCACTACAGGCTCTTTGATGGCTCATGCTGATCGTCCTGTGGATCCAAAAGAAAATATTAAAGCTGATACTGATATTTTCGATTGTAATTTGCATCTAGCTACAACGCCCCTGGAAAAGATAATTTATTAGTTGCGTGCAATCCGAATCTTTTACTTTATGTATGGTAGTGGAAATAGTTTTAAAAATGTTTTCTAAAGAATATTGTATTGCCAGGACCTGCCTTTAGCGCTCAGTAGCGATGACGCTGTTGATATAGATGGAGAAGAAATGTAAGATGAATTGATGATCTAAGCTAAAATAGCCCTAACACGCCTCCTGTAACAGTGTTTGTATTCATAGCAAGTAATATTCTTTTTCAAACCCGAACGTTCCTTTTGCATTGTGTTATGTAACCATTAGCGGTTTCTGTAGCTTCTGAAGAGCGCACTTTTCCAAACTGAAGCCTATGAGAACATTATTCAAGATGCACTATGGCCCAGAATCGT
Source organism: Lepisosteus platostomus (assembly GCF_059453375.1). Taxonomy (NCBI): domain Eukaryota; kingdom Metazoa; phylum Chordata; class Actinopteri; order Semionotiformes; family Lepisosteidae; genus Lepisosteus; species Lepisosteus platostomus. The sequence goes on along the minus strand of NC_142615.1, from coordinate 14,937,357 downwards.
GCATCGGGACAAGGATTAACATCAATTGAAAGTACTCCCAAATAAAATATTTGACCGAAAAATTAAAAGAGTAGGCAAGTATTAAAAAAAAAAACATAACTTCTTGACTTCCAATCTCTTTCCTGGTTCAGGCCATGTAAAATGACATATTCAGTGGACTCATGCCGAGGTTGTGAGTTTAAGCCTCACCTGCAGCAGCCTGGTTTTCTGTCTTGACAGGTAAACAGTGTTTTTTGTTATTTGCTAAATGGAGAGAGGATTCTGTGTTAATTGTGCTCCTCCTGGGAGAGGTCAAGATGAGACGTTCACGAGGCTGGTGGTAAATATCCTGTCCAGGAATATCGGGGCTGTAGGGGGTCAGATCTATAGATGTAGTAAACACATCAGTGGAGACGGTGTGTCTGCTCTCTGTGAGAGAGCCGGGCGGAAAGAATATTCTGTGGTCTGGGAAGAAGAGTCTCTCGTTGGAAGAGCGGCGCTCCTCACAGGAGAGAATGAAAAAAAATCTTTTTCAGGGATGCTGATTGTTCTCTTTGGGGGAATTAAAAGCACTTGTGGCGAGTGACCTCGTGGCGCAATGGTAGCGCGTCTGACTCCAGATCAGAAGGTTGCGTGTTCAAATCACGTCGAGGTCAGCTGAGGAGTTTGCAGGCGCTGCTGGTGCCGAACCCGGAAATTACACCACGCAGTCGGGTTTTATCTGTACACCACATAGGTAATCTGAACGAAGTAACAGCGCAGTACAAAACACCCAATCAGGAGCTTATGCAGCGAATCATCATGAACACGACAAGAGAAAAGGCACATTGCATATCCGCGAAACATCACGCCCGGCTTTAGAGACAGTGACATCAGAGAATGGAAGCTTCAGACCCCTTTTTTGTTACAGGTTCAAGCAAACCTGAAAGTTAGGGAGTGTTTGGTCTCTTTTGTTTGAAAAAGTGTCTGAAGCCTGTAATTATAATTTGCCCTTTTTTAATTGTGGTTGAAATCCACTCCCATGTACCAAGACCTTACAGTATATTCATGTTTACTTAAATGACTAACGCCATTGGACATTAGTTGGTGTTTTTTTTTTTTGTAACGATTTGCTATTTCATGTAGGAAAGAAAGGAACCCAGACCCAACGTTTGCTTTCAGGTGCGGTTCATTTACATAACGGACATCTATTTCTGAGGAGCCTGATTTAAATCACACAACCCCGGTAGAAGTCGAATCGACAATCTAATAAACCGAAATCAGACGCGTTATCCATTAAACCACCAGCCCGTCACGTAAATGAATTGCACCATGGTGAGTTCAGCGCCGCTCCTAGTAATACTCCACCCCCATCTTAAATTTCTACGTGAGAAACGTGTTTTCTACATTTTTATCAGTTTTTAAAAATCATCACTTTTAAGCAGACAAAGCCTTTATGTGTCGCTCTGAATTTCTAATTGATTTAGAATTCCAAGAAAAAAGCGTTTTGTTCCACAACAGTGTGAAATGATCACGTCTTTCACCCTACTTCTCTCTTGTAGTAAAGCAGACCTTGCTGGGTGAGTATTTGTTCTGGTAAATTAGGTCACGGATCATGTTAACTCACTTCTGTTAAACACAACATTTCCTTATGCACGGGAGTGTGTCTTTGTACAGCTGTTATACAAAGGGCTGGTGGTCAGGGACGCGCTTCGGATTGTTTCGATGTAAACATAATCTCCGCTAAAAGCCCTCTTGAACTTTGCAGGAAATGTGCGTGAAACCATTTTCACGTGTGGAATTTTATCTTCAGCTGGCTGTAGTTAGAATGCCTTATACACCCGTTGTGTATCCTTAGCAAAAATGTTTTAAAATTATAACACAGAGTTGTCGGAGAACTCGACAATCATTATTAAATGAGCACAGTACAAATGTACATTGATATTTTTGTTGTATGTACTTTAATTTTAAAAGATATAAACATAACTGTGCTGATATGGATGTTCATTTGAAGGATTTGAGGAATCTATAAAGGATGTCAGAACAACAAAAGAAACATTTGGGCATCTGCATATTTGTAAAGATTAAAGAGCACCCTAAGTGTGAAGTTTGCACATACGAGAGAAGAAATCAGTTTCAATGCACGTCATTAAACTGAGGGTGTGCTTATCAGTCGTGCATTAAACATGTATAGCAGAGGATGGCTTTGATCCATTGATCTTTGGGTTATGGACCCAGCATGCTTCTGCTGCACCACTCAGCTATGTTTAACACAACTGCTTTTGCATCTGAGATGAAAAGTTTCAACGGTAAACGCAGACGTCACTGAGCACTTGGTCTTTTGTAGTACAAATCATCACACGCTGCTCTACATGGGCGTCTTCAAGATCGTTGAGAACCAAAGCTTCTGCCTTCCTGGTTACTGATTCTTTCTTCGTTAATTCCCAAATCTTCAATGAGAATCAGTGAAACGAAAACCAAACACATGTACACACTCGCGTCCTAGCATGAAAGAAAAATGATGGAAGCGTTTGAGAAATAACAAGAGTAGTCTGAACAGCTCCAGCCTATCAACTGCTCTACAAAGTGATCGCTATCTCCACACCCAGTTTATAACACTGAAAATGATTCAGGAAGCACAGCAAGGTTCTAAAAACAGCGCTTGAAAAGCGTCTAGATACATAAAATGACAATTTCTCAAAAGTAAAATCTTCATCTTTTAAATATTGTCATCCATATATTTTCGTTTTCCTCTTTTTTACATAACACGCTTTCGAGAAATAGAGTGTCTTGTAATGAAGGCTGCATTAGAAAATGTGTATCTAAATTTAAATCGGGTTTATTACTTTTGCGTTTTTCAGCTTTCTTAGCGCTTGGGTCTCGATTCAGATATTGCAATGAAAGCAACAGGGGAGTAAGTTTTCCTTTTCTAAATCAAAGGTGATCTGCTCACAAGGAAGTATAAAAACTTCAGCGTTTACTTTTTGAAGACCGCAAATTGTCGAAACACTGTTGCTTCATAAGCTTATAAGTAACGTTTCTGAGCATGCATTGTATTACTCATGCTGTTATTAATAAAAAAAAGCTTAAATTCACATAATGGAATTTGGACGGCTCAAAGTAGTCTATTTCTTGTACAACTTTACTTGCCCGCTGAGTAGAGTTTAAAGCAACTGCAGCAGAAGTAGCAGTAATAGCAACAGCATGGTTAGAGTGTCACAATACACTCTGAAATTATTGCGGCTTCAGATCGTTTTGTTCTGTTGAAGCTACCTACAGGCCCTGAACTGTTGACATTGGCTGTGATCATCTTTTTTCAGGTTTCATGAAATTCTTCACATATTTGAAATATTCCATTCGGGTTCGCCTAATACACGGTGCAACCCGTACCTGCAGCAGAATGCTGTGGCACATGAAGCCGTTTTGTTTATCGGTTGTAAGGATTGAGGAGCGTACTACAAATCGAGCAAGCGAAAAGAAAATTAAACAGGAGTCACTTTTTGGATTGCTAATCCATTGTACTCTGCTCGTCTAGGTTCAAATCCCATCCTTGTCATGGTTAAGGCCTGAGACGTGTGTGTTTTTTCTAAACGGTGTTTGCATTTGTTTCCTCTTCTACTCTTGTACTGGAGCAGTAATATTTCTAGCGGTGGACGAACATGGTATCACAGGCTGACAGCAGGAACACGTGGCCACAAGCTGCAGTACATTGGTTTGGGAACAGCAATAAATTTCCTGTGGAGACAGGTGCGCCGGTATTAATACAGCTCTTTCGAGCGGAAAGAGTAACAAGAACTGACTTAAACTTACCAGTTATGTTTAATAGCTAAAAACACAAAACCAACCTCTTCAGTGGTTGAATCTAAATTACAGAAGCCAATGCTGCCATCAAGGGAAAAAAATATCTTGAGTTATGTAGTTTTGAGACTAAATATCTGACTTTCAGTTTGAAGCGGTACAATGGATTCCAGGTCACATTCGTTCTTAATTCATATATATGAGTGTGATAATGGTTAAAACTGTGTTTACATGAGGTACAAACGGTAACCTTTTCATTCCGAGAAGAAAGTCAGATTGTGCGCATTTCTCAGCACGCACATTGTCAGGAACACTAAACCCACAGTGCCAGCAAACCAATCGACAGCCTGTAGGTACTGCCATTGCAAATGTAAAAGGTTGTTCATACACACATATGATATCGTTGCTATCTCGTAATTAGGAGATAATTTGGTATTTCTTAATTAAGAGAACTCAGGATTTTTTTCCTTGATGGCAACAATGCGCTTCTGCAATAAATCATAGACTCTGCTTTCAAAATAGCTGCACCAGGCACTTGGACACAGATAAACACGGATTTAAAATTCAGGAATATGAATGGTCAATTGCTTACAGTTGGGTTTTTTACGTTTCGTATTTAGCGATTTGTGTATCAATATTTTAACTTATTTTATAACAATCTTTCAATTCATTAAAATGCTAACAATATGTAAAATAAAAACAACAGCACCGTTAAATGCTGGGGAGACAGGTAGTTTTTTTAACAATCAGATTCCAAGCTCTAATGCTGTGTGAGAGTTTACGTAACTTTCCTTTTCTCACATTTTCTGACGACTATTCTAAAGGGGCACCCTGTCAACTGCTAATACTTTTAGAAAATCTGTCTGCGTTTGATTATTGTCGTTTTATTTTTTTTAAAAGTTCAATATTGATCATAACTAAAGAAAATAATGATCACGAACAAAATATGGAGGATGAACTGAATCAGCAGCGAGACATGTCAATCAGGCAGGAGTTGAACCTACAATCTCCTGATGAAAAAGCGTTTTTTAATAAGCTACTGGCCCTGGTCTTATGACTTAACTTCACCATAGTGAACTCAGCGTCACTACTAGTAATACATCACCTCCAGTCCAAAATTTCTAAGCAAAAAAAATACTATATATAATTATACGTATATATAATATATTTAAAAAAGACAAAGGGTTTGTGTGTCGCGCTAAAATTCCGCTTCATTTTGAATGCAATTAAAACCATTTTCTTCCAAGAAATCATTTTTTTCCCCATCCTTCATACTATACATCTCTCTTGTAGTAGTAAAGCATTTTGATTTAAACCAATAAATTAAAGGTTTCATCTATACACTTATACTTACGCTGCAGTGCACCGGAGCCTGATACACGATACCGTCCGGTTTCAGCCTCACAGACACGTCCAGACCCCGCTGAACGATAACCTAATCTGCGTAACCTCTTTGTTCACAGCTCCCTTGACCGCCATCAACAACCATCCACACCAGGCACTTTCCCTTGCAACAGAGCTCGCTGTATCACCTGCAAGTACACAGCCACCACCACACTCATTCAAGGCCCCTCAGGACAATTCCGGATCACCCAGACAGCATCTTGTACCTCCAGCAACCTTATTTACTGTATCTCTTGCAGTAAATGCCCAGCCATCTACATTGGAGAAACAGGAAGGAGACTCGGAGACCGCTTCAGAGAACACGTCAGGGCTGTGAAGATTAAAGATCTCTCCAAGCCCATTGTTTCTCATTTCACCTCTGATGGCCACAACCACTCTAATCTCTCCGTCTGTGTTCTCAAAGACGGTTTTCCGAACTCATACATCAGAAAGACCACTGAAACTAAAATTATTCTGCAGCTAGGATCACACATTCTCCCTTCCCTTAACGACAGACTACTGTTCTTTTAAATTTTCTCCATTCATTGGAAGTTTCATTTCACACCTCTCTGCACCCATTCTGACTTCACACCTCTTGATTGGCCTCTCTTTCTGTCCCCTGCTCCCGCCTCTCACTCCTCCTCCCTCTCAACCTTTGTTCTCCCGCTACTTTACCTTTGCCTACTGCCCTGTCTCTCTTACACCTGAAGAAGGCTCCACGGCCGAAACGTTGTGTTCTCTTTCTTCTTTTTTTCAGCATGGAATAAACCTATAACTTGTTCCTATTTTAATCAAAATAATATTAAGACCTGTATGTATTCAAATAGTATTATCATTATTTATACTTACGATTGCTGAGAAAAACATGACAGTATTTAACCTAAATGGCAAACAACAAATATCAGCAATGCATTGTGGTATATAACCAGAAAAGATGCTGTGTTAGATATGTTTTCAATTTCAATTATATATGCATTTATTAATGCTGTCAATATTATTACGGTTGCAATGTAACCATGGTTAGAATCCCTGCCTGTCATACAGGAGAGTGGGGTTTGATTCTTGACAGGGAGCTAAGGAGCTTTTTCTATGACCTGTTTACAATTTAAACTGTAGTGTGAGACACCTTTCTTCTACAGAAATCTATTTTTTTTAAAAAGGAGATGAATTAGTTATAACAACACAAAACATCAAAGTGAAGTTGCTTTTCAGCAACTCCTTGGCTACATGGGAATTTAGTTTTTTTGACAGCAGGGTAATTTGCAAAATTAAACAAGGAATTGATTCACTCCTGTGGAATACTGTATAAAATGGAAGACAGGTTTGATATGGAAACAACTACACACATTTTAGTTTTTTTTCCAATTGTACTCCCATCAAAGTGACATAAGAAAAGTCATTGTCAGAAGTGGGATATGAAAACAAGCCACCAGGGGAGACCGATGTAATAACGTCACCAGAAATATATTGAAAACAAATGGGCTGTCACTAAGGAAATTCATAGAGAAATACAGGTCCCACCATAAAACACCATAAGGAGTGCAAAACATGTTAAGTTATTTCTGTACTTCATCAGTGTCGGTAAAAGAGGGACTCAAGGACACAAAGACTCTAGTTTGGGATTCAGGCTGAGAAAGGGAAGTGTGACTTTGGACACAGGGCATTGCAGAGAGGAACAAATGGTGCAACGAAACAAAATGCCAAAACCCCAGATTGAACCAGGGACCTTTAGAGCATCAGTCTAAGGCTTTCTCAGCTGAGCTATTCCAACCTCTGTGTACGATCCAACCTCTGCTGTCTGCAGTAGCCTCCCAAAGTTCCAGCATGAGTGCACGAAGAGGAGTGGTAGAGTGTTACTGCAACGTCATTCAGAAGGGGAGTGATCCAGCTCAGCTCTCTGAGGTTTGGTAGATACATCTTCTTCATGAGTAATGTAGGATCAACTTCTTCAGGCTGGAGGAAGGGCTTGCATTTCGGCAGTAGTAACTGACTGAGTAGTGACTTCTAGGACCTGGTCTTATCAGAAATTTAGGAAGCAGAAGAATGACTATCTGAAAGGTGACATGATCTGCTGGCTGTTTGATGTGATGTGATGTGATCTGATGAATGACACAGGAAATTCGAATTCTTGCAATAAGACAAAACAAGATCCATAAAACACTGGCAGGAGTGCAAAATGTGAGAAGATAAAAAGACACCTGTTTCTGCCCAATTTCAAACAGGGGATCTTGCGCATGTGTGATGAACGTGATAATCACAATATTACAGAAATTACAGCAGCATTGAACATAGCAAGACGTAAAAGATTGTTAATTCCCTTCAAATACTCACAGTGTGTTTATTCTGCTGTATTAATTTACTGTGCTCATCCGGCAGTAACAAACCTGTTATCTACACACTGCTCCCAGAGCTGGATAGGTGACTCCACATTTCTGCAAAAGAGGAAGTCAGACTACAGAAATGGAGAAAATCTCCTCTTCAGAATGTGGAAATATATTCCTGAGAGAAGTCCTTTCTCGAAGTTCAACACTCTCTGCAAGTCACCCATTCCCACCTTGTGCAGTGTAGTGGTTATCACATTCTCTTAACACACCAAAGGGTTTCAGTTTGAAAGCGGGCGAAAACAAGTGATCACTTTTTGCACATTTGTCACTGCTGACGTTGCTTTATGGGTCTATTTTCTATACTGTGCTGATCAATTGGAAATCAAATGGCAAAAAAGACCCGTTCCCACACCTAAGGTCAAATATTAGGAATCAAAACTGCTCGAGTGTATGGAAGCACACAGCTTTATTAAGATTTCCAAGTGCAAGATCTTTTTATTCATAAAAGACCCTATTTATGTTGTATGAGAAATATTAATATTAATACAGAATCTTTTTTCACCAAAAAAATGGACTTCCTGACTTTAGAAAGCCTTCTTAACAAATACTAAAAGAGCAAAAATTCCATTTGGTAAATGAAATGAAAACACATACACATACTGTCAACTGGTAATCACCACTTATCATAAAAAAATAAGTAGCAATACACAGTAGGGGTCCCTTGGGTGCAAGTTAAATCCATGCAAGAAGGGGGTTTAGTGTTGTATTTCCAAATCAGATATGCAAATGAGAGATCTGGCCCAGCCAATCTCAAAGCTCCCTTGGTCTGGAATGGAGCTGCTCCCCTCTTCTAGTTATTCACACTGGAATTAGGTTACATATTAGCACATTTCATCTAACAGGTACTCCAGAAACAAAAACATAAACAAATGACCTGGAATGTGACCACACCTATTAGAATGTAGTTCAACAGATAACTTGTAAACCTTGTCATAAGATTTTTTGTTCTACAAAATATACTTTATTCCGCAAAATAAACATCTCAAAAGAAACATCTCACACATATTAACACTCCATGTAATAAAAAACAACGGCGTAACAGAGATTGATTGTCCGTTATCAATCTTTGCAAGTGGGGGCGGATTTGCGCAATTAAGAGAGTCCCTCCAAACCTACCACTCGCTATTGTCCTTTAATCCTTGTATAGGGCCCAAAGTCCTTTCCAGTGCTCCCTCGCCGTGGGGAAACCCCATTTGGCGACTAGGCGCTTCGTCCTCCTCCTGAGGTCCGATGGGCTCCCGCAGCGCCCGACTGAGGTTGCAGTAGAAGATGCAGTCGAGTTTCATCTCGACCCCCTTCCTCGACCGGCTGACACATCCGGTTTCTCGTGATGTACTCGTACTTCCCGCCCCAGACGAAGCCGAAGATCATCCCTTGCAGCGCTCGTCTGAGTCTGGCCGGCAGCGGGTGCACCACCGCCAGGTAAACCAAAGCCGGCAGGATGTCTGCTTTCAACACCATCACTTTCCCTGTGTAGGACAGCGACCGCGTTTTCCACAGACCCAGCTTCGCGTTCACCTTGGCGATCCTCTCGGTCCAGTTGTTGGTCTCGTTGTCCTGGCTCTGGAAGGAAACCCCCAGTATTTTGAGGGGCTCCATGCAGAGCTCGAGACCCTCCGGCGCCGTCGTCCTGTGCTTCCAGGGCCCGAAGAACTTCAGTTTGCTCTTTCAGTGGTTGAGTTTCGACCCCGAGGCTCTGGAGTATTGCTCCATGACCTGCAGGGCTCTCCTCAACCCCCTGTCCGACCTCAGGAACAGCGTTGTGTCCTCGGCGTACTGGGAGATCTTCAGGGTTTCCCCCACGCCTCCCGGTATCTCCAGGCCGTCGATGACAGGGTCCCGTCTCACCGTCTCTGCTAAGGGCTCTTGAAGAGCAGGGAGATGATGCCCTCCCTCATGGTGTCTCCGAGTTTCCCCAGGCGGAAGATCTCCTGTGCCACTTCCACCAGATCTGCCGCCAGGGTGTCCCAGAAGCAGGTGTAGAATTCCTTGGGGAGTCCGTCCGGCCCCGGCACCTTGCCATTCTCCATGGACAAGAGCGCCGCCTTCAGCTCCTCGGCCGCGATCGGACCCTCCAAGTCCTCCCTCACCTCCTCCGGTACTCGTGCCTTCAGCTCTTCCAGAAAAGCATCGCCTGCCTCCACCTCCGTCTGCTTTTCTGAAAAGAGCTCTGTGTAGAAAGCGGTGGCTGCTTCTACCTTGTCGCTCTCGTCCAGCACTTCCTCTCCATCTCCCCGTCTCAGGCCGTGGATCACCCTCTTTTTCTGAGCTCCTCGGACCTGATTGAGTTTGCGGAGCCTCTCCTTCAGGTCCCGTGCCCGGGCTGAATTGAAGGCTCCTCCCCCGTTAGCCGAGCTGTACTCCTCCTCTAGTTGTCTCTGGAGTCGTGCAGCTTCCTTCCTCTCCCTTGCCGCCTTCCATCTACAGTACGTCTGCGCCAGGGTTTGGTTCCTGTCTTTCACCGACTCCCACCATTCCACCATGGAGCTGTAGCCGTCTCTCAGATCGACCCAGCTCGCGTAGTCTTTACGGAACAGTGCCTTGAAGTCGTCTTCCTCCAGTATCTCCCGGTTCAGCTTCCAGTACCCACGACCGAATGCCGGCAGGTTGGTGTTAACCACCACCGTCAAGCGCTTGTGGCTGGAATACCACTCCGGGGACACCGTCGCCGACTCCAGGGAGCAGGTCGTGTGCAGAAAGATGTAGTCCAGGCGGCTGCACACTCCCCGGGAGTTTTTCCATGTCGTTCCGGCGTCGTTAGGGCGGCACCGTCTGAAACCGTCTACCAGGGAGAACTGCTTGAGTAGCGACTCCAGCTCTGCCGAGCTAGCGTCGCTCCCCTTCTCCCGGTCGACGTTGAAGTCCCCGCCAAGCACCACCTGTCTGTTGGTGGTGCAGCAGCTGGCCAGGTCAGCAAACACTTCCTTCCGGATAGAGGGTTCCGTCGGAGCATAGACGTTAATTGCTCTCAACTTCTGCCCCCTCCAGTCGATGTCTGCGACCAGGATCCGGCCCTGCACCACCGAGAAGGAGGAAACCAGCGTCATCTCTGGGTTTCTGAGGAGGATTCTCACTCCAGAAGAGTGGACCCCTCCTACGCTCCAGCATGATTCTCCCTTCGTCCATTCCCTGGTGAATGTCAGCATGTCGCTTTCATCCTTCAGGTGGACCTCCTGTAAGAAACAAACTGAGAAAGACTTTGAGACCAGATCATGAAAGACTCCCCATCTTTTCACCGGGTCTCTTAGCCCTCTCACGTTAGTTGTTAGAAAGGTAAGATTCACAATCATGATTAAACAAGTGAAAGTTGAACCTCCTCTCTTTGTGCTTACAGTGGAAAACTTGGGAGTCTACATCTGGGCACTGTTTAGCCTAGATGTAACTCCTCTCGTTCGGGTCCTGGGGGGAATATGCTGGGCTCCCTCCAGGTCTCGCTGGGGACTGAAAGGTAAACATGCTGGACAGGTCCAGCCCTACCATCAGTCCCAGCTCCAGGGCAGCTTCAAAGTAATCTTGTCTTCCTCGAGGATACTCTCCGCCACCGCTTCGGGAAGGCTTTTTTCTTCCCTTTCTCCAGGAGTTTCGGGGACCTCCAGTTGCTCCTGGGCCTTGGGGGAGGGGGGCTCCACTTCCTGGGCTGCCTCTTCCTGTTGTTCCTGGGCCTCAGGGGAGGGGGTTCCGACTTCCTGGGCTGCCTCTTCCTGTTGTCCCTGGGCCTCGGGGGAGGGGGTAACCTCTTCCTGGGCTGCCTCCTCCTGTTGTCCGTGGGACTCGGGGGAGGGGGGTTCCGTTTCCTGGGCTGTCACTTCCTGTCATCTTTGGGCCTCAGGGGGGGGGTTTCCATTTCCTGGGCTGCCTCCTCCGGTTGTTCCTGGGCTTCGGGGGAAGAAAGTTCCGTTTCCTCCAGGACGAGGAAACGGTTCTCCCTTACCACTGTAGGAAAACCGGCTCAGGGACGCCAAATATGTAAGAAAACCGGCTCAGGGACGCCAAATATGTAATCATAGTGGCTCTCTGAAGGCACCAGTTCTGTAGGGTTTGGGAATTTACTGAGACAATTATTAATTGTACCAGTAAATCACAAAGTTGATTCTTTTGATGGCTTTAGAATCCAACCATGCGACATAACTCAAACAACGCACACACACAGGTACTAATACACGAGGATACATTTATTAATACATAAAATATGCATGTAAACCTAACAGATCTTATCGAGGGGGTTATCAGAATACAAAAGATATATATTCAGTCAGTTACGAAGTGTTACACATATCAAGAGGACATACATTCAGTATATCATTCATTAAGACCGTTTCGTAAAGTGAACTTGGTTACAACTTCTACATTAGATACTCAAAACAAGAACATAACTCTTAGGAATTAAATTGATATCAACTGGTTGGGATTACAATTGAATTCTCGAACAGTAATGCAGTGAAGTTGAATACTCATCCAATCTCTGGGGATTCAGATCTCCTGCGGGCACAGAGAAACAGTTGCAGGCTGTTGCTGTCCAATCCACGCTCTCTGGCTCGGTGCCAGGCTGTGCTGTGCGGCTTGCGACACTTCTTTAAGCAGGGAGTGGCAGGGGTGGGATGTCAGGGCCTGACGATACTACTTTACACAGTTAGTGGTGGGGGTGGGATGTCAGGGCCATACGACACTTCTTTACGCAGAGAGTGGCAGGGCTTGACAACACTGCTTTATGCAAAAAATGGAGGGGTGGGTGTCAGGGCTTTATGACAGTGCTTTCCGCAGAGAGTGGTGGGGGTGTGATGTCAGGGCCATACAGCAGTGCTTTACACAGAGAATGGTGGGGGTGGGATATCAGGGCCTGACAACACAGCTTAACGCAGAGTGTGGAGGGGTGGGTGTCAGGGTTATACGGCAGTGCTTTACGCAGAGAGTGGTGGGGGTGTGATGTCAGGGCCATACGACAGTGCTTTACACAGAGAGTGGCAGGGGAGGGATGTCAGGGCTTGACAACACTGCTTTATGTAGAGAGTGGAGGGGAGGGTTTCAGGGCCATAAGACACTGCTTTATGCAGAGAGTGGCGGGAGTGGGATGTCAGGCCCTGACGATACTACTTTACGTAGACAGTGGCGGGGGTGGGATGTCAGGGCCTGACAACACTGCTTTATTCAAAGAGTGGAGGGGTGGGTGTCAGGGCTATATGACAGTGCTTAATGCAGAGAGTGGAGGGTTGGGTGCCCGGGCTATACGACAGTGCTTTCCGCAGAGAGTGGTGGGGGTGTGATGTCAGGGCCATACGACACTTCTTTACGCAGGGAGTGGCAGGGGCGGGATGTCAGGGCCTGACGATACTTATTTACGCAGAGAGTGGCAGGGGTGGGATGTCAAGGCCTGAAGATACTGCTTTTCGCAGAGAGCGGAGGAGGTGGGATACGACCTCTCAGTGGGGCCAGCAGGGGGCACTCACCCTGCGGTCTGTGTGGGTCTTAATGCCCCAGTGTAGTGATGGGGGACACGATCTGGCCCACCAGCGACGAGCAGCTTACCAGATCTAGACAAAGGGGGCAACTCTTAGTATGAGCTTAGTCACACATCGCAGCGATTAAAAAAACAAAACAAACATGTTATGTCTGTTACTAACGACTTTTTTTCCTACATTGAAAGTCTCTTTCCCGGGTGATTTTCTAGCGCGACTGACTCTTCATTTCTCCTCAGTGTCTCATCGCGGGCGGATTTGAAACAGACCACAGAAGGTGGTCACACACTATATTATTATTGAGAGACAGGCTCACTGTACCTCAGGCTGGGACATTAGATCACACTGTATTATTATTATTATTAATATTATTGAGAGTCTGGCTCACTGTTCCCCAGGCTGGGACAGGAGATCCCACACTGTATTATTATTATTGAGAGACAGGCTTACTCTCTGTTCCTCAAGCTGAGACAGGACATCACATACTGTATTATTATTGATTGACAGGCTCACTGTTCCTCAGGCTGGGACAGGAGATCACACACTGTATTATTATTATTGAGAGACAAGCTCACTGTCTGTTCCTCAGGCTGGGACAGAGGATCACACACTGTATTATTATTATTTAGAGACAGGCTCACTGTCTGTTCCTCAGAGTTGGACAGGAGATCCCACACTGAATTATTATTATAGAGAGACAGGCTCACTGTATGTTCCCCAGGCTGGGTCAGGAGCTCACACAGTATTATTATAATAATTGAGAGACAGTCTCACTGTCTGTTCCTCAGTCTGGGACAGGAGATCACACACTGTATTATTATTATTGAGAGACAGGCTCACTGTCTGTTCCCCAGGCTGGGACAGGAGATAACACTGTATTATTATTGAGAGACAAACTCACTGTCTGTTCCTCAGGCTGGGACAGTAGATCACACTGTATTATTATTATTGAGAGTCTGGCTCACTGTTCCCCAGGCTGGGACAGGAGATCCCACACTGTATTATTATTATTTAGAGACAGACTCACTGTCTTTTCCTCGGTCTGGGACAGATGGTCACACACTGTATTATTATTGAGACAGGCTCACTGTCTGTTCCTCAATCTGGGACAGTAGATCACATTGTATTATTATTATTAATATTATTGAGAGTCTGGCACACTGTTCCCCAGGCTGGGACAGGAGATCCCACACTGTATTATTATTATTTTGAGACAGGCTCACTATTTGTTCCTCAGGCTGGGACAGGAGATCACATACTGCATTATTATTATTGAGAGACAGGCTTACTCTCTGTTCCTCAGGCTGGGACAGAGGATCACACACTGTATTATTATAGTGAGACAGGCTCACTGTATATTCCCCAGGCTGGGACAGGAGGTCATACATTATATTATTATTATAGAGAGACAGGCTCACTGTATGTTCCACAAGCTGAGACAGGAATTCACACTGTATTATTATTATTGAGAGACAGGCTCACTGTCTGTTCCTCAGGCTGGGACAGAGGATCACACACTGTATTATTATTGAGAGACAGGCTCACTCTCTGTTCCTCAGGCTGGGATAGGAGATCACAAATTGGCTTGTTATTGAGAGGCAGGCTCACTGTCTGTTCCTCAGGCTGGGACAGGAGATCACACACTGTATTATTATAGTGAGACAGGCTCACTGTATATTCCCCAGGCTGGGACAGGAGGTCATACATTATATTATTATTATAGAGAGACAGGCTCACTGTATGTTCCACAAGTTGAGACAGGAATTCACACTGTATTATTATTATTGAGAGACAGGCTCACTGTCTGTTCCTCAGGCTGGGACAGAGGATCACACACTGTATTATTATTGAGAGACAGGCTCACTCTCTGTTCCTCAGGCTGGGATAGGAGATCACAAATTGGCTTGTTATTGAGAGGCAGGCTCACTGTCTGTTCCTCAGGCTGGGACAGGAGATCACACACTGTATTATTATTATTGAGAGACAGGCTCACTGTCTGTTTCTCAGGCTGGGACAGGAGATCACACACTGTATTATTATTATTGACAGATAGGCTGACTGTCTGTTCCTCAGAATGGGACAGGAGATCACACACTGTATTACTATTATTGACAGATAGGCTCACTGTGTCTTCGCTTGGGCTTGACCAGGAGATCACACACTGGATTATTATTATTGAGAGACAGGCTCACAGTCTGTTCCTCAGGCTGGGACAGGAAATCACACACTCTATTATTATTATTGAGAGACAGGCTCACTGTCTATTCGTCAGGCTAGGGTAGGATATCACACACTGTATTATTAGTATTGAGAGAAAGCCTCAGTGTTCCCCAGGCCGGGAAAGGAGATAACACATTGTATTTTTATGATTGAGAGACAGGCTCACTGTTCCTCAGGCTGGGACAGGAGTTCAAACTGTATTATTATTATTATTGAGAGACAAGCTCACTGTTCCTCAGGCTGGGACAGGAAATGACACACTGTATTATTATTATTGAGAGACAAGCTCACTGTTCCCCAGGCTGGGACAGGAGGTCATACTCTGTATTATTATTATTGAGAGACAGGCTCACTGTCTGTTCCTCAGGCTGGGACAGGAGATCACAAACTGTATTATTATTATAGAGAGACCTGCTCTTTCCTGACTGTTCCTTAGGCTGGGACAGCAGGTCATAATCTGCTTTATTATTATTGAGAGACTGGCTCACTGTCTGTTCCTCAGGCTGGGGCAGGATATCACACACTGTATTATTAGTATTGAGAGACAGCCTCAGTGTTCCCCAGGCTTGGACAGGAGATCACACACTGTATTATTAGTATTGAGATACAGACTCACTGTCTGTTCCTCCTGCTGGGACTGGAGATCACACACTGTTCTATTATTACTGAGGGACATGCTCACTGTTTGTCCTTCAGACTGGGACAGGACATTCCACACTAGGTTATCATTATTGAGAGACAGGCTCGCTGTCTGTTCCTCAGGCTAGTACAGGAGATCATGCACTGTATTATTATTATTTAGATACAGGCTCACTGTGTGTTCCTCTGGCTGGGACAGTAGATCACACTGTATTATAATTATTGAGAGGCTGACTCACTGTTTCCCAGGCTGGGACAGGAGATCACACACTGTATTATTATTGAGAGACAGGCTCACTGTCTGTTCCTCTGGCTGGGGCAGGGAATCACACACTGTATTGTTAGTATTATTAAGAGACAGGCTCGCTGTCTGCTCCTCAGGCTGGGACAGGATATCACACACTGTTGTAGTGTTCTCTCACGAGGCACCAGTTCTGTAGGGGTTTGGGCATTTACTGGGACAATTATTTTTGTGGCAGTAAATCACAAAATTCATTATTTTAATGGTCTTAGAATCCAACCATGCGACATAACTCAAACAACGCACACACAGGTACTAATACATGAGGATACATTTGTTAATATATAGAATATGCATGCAAACCCATCTTTTGCATACAAAAGATATAAATTCATTCAGTTACAAAGAGTTACACATCAAGAGGACATAAGTATATCATTCATTTAGACCGTTTCGTAATTGAACTTGTTTACAACTTCTACATGAGATACTCAAAACAAGTACATAACCCTTAGGAATTAAATTGATATCAACTGGTTGGGAGCAGTAATGCAATAAGGTTGAATACTCACTGCCGGTGGGCCCCTCTTCTCACCGTTTCCGTAGTGCAGCGGTTATCACGTTTGCCTCACACGTGAAAAATCCCCGGTTTGAAACCGGACGGGAACAGCCTCTTTTTGTACGCACCTGTACTTCACAGAGGTCTTGAGCGACCGGTCACATGTTCCTTTCCTTCTGAGGGACATTCCTGCAACACTCTCCCGCTCCTCTTGGTGCGCTCATGCCGCAACACAGGAAGGCTGGAGCAGGTGGCTGTGTGCTCTTTCCACCGCCGAAATAGCTCAGCTGGGAGAGCGTTAGACTGAAGATCTAAAGGTCCCTGGTTCGATCCCGGGTTTCGGCATTTTGTTTCATCGCGCCCTTTGTTCCTCTCTCCAGCGCCCCCTGCCTAAAGTGACGCGTCCCTTTCTCAGCCCGAAACGCAAGCGAGACACCAGCAGCGGTCCCTGCAGGTTTCCGTAGTGTAGCGGCTATCACGTTCGCCTAACACGCGAAAGGTCCCCGGTTCGAGACTGGGCGGAAACAGCCTCATTTTGCACGCTCCTGTACTTCACAGAGGTCTTGAGCGACCGGTCATTTGTTGCCAATGTATTTCCTGTGCCTTCATTCACTCTTGTACCAAACGCACGTTCCTTCTGTACACGGAGCCGATCATTTGCAATTGGGCTCTGCCGACAGACCAGGACGAGCTCTATTGGCTCAAAAGCAGCTCAGGAACTGCAAGAACAACAGAAAGATTAGCATCCAGCGGGGGCCTCTTAGTGAGCCCAAGATCTCATCAAGAATCGGCTCCAGCAACAGGGCTGGGCGCATTGTTCCATTCTCCGCCCACTCTCGGTGTAAACAAGTCCTTCCTGGTCTCTGCTTGAAATGCACTTTCATGCGTTTGCTTTGGTGTACCTGGCTTCCCCTGCATGGTCGAATGTGAAGAAGATGCTTAGTAAGTCATTGAAGAAAACCGAGAAGAGGTCGGAGTGGCCTCTGTCGTTCATCAACGATCCAGTCAGGCAGTACTCCTCTGTAAAGCGCCGTTCGTTCACATCGATTGGCTTTTTTTGCCTTCATTCGTATAAGTAGTAAAAGCAGACACCCCTTTAGGGAGCCTGTCAGCACCCGGAGTTTTCCCCTTCTGTAAGCTCTCCATAGCCTCTCAGCTCTTCTACTGTCAAATCCCCCTCAAGTACTTCCCTATCTTCTTCACTCAAAACGTTTTCTAGCTTTGAGGTAAAAAAATGAATTTCTTCATCCTTTACCTCTGTAGAGCTGTACAGTCTTGAGTAGAAGTGTCATGCCCTCTGCAGCCAGAGGGCGGTCCTTCTCTGTCCTGTCCCTAGTTTCTGGTCTGCTGTCCTTCCTGTCCCTCTCTTTCCCTTGGGCTAAATATTTCAGGGTCTTGCACTCTGTCCTCGCTCAGCACTGACGTTCGGATTTCCTGAGACCCGCCTAGCACTAGGGCACCCCACGTCCGCTCCCTGAGGGCACAGGTTTCTATACGGCATTCCTGAACTCTTTGCACTAATGAGCCCGGGCCTTTTTCCCGTCTCGCCGCTATGCATATGGGTCTTTTTCCGCCCTCCTGCTCCCCACGGTTAGTCCCCTTGGACGTCTGTGACAAGAAGGCCTCGATGCAGGAGAGGATAGCACTCAGCTCTGTACTCTCTCTTCCCTCCTCATCAACTACACTTTCCATGACAGACTTGGAGCCTACCACTTTCCTGAAAAAGAAGCGAGTACACTTCTCATTTTCTTCCAAGAACTGCACTCTTCTTAACAGCACTCCTCGACTACTTTCTTCCGCTATGCTCCGGACATCCTTTTTTAAAAGGGTGATATCCTCGAGCACATCGAAGCCATTGTCTCGTGTAGAGACGCTGCAGCTGCCTCTGTTTCCTGGCTAGCACTCCTCTCCGTCTGGCAGCAGCCTTCCTTCCCTCAGCCATGAAAAAGGCCTTTGTCTTCACCCTTACCTCCTCCCACCACTCTCCTACTGACCCATACAGACACTGCAAGGACAGCCACTGTGATAGTTTCTCCTTGTAGCGGGATACTACCCCCTCGTTCTCTAGCAGCTTTGTGTTGAGTTTCCAGAGGCCTGGGCCAAAGACAGTCCCACCCTGGAGTTCCACTCTACACCCTAAAGCCTGATGATCTGAGAAGAAGACAGCCTGAAGAGTGACCCCAACAACTTTCACTCTCTCTGAGACAAAGCAATAGTCAATTCTGATTCCTCCCTGACCATGTATATCCTGCTGTTGTGGGATATATACATCTATATGTGTCTGAGAGTTTAAAGTCTTGAACTAAGTTTTGCAGGGCCAGTGAGCTGGAATCCAATTTTATCAGAGAGCTAGCCTGCCTATCTGTGTGCTCTAAGATACAATTAAAATCCCCTCCCACTATCACGTCTGTGCTACATAACAATAGGGGAGAGAGTGCTTTGAGTAGCTCCACCCTTCCTCCCACGTCAGTAGGACAATACACATTGATTAGACGCAGGTTAACGGTCCCCCATTCCACATCCACACACAGCAACCTGCCATCTATGACCCTCTGAATACTTTTCAATTTGAATGCCCATCCTTTGAAAAGAATGGCCATGCCAGAGGTTCTGTTGTTATTGTCCCCTGACCAATCAGAAGGCCCTTTATCCCACCTATCTTCAAAGCTTTTATACCTCTCTTGATTTACTTCTTTTTCTTTTTCTTCTTACCAATTTCCTGCCAGCCATCCTCTGAATGAGCCTTCATCAGGGTGGCAGCAGTAAAAGCGTTCACGGAGTCCATTTCAAGGAAGGGGGTAGAGGGAGGGGTGGAGGGGTTCCAGCTGTCCCCATCACCATGCTCTCCTTCCTCCTCGCTCGGGGAGAAAACAGAGTCATTTTTCCTTTTCCTCAAGTCCAACTCCTGGGAGCACTGAGGGGAAAGGGGTGCAGCCGATGCACCAGTCTCCTCTTCCTCCTCACCCACCAGCTGCTGCAGATCCTCCGTGATGGACTGGATGGAGGAGAGGAGGACATCTCTAGCACTTGCAGAGTCTGAGAAAAGCAGCACCGCTGAATCCTGGGTATCCTCGCTGGACCCGCTCCACCGGGGGGCCCCACACTGGCCTTCGTTCTGAGGAGCAGGAGTGGGGGAGGGGTCCTCACTGTTCTCGGGGGTTTTCAAACCCTCGTGCTTGTCTGGTGCAGTCTGCGGTTGTGGGGGCGTAGTGGATTTCTCTTCCACCGGCCCCGGAGCCACAGCAGGACTGATCCTGGCTGGAGGCTGAGAGTCTTTGTCCAACAAGGGTTCTTTGTTTGACTTGTTATTTGCTTTGGATTTTCAGGCCGGTTTGGCTGAAACAAGCACAGATACAATAGAGGTACAGCCATTCACTGTTTGACAGAACCTAGCAATCAGAACACGGGTGAAACTGTCTTGAGAATTAGCATACAGTACCGAGGCCCCCATGACCAAATAAATTGGCCTTAATAATGCAGACTACAGCAAAACGACTGACTTTGAAAAGGGAATGAATGTCCGGAAGGAGTAGTGTAACCAGCTTGAAATGCTTCTCCGGACCTCTAACTAAAAGAAACCGGGAACCAGCAGTGGCATCGACTCCTTTCGAACTGGGATCCTATCGCAGATCGTGTTGTCGTAACTCTTCTGTATCTGATATTGGACCAAGCACATCAGGGGAGAGCGCGAACGCAGTCCCCCACTACCAGAAATTATGCAGTCGAGATTCCCACATTTGGGGAATTCGCAGGGGTCAGCACAGCCGGAGTGCAATGGCCGAGCCTCACCCTGGGTGAATCGATTTTTTAAGAACTTTATTTTCTTTTCACAAAAAAATACAGGACATCACAAATTAGAAAGCTTTACATTAATATACATACTTAAAACAGTATATATGATCACATCTCATTACATTTTGACACGGTACCAGTTACATAGCAACAATTTCTTTTTTTCTGGTGTAAATCACATTCTTTACTTAAACATGATAATGTTTTTCACAGTTTCTTGAGATATTGACCTATGCTCTCTATTTCCCACAGATTTTCTGCTTCCTCCCTCCTTTCTCTCCACAGATCTCTGAGGTAATAGTTCTCTCGGGTGATGAACAGGGCCAGGCTACCTGCTGCCTTGACTGGGACCTCGATGCCTTTGAACAGCCCCATGTTCCTCACTCTCCACAGGGCGTCTTTCCCACTCTTCACCACGGCCCAGATCCTGTCAAACACGTCAGGAGGAAGTTTGACAGGAGAGATGCCGTTGTAGCGGCAATGCTTGTTAATAAGACAGAATTAAGCGGTGGTATGCTGTCCTAAATGAGGCCCCATCTCACTCTCCATCTCTGTGGTGCTTGTGTATTAGCGTGAGCGTTTTTTATTCTGATCAGGAACAGTTTTACAAGTCCGCAAAGGATCGAGGAAAGGTTTATCGCCAGCTGAAAAGTGACACAGCGCTTCGGCTGTGGAGACTTGTTCGGCTGGCGTTCGGGGAGTCGCGTTTTTCAGAATTGTATTGAGATCGTTTTCCACAGAGCTCAGATGTCAAAGCACAGCAGCAGCTCTCCACAGCGATCCTCTATAGCGCCCTTTCTCCCGCAGCTCCGTCCTCATTGGAAGGAAGCAAGAGTGAAAGGCTGAAGTGAAATAGAGCGGGGACGAAGGCAGTGAAGAGAGAGAACGTGGGAAGAAGAGAAAAACGCAAGGGAAAAAAAGATGCGTCGTAAAAGAGGTGACAGAGCTGTCCTCTCTATAAGAAGGGTGCCAGCGAGCCTTGCTCTCGCTTACGGCCACATCCCCTTGAGCACGCCTGATCTCGTCTGATCTCGGAAGCTAAACAGGGATGGGCCTGGTTAGTACTTGGATGGGAGATCTCCTGGGAATACCAGGTGCTGTAAGCTTTTAAGCACAGGAGGCGCCCTATCCCCGTTCGCTCGCTCATTCCCCTGTTCACACGTGCAGTGCGGCTTGTCCGTCTGTTTATTTGTCAGCTTTGGCGAGATACTGGTGCTTGTGTATTAGCGTGAGCGTTTTTTATTCTGATCATGAACAATTTTACAAGTCCGCAAAGGATCGAGGAAAGGTTTATCGCCAGCTGAAAAGAGACACAGCGCTTCGGCTGTGGAGACTTGTTCGGGTGGCGTTCGGGGAGTCGCGTTTTTCAGAATCGTATTGAGATCGTTTTCCACAGAGCTCAGATGTCAAAGCACAGCAGCAGCTCTCCACAGCGATCCTCTATAGCGCCCTTTCTCCCGCAGCTCCATCCTCATTGGAAGGAAGCAAGAGTGAAAGGCTGAAGTGAAATACAGATGCAGCCATTCAAAATGAGCGTTAAAAACCCGCGGTACAGTAACAAACCCGCAGGGCACCGTAGGGCACCGCGGTAAGTGATTGGCTGGCCAAAATGACCGACAGGGGCACTCGTGGTGCATTGGTTGGTAGTGAAAAGATTTAATCATTTAATGTCTTTACTGTGCACGTTTCAATACGCTTAGTTTTGAATATTTATATGGAATTTTACCACTAAAGGGAAATTTTAGTAGCTGAGCATAAAAAGAAGAGGAGCATAACGCATCTGAAGGTCATAAACGATATTAATTTAGGAACATAAACATTACTGTATGTACATAAACTGTACTGTGTATGGCTGGTCTTGATAGTTTAAAGAAAAAATACACACCAGTCTTCCATTTCTCCCTAAACATTTTAAGCATGAAAGTTTTATGAAACGATACCCAAACATGTGATTGCTGTATAGAATGAATTTTAATTTTTAAAAATTATTTAACACGAAAATTAAGCTGTTTACATCTTCCGCCTGAGAACAGTCAACCGTTGCTACCCAACGCAGAAACACAGCCACTAAGTAGCAAAGAGAGGACATTAGCTAGCCAATATGATAAAGAAATAAATGATTATTTTGTATATTTCTTTTGCACATTTATTTGAACATTTCCATCGATTGTACAAGCACTTGGAAACTGTCCAATCCCTAGTTCATCAAGCATTTACCGGTCTGGCGCCGGTCTGTGTCTTCTAGGATATAATGCCAGCGAACTCTTGTTTTTATGTCCACTATAACTACGCTGGGCAAACATTCCAAGGTCAAATTCTTCCAGCACGGGGGTACCTTTAAAGCGGAGACGACGGCACCAAATTTTTTTGGCGCGCCTTCTCTTTTAAGCCCTGGCCAAATATGAAGACAGTACGTACAGTTATAATTCAAACGGAATTAAAAACTACACATCCCAGTTACCATGGTGGTGCTTGTGATCATTGCGTTTAACCAACGAAACAGGGCGAAAAATTAGTCACATGACTTTGGGGCAGAGTTTCGAAAGCTTAACCTATCAGCAACAAAGCGAAATTTACACGATAGGCTACCTCAAACTGTCAGTTACACGACTGTGTATGTCGCTTAAGCCACTCCTATTTGGCATTTTAGTTATGGAGGCGAGAAGACGCCCCCCCCCCCTTCTCTGGGTGTCTGATTTGCCGCCATGTTTAACTGTTCGGTGTCCGAATCGGAGTAGCTACGCGTACGAAATAAAGTTAATCCCAACTACAAAACATATTTTTGTGGTAAGAGGGCGCAAAACATCAGTATTTACTGCTATTAATTACTGTACGATTTATAGTTGAAATTTGAGCCTAGATATAAAGTTAGATATAAAGTTAAAATCTCGACAAAGCAATGTAGGAAATACAGAGAAAATAAATCCTTTCTGACATCTAAAATCAGTTTCGATCAAGGTCTCTAAAACGAGAAAAGAAAAAGAGGATTTTCGGAGGGCAATTACGCTGTGTTTATATAGAATAACTGATTTATGAGCAATCTAATTTCTTGTTCGTTTAAAATAGTGAAATGTCAGCTGCAAAAGATCGCACCAGAAACAGCACTCTCTCTGCCTGTCATAGACGTTCAGGAAAGGCTGAATGAAGTCATGTCAAGTACAATAATTCGGTGATCAATAATAACAATTGTAGGACAGTATATAAGGAGGATAAGGATTTTGAAGTTGACTCGAAATCTGATAGGTAACCAGTGCAAGGACTTGAAAACAGGTATAATGCATCCCTGATAGGATTCTTGCTGTCATATTCTGAACATATTGAAGATTGCTCAGTGTGGATTTAATTTCCCCAGTGAACAGGATGTGCATTTATTAATTCTAGAAAAAAAGCCTTTCTTGATTTCTCTAGTTCTTAGTTTCTCTAGTTCCCTTTAAAATAAACTATTATTCCACAATGCAGAGTATTACATGGCCAGTATTTACACATGATATTTGTGATTTAAATAAATTAACACAAGCAGCTTTTGGAGATTTAAGTGTTGGCTGAGTTATTGCAGGATAAAAGACTAGAGATGTTGGCAAGAAGAAGATAATTTGGGGAAAGCTGAGGAATACACTTATAACAAGAACACTTCCTAATGGGGTTAGGCATACTTTTGATGAAGATGATGAAGTTAACAGACTATATGTTTACATAGATACTGAAATAAGGATTGTATTTTAGATGATGTGTAGTTGCTGGCATTGAACTGTGTGTTGGATGCACATGAATTGAAGGAATGGGCAAACATAGCTGATGCAGATCCACAGAGCCAGAATATTAAGATGTTTATAATTAAAGGCAATTTGTTTAAATAACTAGGTATGGATACTGATGTGCAAGAGAGGTGGAAAGGCTGTTTCCTTAAGCCAGCACTATAAGATATTTTATTCCCAGTGAGATGCTGCCATTTCATAGTGGGTTTCTAACACTGTGTATAGTTCCATCCACACAGTGCCTTTACTTCCATCCATTTCTAATCTCTTTATCCAGTACAGAGGATTTGGAGCCTATCCCAGTAAGCAACGGACACAAGGCAGAATACACCCTGGACATAGCGCCAGTCCATCACAGGACAGACAGACACAAACACACACACACCAGGGCCAGTTTTCCCATAAACCAATTAACTTACCAGTATGTTTTGGAGTGCGAGAGGGAGTCATATCACACATATGGAGAAAAACCATGTAACCCGGAGAGAACATGTAAACCCCACACACACAGGATGGCAGGAATTGAACCTAGGACCCCAGTGCTGCAAGATAGCAATGCTAACCACTTCGCCACCATTATAAATGGATGGATATCTTAGTTATCTTTCTAGTTCACAGGTTTGCATGCATAATTTAATTTTGAAAGCCACTGAGACATCAGGTACTACTGTTGTATTTATGAAAAAGAAACAAAACAAAAAACATACTAACAACTGTGCCATCCTACTCCTTAGTTAATACATTTTATTTTAACATTGTTAGAAAAATATTTTGAATTATATTTAACCCTATTTTTTCTTTAGTTTTGTATTTAACATATTATATGATAGTCAGACTTAATGTACATTTGAACAATGAAAATATATTTTTACAAGATGCGGGGGAAAGTGCAACAGCTTATTACAGTGCTAAATTTAATATTATTGATTGCTAATAGTTTATGCTAACACCTAACTTTCTTAATTAGATGTATTTAAAACAGGGAACTAAGTGTAACATACTATTCAGAAATACAATCGAAAATAGTTTTGTGGTGTTTGTATGGATGAAACGTTTCTAAAATGTATAACGTAACAAAATTAAAGACGATTAAAATCTGTAATCTTTCCACTTGTAATGTCATTAGACAGAACAACACGTTTCTGGTTTGTTTTAATTAGCTAGTATTAGTTAGTAGTTAGTAGTTTTAATTTAATTAGTATTGCAATTCGCACTGATTCCTTTGCGAAGATATGGATTTAAGAATATTCGTGCCTGGTCAAAAAATGGCATTAAGCACTTAAAATTTATATGGTTAATAATAGTAAACTGTAACATGCTGTAACAAGATCGGTTAAACTGCGAAGAAAATGCTTTCAGAGAAAATGTTTCAGGTGTGAAGAACATAGATCTCCAATGCAATTTCAACCAAACCTGTTCCCACACACCCTGCCCCCACTACCATTAGAATATACACAAAGCACTGAAATCTTTCGAGCTAATGATCAGGTGACCCGAGAGAGAGCGAGAGAAACACCAAGGGGTGCGGAACCAGGGAACTATTTACATGGAAAACGGGCGATCTCCCCAGACTCCCCAGTCCGCCCGTTTCACTGTTACCTGGATACCTCTTTATTTAGAACTCACTAACACTGATTTTTAGTTTAGAAGGATTCAAGTAGGGTTTTAGATGAAAGGCAGCGACCTTAATCAAGCCCAAATCATAATTGAACCCATTCAGAGCCTACATTACATTTTAGCGTAAGAAGGCTTGCGTTTTCTCTCTTCTCTTTTAAGCATGTGTACGATGTGTAATACAATTACAATGTGTAATTACAATGCTGTAATACAATTTGAATCGTATGAGGGTGGGGGGGGAGGGGGAGGTGTCTTTCGCTGGAAATCTCGCCTGCTTCTACTTTACGAGTACAACCCCCTCTCTGCCGGAGTGCTGGCTGTGACGAATTAAACCGGTTTCACAGGTTTCAATCACAGACCATGTGACATGGGAGTCAGGAAACTAACACACAGCGCCTCCGGATTTGATAACGCTATAAAAACGCTATAAAATAATGTGACTAGGCACAGAACAAGTTTACAGCACAGTACAACATCACTGAAGTCAACTCCTAGGTACTGTAACTGTCGTGTGGATATTTTCACAATAATCAGACAAAGGTTTAAGCATCGCTTGTTCTAGATAAAACTGCAAAAAAAAAAAACAACAACCCATAATGTACTTCTTTGCGGCTCTGTTTGCCCAAATCATATATTCACAACGTGAAATTTAGAAAATAATATTACGTAACCAAAATCTGCAATATGGAAACAGAACCTGTGTAATTGTTGATAGATGATGTACTCGTAACATTTTTACAAGACGAACTACAACATTTAAAAAATGACTTGTATGTACTTGATATCTCTAATCAATCCACGGCGACATTGTTAAAGCAGAGTCCCAGTAAAACGAAACTAAAACGCCCTGGGCATACCGTTTCGCGCTTCTTATTAGTTGCTCAAAAGTAATTTGACCGTATGAAATGCATAATATAAACCTAGAAACATATACGTGAGCAGTATTTACGTACTGTAGTATCGGTGTTAAGACATACCTCTCAAATACTGTAAATCAAGTTAAAAATATCTCAAGACCGATTCTGGTCATTATGAAACCATGTTTCGTGTATGTTTTCTTTAAAGTACCGAGACCAGCCATATACTGTATGTTTATGTTCCAAAATTAATATCGTTTATGACCTTCACACGCGTTGCAGTATGCTCCTATTCTTTTTATGCTCAGCTACTAAGATTTCCCTTCAGTGGTAAAATTAGATATGAATATTCAATACTTAAACGGGCACAGTTAAGACATTAAATATACATATACATACTGTATACAGTACAGTTTTCATACAGTAATATGTCTATGTTCCTAAATCAATCTCTTTTATGAGCATGTGAAAGGCATGGTGAATCGATTCTCAAAAATTACTGTACTTTGCATGATTGGAAACAAATGCGTGATTGCGAAATGCTGTGGTGTTACTTTTACAAAGACGGTCAATGAAAAAAAGAATGTTGACCAGGGCAATACTTTGAGTTTACACTTACAGCTTGTCCAAGGTCATTCATTATTAGTACTATTAGTAATATCTTCGTTAAAGACTTTGATGGCCACAGCTCAAACATGAGAGGTTGAGCTTTATTAGCTCCACCTTGCCGAAATTCAGGATACTATTATTTTGCTTGTCATATTATAGGAGAATTTATGGTAACTCGCGGTATTTACCGGTAACTTGCGGTAGACTGCGTACAGCATACCGGAAAATAATGCGGTATCGCCCACGCATTTTGAATGGCTGCATCTGTATGTCCCCCAGCTCTGAGCCCATTGGGCCTGCTGGTGTGACCAGAGCTGCAGCGTCGCCATGCTGGTGGGGGTCAGTTCGGCTTTTCTGTTGGAATGAACAGGGGGGTTACATGATGGTGCTGTCTGTGGTCTGGCTGTCCTGCTGGTCTGGATGAGGGGTGCGTAGTGTGGTGCAGGTACTTGTCCCATCCTGCTCTTGGTCCAGGTTGGAGGGTTGCACTGATTCTGAGTCTTGTTAGCTGGTATGGATGGGTTTGGGGGTGTTGATACCAGAGTGGTCCGGGGGGGGTGCAGGTGTCTCGGGGGCATTCTTGTTTTTCTGTGAGTTCAGGTTGGTTCTGTTGGTTTTGCCACGAATCTCCCTCACGCAGGCAAGCACTCCCGCATTCCTACGAGCTCTCCCCGTACCAAACGTGCACGTGTCAATCAGTCCTCTGCTTAAACCCTCATCTGCCCCCCGGTCATTGCTCACGATTGAGATTCTCTCCCGGAGCTTATGTACTAACTACACCTTTGCCTTACTATGACTTCTCCCCTGGACCTCGACCCCGCTTTTCCGACTACCGCTTTAGCCACTCGATTTTGTACCTTCGCCTGTTTTACGCTTTCTCGGATCCTGACCCAAGCCTGTCTCTTTGTTTACACCTCTGTCTACCGACGCAACTTCTACGCCTTCCCGGACTCCGACCCCTGCCAGTCCCTCGACTACGCCTTCGCCTGTCGATTCTGTGCCTATGCCTGTACTACGCCTTCCCGGACTCGGACCCCTGCCTGTTTACTCCGACTACGTCTGCGTCTCGCGCCAACCCTACCAAGGGCACCGCATTGGATCCCTATCCTCAGCAGTCAGCCCCTGCGTGACAGGTTCTGAGTGTCTTGGTTACATCCGTTTGTGTGTATAGATGAAAAAGCTATTGAAGAGCACCCCCACACCCCCCACCCATCTCGGTGGAAGTTGCCAAATTCAAAAAATCCTAAAAAGATAATTAAAAATGCACACAACAAAGCATGACTGTGAAAGGTCAGGAGGCCTGCCTAGTGAGCACAACACTTGATTACAGTAAAAAAAACCATTAAAAAATAAAGAAATGTTCCACAACTCAAAGCAAGGTTGTATAAGGTTAGGGGAAATGTCTGGTGTAAAACACCTGGTTGCAGCACTGTGGCTGTTGTGCTTGAAGAGCTATTGACTCATGAATAGCACCCCCCAATCCCCATGTACCGCCTCTCTAATGGTGCCATATTGATCCTTTTTCACTCAGACTTTGATCAAAAGCTCAATAAACGACGAAGCAGAGGCTCTTGTTCCGAATTCAGCTCACGTCTGATTGTCTTGTTTTGGCCAAGATCTGATCTTTGAATTCAGGGACTACTCTGTCTACTTTGTACAGTAATTCAAAAGTAGATACAAATGTCACATTTTTATTGTAGATATAAAGGTGTTCTCTGTTTTCAAAGGATAGGTACTTAATTGGCTTTATGATTTGGTTTTGATTTTGTATCGTTGTATTATTAAGTTTGTGCTTTTTGTGTTTTTAACATATTGTGAACTTATTTTTGAAACAAATGCTTACAAAGGCAGACATGGCACACATCTGTTTATACCAGCGGTGAATTGTATATTTTTATTAAGTAGAAGCTACTGTGCACTTCTGGGAGTATAACAGGTTCGATATAAAGTGTCAAAAATATAAAAGGGGAAAATACCCCAGACTGGGTGTAAACGCCTCGTTGTGACTGTTGTTTTATTGTTGAATACAGCATACTGTGCACGAAATGTTGCAGAAACACAATCTGATAGTTAAATAATTCTTATTTTAATAATTTGATAAGTATGAGGCCCCGGATCCAAATATTCAGTTCTGATTTTTTTAAAGTTATATCTTCCCTTCCTCTGGTGGAAGTAACACGATGTGAGCAATTGTTTTTTGTTCTTTTTTTTCACGTTGCGATCCAAAAAGCCATAGATGCACAGTCTGACAGCAACCAAACCAGAATGGATTCTGCTGGGAGCCGGACTGAGCTCATTTTTGCTCCCTGTGCTGAAAACAGAATTAGCTCTTACCCGAGCACCATCTACAGCTGCTGGATGGTACTCTACGCCCTGCTGCTCCAGCAATTATTTTGACGAAAGACAGATCACTTGTACGCTTTTAACCTTCTCGCAGCTACAGGCATATATATAAAGGCACGCGCTGGTACACCTTCTCTAACTTTCACAATCGCGATAAACATTTTTTTAAGACCTTTGAAAAACTAGATATAGATATAGATAAAACTAGATAAAAAACATGAGCTTTATCGGTTTTTACATTAATCGATTTTGAATCAAACTTGATCTTTTTACATTGCATTTTACGTTGAAATGTAGCATGCATACCTAATCCACCAACGGACAGAGCAATATTTTACGTTGCCTTCCAGAGCTTCCAACGTGTGGTGGATTTGTATGGGTGTCTGTATGATACCACTACAGCACTGGCGCAGGTGCAAACCACTTTCACAAGACTTTTTCAGTCTTCTCTCTCAAATGGATCGAAGCACAGGAGCCAATATTAGAGAAAACGACAGGTGTTTAAACAGAGGATGTCCCAATGTCTGGGACAACACATTGTGATTTTGTATAAACGCAAATGGTTTCTCATTTAAAAGCCAACAATATTCTTTTTCTCCCTGGCGCTAATAAGCTACCACACACAAAATTCATATGTGCATAGGAAGGCAGAATAAAATCCAGAACTGTGTTGGTGATATCGATAAACAGGGCTCATGTTCACAACAAAACTTTACTGTATAAAAAGTTATAATTCGTAAATATATATTTTTTTTATTATGCAAAGTGTCTGTTAAACCATTCATGAAGGATTTTTAGACAAAAAAACACACCATTATATGAGAAAATATATTTACTATATCTGCATTTAACTCACTTTTTAACAATTTTCAATTTCAAGGCCGATATAAATTGTTGCCTTGCTTTTTTGTCATGAATACACAAGCTTGTTATGTCTTGTGTCAGAAATAAACTGCATGAAATTTGCTAAAGCAACAAAAAGTAAGCGCCACAAAGAAGAGAGACATTTGCGTTTATAGTGCAATGTTATCTCGAGCCTTTAAAATTACTTTAAATGCAATTTGTTTTTCTCTGTGGCTCTAAGGCTTTGTCATTTACTGTAGTTATTGAGGAGAACATTATGTTAATCGTATAGATGAAACGTTTAATATATTCAAGTGGGTAGCTACGTCAGCATGCGTATCTGCAAAGGAACAAGTAATATTGTAGGTTTATTCTATGCTGAAAAGAGAAGAGAGAAAACAAACCTGAAGAAGGTTTCACAGCTAAAACGTTGTGTTTTCTCTCTTCTCTTTTCAGCATGGAATAAACCTATTACTTGTTCCTTTAATATATTGTTCGGTTTGACTCAAAATGCTTTACTACTACAAGAGAGAATTATAATATGGAGGATGAGACAAATTTATGATTTCTTGGAAGAAAATGTTTTTTCTTTGCATTCGAAATGAATCGAAACTTTAGCGCGACACACAAACCCTTTGTCATTTTTAAAGATATAATATTTTTAAACAGTATAGAAAACGTTTTTTTTTACTAAGCAATTTTGGCTGGGGGCGACGCATTACTAGTAGTGGCGCTGAGGTCACTATGGTGCAGTTGAGCACCGTAAGATTAGGGCCAGTGACGTAATGTATAACGCATCTGACTGTCTGAAGATCAGCTCCTCCTCTGAGCTCAATAGCAATGCAAAACTGTGCGAAACAAAGCTGGAGAGCAGCTGATCTTGTGCTCAGTAGTCAGTACGGTGCTGAGGGTTCAGTTGTGGCATTGTTCTAATTAGCACGAACTGCAATGGCTCTGAATCTGACCATTTCTATGGAAGCCCGTTTCAGCCAGGGAGTAAAAATAAAAACGCGCTATGGTATCTCAGAATTCCGACTTAGTAACTGAGAATTGCGACTTAAAAACTCAGAATTCCGACTTTATATCTCGTAGTTGCGACTTAATATCTCACATTTGGGACTTCAAAATAACCCATATTTCATTGTCTGTCCTTTTGTTATTGTAACGGATTCGGGTTCCAGGGCTTGTGCCCTCGCCGCTCCCACCCTAGTTCGTGCCTCACTGCATTGGCTCGAACCCAGGCCTTGCCAGCTGAGCTAAAGAAGAGTTTCTTTTTTAAGTAAAAAAGGACATACAATGGAAATATTTAAAAAGTATAAGTTTCAGCTTTTATAATTGTGAATTATTCTGGATGTGAAGTGTCTATTTCTGTATCTTATTTCATATTCTGTCTTTGTTTTTGTATTTCTAATGTTTAAATAAAAAAAGAATTTAAAAGCCCACCGTCCACTATTCCATCCGTGTACTATGGAAGCCTCACTACCGGAATTCCATATGGGATTCCATAAAAATTAGTGGAATTAATTTGATTTTTATCAGGGCACTGTACAAGACAAGTCTTCAGGCTTATAGATCCTATGATCTTGTACGATTCATCAATATAGTGTAACGGAACGGCCGACATACAATTTGTAGTTCAGGTGGGTAGCTGCGTCAGCATGCGTAGGCTGCAAAGGAACAAGTAATAGGTTTATTCCATGCTGAAAAAAAAGAAGAAAGAAAATATGTTTTGGCCGAAACGTACCAGTAAACTTTACATTAACAATACCAGCCAACGATACATTATCATTTCACACCGGTTCTACAGGAATCTACAGCAGAGCCCTGAGTTGACTCCCAGAGTCCCACTGAGCCCATAGAATTCCACATCACCCCTCACTCCTGCACACAGTCCGCTGAGAGCGCCTGTCCATAAACTACTGGATTGAGAACGGGATCAGATAATTCCCCATTTTCTTAATTCTACATCAAAGGACTGTTAAAGGTCTATTTGAAGGCATCGATTCGTATTCTTAAACCAGATGAACGCCTGGAATAAGTTAATATTACTTATAAATAGTTGTGCTACAATACTCCAGTTGAAGGCACGCTTCTAGCTTTGTGGTACTCTGGTGCGTCACAAATTTATGTTTGAATTTCTGTGGATGAACTACTATACAGTAGGTGTACCCTCGCTCACTTTCTTTAGCGACAGTCGTTGCTCCTCATCTGAGTGATGTATTTGCCTGTTTTTCAGTTCACTTCCCTGCAAGGAATATTTACCTCAGAGCTCTCTTTCACAGACTGCAGGCGCTATGTTTGTTAACAGGTGTTATAGTGATGACATCTTTCTGTATGATCAGGACAGGAGCTGCAAGTCCACTGTGTTGTGGCTGCAGTACAATTTTAGCTTATTATTATAATACTTTTTAACAGCGACAGATTCTTAAGATCACGAGGTGTTTACGATATTATTTCAGTATTAAGATGCTACTACATTCGGAACTGTCCCATAGGATTCAGTGTTCCATTAGTTTGGCACTAAACTGCTTAGTCTATTGCAGAAATTGTACTTAGTCCTGTCCTGTAGTGTCCTCTAGAGAGCAGCAGCTGTTTCCTTGGGCTCATTGCAATTGGGAACATTGTGATTACTGAGCAGGGGACTAAAGTCAGCAGACGAGCGAGTTGCAAATCGGTATTAATCTGGCGTACAGAGCTGCATGCTAATCTCTGGATCATCTCCAGTTAATGCGATGCTGTTCTTACCTTGCAATTGACCCAATCTGACTACTGGCACCAACAACCCTGTTATTACAAATAAACTTCTTGTGTACCTACCGTGATACATAAGTTTGCTGGAGAGGTTTGGCAGCCCATATTCAGTCAAAGGTGTGTGTGCAGATCACTGTGATACACAGGCATCAACAAACTGACATACAATATTTAATGTTTAACCGATAAAACCCAAATGAACCAAACCTGAATAAATTAGTGGTGGAAAGGAGTCTTTTTATATAGCAAAACGTCTCTGAGCCTTTGGTAATAACGATGGGTATATAACCCATTGTCCTCAATATTAGAAATGAATCCTTGAGCACTGCTGTTGTACCAACAGTCCTCAAAAGTGCTGCCATTACCCCCGTCCCATAAAAGCCTAACATTACCCTTTCTTGCATAAACTGTAGAACGTGCCTTCACATTTCAGTTGCAGTTTAATCTATTATCACCCTACTCCCCACTTCATAACCTTCACTCTAATTCTGGTCTCCTAACTGTCCCCCAAGCCCGTCTACACTGTATTGGTGACAGGGCCTTCTCCTGTTATGCCCCCAGGCTCTGGAACTCTCTGCCCAAGAATAGCAGAGTCAGCTTCCCTAAACTCCTTCAAATTCAGACTCAACACCTTGTTCTGTAGAGCCTTTACTGAACTGGTTCCATTCTTTACCCCTCTGCTTCTACTTTCCTTAGTACCACCATCCATGGTCTCCTCTGTCTATTGGAATTGTGCTATCCTGTGTATTCTTATTGTAATTGTTTCAAGTACTTTGCGAAGCCACCTTTGGAACCATTATATAAAATAGTTTAGCCTAAATCCTGGAAGCTTTAATAGGGCAGTGCAGTAGGGCTAAAAATTAACAGTGTTAGTGGGCCAGCAGGATTTGTGCAAATTATAGGTAGTCACAAAGGAAGACTAGGATTCATGACATGGGACACTGAAACAGGGGAGAGGCTTTGTGTAGTAAGCGTTCAGTCTCAATCTACACAGTCTGTGCTGCTGGTAGAGGTGGTTGTGAACACCCGCCTTCCCAGTCAAGTACTGGGATCTCCAGTCTCAATCCTAATACTTCCCCATGACTGTCCAATACCACTACTGTGAAACCAAGACCCATAAGATAAGACCTCCAAGATTCTAACTGTACCTTTATTCACTGATGTTTGGGCACCAGTATTGTTCCTCTGCTAAGGAAGGAAGGCCTACTTTACACCAAGCCCCTGTTGACAACTCCTTCCTTGTGTTTCTTTTAGTCAGTTTGTGCAGCCTAGAATAGGACATCAGATCTCACTCTTACCGGGCACTACAGTAGCAACTGACACTCCATAAGCACTACCCCTCTAGGAAACAGGAGGACTGCCAGTATATTGAACACCTCCGTCTCTCTCACAGTAAAAAAAGTCACACTGCCCTGCCCAAGGAATAGTGCGGCCATCTTCCCCCACTACAACGCTTTATTACTC
The DNA here is from genome assembly GCF_059453375.1 of Lepisosteus platostomus. Lineage (NCBI taxonomy): Eukaryota > Metazoa > Chordata > Actinopteri > Semionotiformes > Lepisosteidae > Lepisosteus > Lepisosteus platostomus. The sequence goes on along the minus strand of NC_142615.1, from coordinate 14,902,691 downwards.
CAGCCATTTTCAGTCCTCATTGGCAGCAATACGGGAAGCATTCTTGAAAGGGGAACCCCCACAAATACTTCCATTGATTAATGGGTCTCACTTCCCTTGAATTCCTCCACCCCATTCAAACCTATAAACCATAAAGAAACAAGAGCAGGCAGAAGGGTCTTTCACAGCTTTATTGAAATGTTGCCATTACAAGGCAAGTGGAGGCAGGAGAGTCACAAGGGCCAGGCTGGAGCCTTCATTCAGGCACCTGGGGAGGAAGAAGGAGAACAATCCAGCTGAACTGCAAGACACCACCCCTACAGGAGCTCCTCCTGCCAGACCCTACCTGTCCACTGGCCAACATCTCCAAAGTCCTCTGCTCCCTCCACATCCTCACTGGTGCTCTGAGGGTCTCCCTCCTCATCCTCAGTCCAGTCAGCTCCCACATCCAGAGGAGCTTCTACTAGTGCCACAGCCACCCGACTGCTGGTCACCAGGCTCCTGGTACCTGTGGACAAGCAACACCCAGGAGTGAGGGATCTGCTATACCCAGAGTCCCACAGTGATGCTACTCATCTAAACAGTCCCTTCGTCCAGCATGGGATCATTCCTCAGTTGTCCAAGCATGGTTGTCTCTTGGGCAGAGATGCATCCACAAGGGATAGAGAACCAGACCCACCTTCATTCCGACTGCCAGCACACCTGGACTCACAGCAGGCACAGGCCTCATGGTCACCATACAGCTCCTCCCACCTGGAGGAGAGGAGGACAGGTGAGGCCTCCACCTGGCATGTCCCAGAGCACCCTCAGCAGGCTCCTTGCAGACGTACCTCTCCGCCTCCCTGTTGTAGGTGCAGGACTTGGTCCCTGGTGTTGCTTTAGCAGGAGCCACAGCCATGACACAGTGCATGTACAGCTCAGTCACTTCATGCTGCAAGAGGGAAGGTCACAGCATTAAGGGATCAAGGCCAATAGAGGGACAGAGAAGGACCTTCTGCCATCAGTGAAGGCAAGCTGGCAGCTCTAGGCACTACAGCTGCCACAGTCTGGTTCACATCTAGATCATGGATGGAAAAGCAGACCATGGATCAGTAGAGCAGGAAGGCTGAGCAGCACCTTCCTGGACAGCTTCTTCTGGAAGAGGAAGGCATCAATTGTGAAGCGGAGCACATCCTTCTGCTTGGAGGGGACAAACCTGGACAGGCAGCCATCTGCCTTGCTGTCCACCATGCACCTGGGGACAAGGACAAGGATGAACCCCTGCAGGCTCTTGGGGCTCCTGCCCACCTCCCCTCCCAGAAGGGGTTTCTCCGTTACGTAACACGAGTGGATGTACAGCCTCTGCTCTGCTGTGGCAAAGTAGGCAGTGGCCTGGAAGTACATGGGCTGACCCAGGAAGTACTCATCCTTAGGAGAGAGCCGGACCCAGCGGGCTGGAGAGAGAGAGGCAGCATTACACCTGCACACAGCACCCCCTGCAGGCAGGAGGAGCCACTCACTCAAGGAGCTTACAGTTGGTGGTGAGCAGCACAAAGCTGTGCTTGTTCTTCAGGTCCTTGAAGAAGGTCCTTCTCCTGGCCCACGTGGGGACATAGCCAACCTTGTAGGAGTAGTGGAACCTGCAGGACAGAGGAGATGAGGGGCATCTGGACACTTTCCTAGCGGCTTCTCAGCAGCAGAGCCCTGCCTACCTGTTGTAGGAGCACTTGACCGGCACAGAGAAGGGAATGAAGCGATGCACAGGTGCACTGGAGGAGGGCGGGGCATAGCGGAGAGTGTTGGAGTACACCAGGCGGCCCTGGACAACCTGCAGGGTCACAGAGGAAGGGATATTCCCAGGAAAGGCAACCCCGACACTGGCCCTACAGCTCACATCGATACATTGCCTGTAGATGAAGACCCGCTTACCGATCGCTCGGTCCCGCACTCGTGAAGCCCGTAGATGAAGTAGAAGTAACTGCGTGTGGTTCGGCTGACGCTGCAGTTGCCCAAGGTCACCTCCGATGGCCGACAGCTGAAGCCAAACAGGAGCCGACTGACCCTCACGTACATCCTGCTGGAGTCACACCACACAGCCACTCCTCGGGTGTCCCCGATGGACGGGCGAGCCGGCTGCCGCCCTCGCTGGGGAGGAAACAGGACGCTCTTGATGTAGGCGGGTAAGGGGCGGCTGCCGGCTTCATCTTCTCCTTGTCGAAGTAGGGCGAGTACGCGTCTCTGGACACGGGAAGGCGGCGAAAGTCGGGAGCCAAGGACTGCGAGTCGTTCTCGCTTGCAGACAGGTCTTCGGAGGACGCATCTGCCAGGTTCAAGTCCTCCAACTGGGCTGCGTCTTCAGGAGCCGGGAGGTCGGCCTGGAGCGCCAATTCCCGAGAGTCCCAGCCAGCCGGCCCGGCGGAGACCAGTGCGGGGAGCCCGGCCCCTGTGTACAGGCACAGCATAAAGAGAAACGAGTGCATCGCCAAATTAACGTCCCGCTCAATTGCTATAGAAGTAAAATAAGTAAACCACAAAACTGTGTTGAAGCAAGAAAGCATAAAATGTGAACGCGGTGACTAGGTTTTTATACTGGCAGGACCTGCTACCGCACACCTGATCACACTACCGCTCAATCAACACAATCAATTACATACAGAGACCCGGATTGTTCTCAGCGTCTAATTAGAACCTGATTCCAGTCTGAGGCAGGACTCCGTGAAGCCGCCTGAACATTTCCCCGTGTGTATCTGACCTCAGCGGAGGAGTTCCACGCAATTTCGACAGAATTAAATCACCCACACGTGTAAAATTTGCTCAGATTAATTTATTGTTCAATTAGTTTCTAATTTCCGAGGAAAGTGTGTTAAACTCGCTGTCAGACAGAGTACGGAACATGCGACACGTCCGTCCACACTTTCTTTTATCGAGGGGGCTGTTCTATCAACACGTACCGCAATGAAAATAATTTTACTATTTTTCATGTGTAATTGCATGTCATATTAAAATGTGTAATACAAGCATTTCTTTGCTTCCCAGTAAAGAAATACTGATCAGCTTTTGACATGATCTGATAATAATTTGTCTGATTTCTCAGAGATTGCTTTTGCTTCGCAGCACTGAGAACCTATGGAAGCCCGTTTCCGCCAGGGAGTAAAAAAAACGCACTATGGTATCTCAGAATTGTGACTTAGAATCATAGAATTGCGACCTAAAAACTCAGAATTTTGACTTTATCTCTCACATTTGCGACTTCGAAAAGCCCATATTTCATTGTCTGACCTTTTGTTATTGTAACGAATTCGGGTTCTAGGGCTTGTGCCCTCGCCGCTCCCACCCTACTTCGTGCCTCACTCTATTGGCTCAAACCCAGGTCTTGCTAGCTAGAACCCGAATCCGTTACAATAACAAAAGGACAGACAATGAAATATGGGCTATTTCGAAGTTGCAAATGTGAGATATAAAGTCGGAGTTGTGAGTTACTAAGTCGCAATTCTGAGTTACTTAGTCGGAATTCTGCAATACCATAGCGCGTTTTTTTGTAACTCCCTGGCGGAAACGGGCTTTCATACATTTCAATTAGTCTGATCAGTGCAGGACAAGTTAATGTAGAATCATTACTATGTCTGTCTCTTGTTTGTATTTAAATGAATGTCTTTGACAACTTAATGTTAGTTTTTAATTTAGTTTTACGATGTAGGTCATGCGTTAACATATGCACGAGCATACGAAATGTCTCACTCCTGATTCAGCTCATGCTCCATAGGAGAGAAGAGATTCCTCCTGCTTATCGTACAATCATAGCAGGACAGAAGCCCCTGTCACCCAGCTCTGATTCAAGAGCGACTCGCATCTTCAGCCTTTTTTTTATTCGTGATCCTAATTTTCTTTAGTTATGATCAATATTGAACTTTTTCTAAATAAAACGACAATAATCAAACATGCAGGCAGACTTTTAAAAAGTATTAGGAGCTGACAGGGTGCCCCTTTGGAATAGTTGTCAGAAAATGTGAGAAAAGGAAAGGTACGTAAGCTCTCACACACAGCATTAGAGATTGGCATCTGATGAAAAAAAAAAACTACCTGTCTCCCCAGCATTTAACGGTGCTGTTGTTTTGATTTTACATATTGTTAGCATTTTAATGAATTGTTAAAAGATTGATACACAAATCGCTAAATAAGAAAACGTAAAAACCCTAGCTGTAAGCAATTGACCATTCATATTCCTGAATTTTAAATCCCTGTGTTTTTCTGTATCCGAATGCCTGGTGCAGCTAATTTGAAAGCAGAGTCTACCATTTACAGAAGCGTTTTGTTGCCACCAAGGAAAAAAAATCCTGAGTTTACAGGAGTAAAGAGGAAACAAATGCAAACACCGTTTAGAAAAAACACACACGTCTCAGGCCTTAACCATGACAAGGATAGGATTTGAACCTAGACGAACAGAGCACAATGAATTAGCAATCCAAAAAGTGACTCCTGTTTAATTTTCTTTTCGCTTGCTCGATTTGTAGTACGCTCCAAAATCCTTACAACCGATAAACAAAACGGCTTCATGTGCCACAGCATTCTGCTGCAGGTACGGTTTGCACCGTGTATTAGGCGAACCCGAATTAAATATTTCAAATATGTGAAGAATTTCATGAAACCTGAAAAAAGATCACAGCCAATGTCAGCAATTCAGAGCCTGTAGGCAGCTTCAACAGAACAAAACGATCTGAAGCCGCAATAATTTCATAGAGTGTATTGTGACACTCTAACCACGTTGTTGCTATTACTGCTACTTCTGCTGCCGTTGCTTTAAACTCTACTCAGCGGGCAAGTAAAGTTGTACAAAGAATAGACTACTTTGAGCCGTCCAAATTCCATTATGTGAATTTAAGCTTTTTTTTTTATTAATAACAGCATTAGTAATACAATGCGTGCTCAGAAACCTTACTTATTAGCTTATGAAGCAATAGTGTTTCGACAATTTGCGGTCTTCAAAAAGTAAACGCTGAAGTTTTTATACTTCCTTGTGAGCAGATCACCTTTGATTTAGAAAAGGAAAACTTACTCCCCTGTTGCTTTCATTGCAATATCTGAATCGAGACCCAAGCGCTAAGAAAGCTGAAAAACGCAGCGTCATAAACCCGATTTTAATTTAGACACACATTTTCTAATGCAGCCTTCATTACAAGACAGTCTATTTCTCGAAAGCGTGTTATGTAAAAAAGAGAAAAACGAAAATATATGGATGACAATATTTAAAAGCTTAAGATTTTACATTTGAGAAACTGTCATTTTATGTATCTAGACGCTTTTCAACCACTGCTTTTAGAACTTTGCTGTGCTTCCTGAATCATTTTCAGCGTTATAAACTTGGTGTGGAAGTAGCGATCACTTTGTAGAGCAGTTGATAGACTGGAGCTGTTCAGACTACTCTTGTTATTCCTCAAATGCTTCCATCATTTTTCTTTCAGGCTAGGACGCGAGTGTGTACATGTGTTTGGTTTTCGTTTCACTGATTCCCATTGAAGATTTGTGAATTAACAAGGAAAGAATCAGTTGCCTCGGAAAGCAGAAGGTTTGGTTCTCAACGATCTTGAAGACACGCCCATGTAGAGCAGCGTGTGATGATTCGTACTATAAAAGACCAAGTGCTCAAAGTGACGTCTGTGTTTGCCGTTGAAACTTTTCATCTCGGGCGCACTTTTAGAAAGCAAAGATAGAGCAGTTGTGTTGAATCACACTATCACAGCTGTCAGCAGAGTGGCGCAGCGGAAGCGTGCTAGGCCCATAACCCAGAGGTCGATGTATCGGAACCATCCATTGCTATACACACCGTCAGTCTAATGAAGTGAATTTCAACTGATCTTTTCCTCTCGTTCACACTTACTGTATTCGTTAATCTTTACCAATAGCAGATGCCCAAATGTATCTTTGGTTGTTCTGTGATCCTTCATAGTTTCCTCAATTCCTTCAAATGAACATCCATATCAAAGCAATTATATATATATATTACAATTAAGGTACATATTAAAAATATCAACGCACATTTCTATAATGCTCATTTAATAATGATTGTCAAGGATTGTCAAATTCTCCAACAAATCTGTGTTCTAATTTTAAAATATTTTTGCTAAGGATACAACGGGTGTATAAATGAATTCTCCCAACAGCCAGTTAAAGAAAAATTCCACACGTGAGGATGGTTTTCCTGGACATTGACTTAGGTACTGAATTGTTTACTTGTTTTAGTTGCACACGAGTAAAACACGAAGATTTCCTGCAACATTCAAGAGGGTTTGCAAAGAAATTCCTTCAATTTTTAGCGGAGATTATGTTTACATCATCACAATCTGAAGCACGTCCCTGAGTGCGTTTGACCCACCAGCCCTTTGTTTAACAGCTGCAGAGGGACACATTCCCGTTGCTTTTCACAAATCACTGGCATTTTTTTGCAGCATTTCTTCTGTCCTGAGAAGCAAGATTTGTATTTTATCTTTCAGAAGTTGTATGAATTTCTTGAAGTTCAAAAACAACTTGTTCCTGAAAAGAAATGAACACTTGCTTCAAAGTAAATCAAGACGTATGTGTCTCTTGCTGTGTGTGCTCTTATCTGTCCATCTCTCTCTCCTCTTCTCTCTGGCAGTCTGTGTAGAGTATCTGAAGGGGATGTAACACCACTTGGAAAAGAAGAAAAATTCTCAGGAAAAATTCTCAGGCAGAATAAAAAATCATTATTCTCTTCTCAGTCAGATTCACAGCTCAGACTCACACTCAGACAGAAGCTCAACTCCGTACTGCTCTCTATCCTCACAATCCAAAACCAGAAGATATTCAGACAATCAGTGCTGCTACATGAACAATATCAGACAGAACAGCCTGGACTCATGTCACATTTCCCCCTTTTTTCCTTCCTCCCAGCCCTCTTAGAGACATAGAAGAGCTCCTGGTTCTTCTCTCTGTGAACTGGGCTCAGGGGTCACTGATCTGGCAGTTGTGGGCTCTGTTCCAGGTCGAAAGCAAGAAGGTTCTATTAACGCTTTCCAGGACTTCCAGCCCTTCAGTATTACTTTCTTTACTGTATGTCAGCCTCCCAAAATGTTTATAAATGTTTTATTACACACATGAGTGTGGAATTATCTTATTATTTATATATAGTATTTATGTAATAAACACCAGTAGTGACAATATGATCAGTATATTGATTATTTGTAGCCGATGGTCCGATGGTCGTGTCTACAATAGTGACCATTTGACCAGTCTGTAGCTCTGGGCAGTGGGACTCAGATCACACAGAAGACCTGTCTGTGTGTGATTCCACACCAGTCCTGGGATTCAGCTACTCTCACAAATGTCTCACAGACTGTCTTATAAATTTACAATTAGATGAAGTCATGTAACAGTTTTACAGATAATTTAAATAATCAGACAGCAGTTTTGGCAGTGGATACATCTCCACATGGGGGAAAGGGACAGTAAAATAGTAAGGAAAATACAAAAAAAGAAACTGAAATATATGCGCTCACTGTAAAGTACGAAGAGGTGGTCAGACAAGCAAAACAGCTTTGCGGATAATGTGAAGTGACATTGTTTTGTGTCAATCAGCTCACGGATTCAGCTTCATGTGCCTTAAGCTGTGCATGCCTTCATGAAGACTCTCTTTAAGATGATTACACCTTTCATTGTCAAATCGCCTTCTTTGCATACAAAAGTTGCACCAATACTAAGAGAAAGGATGAGGAATGGCTTTTATCAAGCGATTGCAGTGTTTGTTTGACTGAGGATCCTTGTGTGCTGAACTGGCCTCTGGAGAAGTGTAGTGCAGTAAAACAGAAGGTTTGTGTCACTGAAGATTGTTACAGAACAGAACAATACAATTACAATACTTTTGTGAGAGTAAATATTACTGGTGCATCACAGTTCTTATAATGGTGAAAACAGGAGCACCTTCTCTACATTTTTGACTGAAGTATTTAAACGGAAAGAAATACTATCACTATGCAATTCAGAAATGCAATTGAGCTCCTCTAAATGTTTTAGTCTGATGAAACAATGTATAGAATTAGGTGAAAATATCGGAATTCATTCAAATGCACAAGATTAATTTTCAGCAACAAAAAAAGTGCTCGGAAATATTTTACAAGAATGAAACCTTACATTCACCTAAATAAACATTCACCCTCTACATTAGCAGTGAACAGTAGGACAGAAGGTTAGTGTCACTGGACACTGCATCAGAGAGGCCGATCTCTTCTCCCTCATTATGCAGGCTTACCCACTCATGATGAACTGTCCTCCAGCGATACTCAGCTGCCATCATCGACTCAGACATGACGTTCATGTACATATTATACCTTAATATTACACTGCGTTATAATGATTTGATCAAAACAACTGGTGAATAAATAATAATCAAATATTTTTTTCCTTTCTTTTAGTAGCTAAAGACCAAAAAAGAAGCATTTATTCTTTTCCTCTCCTACCAGCCCTTACAAGTCACCCAGTTTTTAGTTTAGAGCTGGATTAAAGCTCCAGTCTCTTTGAGGGTTGAGTTGGAATCCCACAGCTGCCAAATATCTCCAACTATCTCAGTGTTAAGAAGCAAAAAAACTCACATTTGCTGCAGAAGGAACAGGAGAATTCGTGCCATTCAGCCTTATAGCGTGATGTCATTTTCTCATTCTCGTTTTTAGATGCTTGTGATCGAATCTATGATCCTTATGAGTGTGGTCACCCTCCATAAAGGTAGCACAGATACAACGTGCCACGTTTTCAGAGAATCGCATTAATTACAGGTCAGAAGAAGGCGACAAAGTGTCCGCTAGGCAGTTCAGCGATTTCAATGGTGTTCTCTGTTGTTTAGGTCCAGAATGACACCCGTTACAACCAGGAAACACACAGTGTCAGGCATCAAAAAGACTTCCCAAAACCCTGATCCTCTCCTTGATCCGGTGATGGCATCCAGACATTTCCTGCAACACAGCCAGGATACAGTCTTCAACAACACGAGTGAAAAGCTAATTCCCAACCTTTGCAATCCTTTGCAAAGAAGGACCGCATGTGCTCAGTGTTAAATGCACTGTTCATTATTAATAATAATAATAATAATCTTTACATTATATAGCGCCTTTAAAGGTGGCTTTTCAAAGCACTTTACAGAATGACAACAATAAAGTTAAAAAAATACACAAGATAAGCAGGATGAGAATACACAGTTAGAGGAGACAATAGATGGTGGTATTAAATACAGTAGGAACAGAGGGGTAAAGAATAGTTCATTAAAGGCTCTTCTAAAGAAGAGGGTTTTGAGTCTGGATTTGAAGGAGTTTAGAGAAGGTGACTCTCTGAAGTTGACAGGAAGCCAGTGCAAGGACTCCAGGACAGGAGTGATGTGATCACAGTCCAGTGCTTATTTCTTTCTTGTGGCTGCTGGTTCATTTTCAACTGTGGACTCTTAAGAAGTCCTGTATTTGACTTGATCAACACCAATCCCTAGAGGATTTCGAAAGGTTCAATAAAAATGACACATGACTCTGGTGGGACTCAAACCCACAACCTTTGAATGACTTCATTCTATCAAGGCCTAGAAGTCCAACACACTCTCCATTGCGCCACAGAGCCAGCTGTATGAAAAAGTGTTTGCCCCCTTCCTGATTTCTTATTTTTTTGCATGTTTGTCACACTGAAAGTTTCAGATCATCAAACAAATTGAAATATTAGACAAAGATAACACAAGTAAACACAAAATGCAGTTTTTAAATGAAGGTTTTTATTATTAAGGGAAAAAAAATCCAAACCTACATGGCCCTGTGTGAAAAAGTGATTGAGATTTATCAGTCTGGAAAAGTTTATAAAGCCATTTCTAAAGACCAAAATTACCCCAAGAGCACAGTGACGACTCATCCAAGAGGTCACAAAAAACCCCACAACAACATCCAAAGAACTGCAGGCTTCACTTGCCTCAGTTAAGATCAGTGTTCATGATTCCACCATAAGAAAGAGACTGGGCAAAAATGGCCTGCATGGCAGAAGTCCAAGACGAAAACCACTGATGAGCCAGAAAACATCTTGATGACCCCCAAGACTTTTGGGAAAATACTCTGTGGACTGACGAGACAAAAGTTGAACTTTTTGGAAGGTGTGTCCCATTACATCTGGCGTAAAAGTAACAGCATTTCAGAAAAGGAACATCATACCAACAGTAAAATATGGTGGTGGTAGTGTGATGGTCTGGGGCTGTTTTGCTGCTTCAGGACCTGGAAGACTTGCTGTGGTAAATGGAACCATGAATTCTGCTGTCTACCAAAAAATCCTGAAGGAGAATGTCCAGCCATCTGTTCGTGACCTCAAGCTGAAGTGCACTTGGGTTCTGCAGCAGGACAATGATCCAAAGTGGGCAAATTCTATGCCCGCTTTGATGCTCTGAACACGGGCAATGCTGAGAAGACCCCAAGTGTGCAGGGCGAGTTTGTTCTGAAACTCTCAGAGCAGGACGTGCAGCCCAGCTGACCACAGTGTTTACGGACATCTTTAACTCCTCCCTGTCACAGTCCATGGTCCCCATCTGCTTTAAAAAAAACACTATTGTTCCAACCCCCAAAAAGACAAAAGTGACATGCCTGAATGATTACTGCCCAGTAGCATTAACATCTGTGGTGATGAAATGCCTGGAGAAGCTGGTGTTGTCACACATCAACTCCTCCATCACAGAGTCCCTGGACCCCTTGCAGTTCGCCTACCAGAACAACAGATCAGTGGATGATGCTGTCTCCCTGGCTCTGCATACAACCTTGGAACAACTGGACACTAAGAACTCGTATGTGAGAATGCTGTTTGTGGACTACAGTTTAGCATTCAATTCCATCATACCCAGTCAACTGGTGACAAAGCTCAGGGGATTAGGTCTGTGCAACTCTGTCTGCAACTGGCTGCTGGACTTTCTTATCGAGAGACCACAGGTGGTGCAGATAGGCAATAAAACATCAACACCACTCACCCTGAGCACTGGAACCCCACAAGGCTGCTGTCTGAGTCCAAGGTTGTACTCCCTATTTACTCACGACTGCACAGCAAGACAAAGCAACAACCGCATCATTAAGTTTGCCGATGACACCACTATAATAGG